>NW_024524979.1:14631-47179 GCF_017590135.1 Pyrgilauda ruficollis | reverse complement strand
AGACCCTCGGGGAGGGATTTGGGGGGTCCCAGGAGGGGTTTGGAGGAGTTGGGAGGGGTCCAAGGAGTCCCAGGGTGGGTTTGGGGGTCCGGGGGGGGTTCCCAGGAGTTTTGGGGAAGATTCTGGGGGTTCCCCGGAGGGTTTTTGGAGGGATTTTGGGGGTTCCCAGGAGATTTTGGGGGGAGAGATTCTGGGGGTTAGCGGGAGTTTTTGGGGAATTCTGGGGGTTCCCAGGAGATTTTGGGGTGGGGGGGAATTCTGGGGGTTCCTGGAAGGGTTTTGGGTGGAATTCCGGGAGTTTTGGGGGGATTCTGGGATTTCCCGGGAAATTTCTGGGGGGATTTGGGGTTCCCAGGAGTTCTGAGGGTCTCCAGGAGCCCCCGGGTCCCCCGAACTCACCCGACACCACCATGGCCTCGTTGGGGCCGCAGGTGAAGAACATCGCGGCGGGGGAGGGCCGGGGATCGATGGGAATCGATGGGGATCGATCGGGGCCGATCGGGATCGATCGCGATCCGCGACCGCCACCCCGATCCCGGCAGGCCCCGCGCTCGCTACTTCCGCATTAGCGCGGTGACGCCACCGAAAACGTGGCTTCCCATTGGCTGCCATGCCAAGAGCGGGAAGAGGAGGTCTGTTCTGCCTGGCAACTTGTGACGTCCCCGATTTCCCGGCACTCCATTGGCTGCGCCCTGCTCAAATTTCCGTAGTTTCCATGGGAAATGAACAATTTCAGTTCGGGATGAACCTGGAGGGGAGGGCAGTGACGGGGTCTGGGGAGCTCCAGACCATGGCCGGGTCGCGGTCATCTCATGGCCAGCTCATGGTCATCCCAGGCTCAACTATAATCGTATTATGGTCATCTCACGGCTGTGGTCATCTCATGGTCATGGTCATGTCATGGTGATGGTCATCTCCTGATCGCCATCATTTATGCTTATGGTCATCTCATGGTCAAGATCACGTTATGGACATGGTCATGTCATGGTCATTTCTTGGTCACAATTCCTCATGGCCATGGTCATCTCACAGTCATTGTTATGTCATGGTCACAGTCATGGACATTTCTTGGTCACCTTATGGCCATAGCTGTGTCATGGTCATCTCAAGGTCATAGTGCTCTCATGGTCATAGTCATGGTAATCTCATGGTCATCTCTTGGTCTCAATATCTCATGCTCATGGTCATCTCACAATCATAGTCATGTCATCATCATGGTCATGGTGTCACCATGACAGTCATGGTCATTTCCTGATCACCATCATCTCATGCTCATGGTCAACTCACCATAATGGTCATCTCATTTCTGATTACCATCATCTCATGGTCATGGTCACAGTCATGGTCATAGTTCTGTCAAGTTCATATCATGGTCATGGTCATGGTCATGGTCATCTCGTGGTCACAATTGTCTCTTTATCACCATTATCTCGTGGTTGTGCTCACCCTGTGGCCACAATAATTTCATAGCCATGGTCATACTGTGGTCATCTCCTAATCTCAATCATCTCATACTCATGGTTGTGTCATGGTCATTGCATGTTCATTTCATGGGCTTGGTCATCTCCCAGTCCCCATTATCTCATGCTCATTGACATCTCCCTGTAATGGTCATCTCATGGTCACCTCATGGTCATCTCAAGGTCATGATTGTGTCATGGTCATTGCATGGTCAAGGTCATCTCATGGTCTGGATCACTTTGGCCATAATAGTTTCATGGTCATCTCATGGTCATTTCTCGATCACCTCATGGTCATATCATGGCCACAATCACATCATCAAAGCAGTGGTTGTGTCACAGTCATGGTTATTCCATGGTCATGGTCATCTCATTGTAATGATCATCTCATGGTCATAATCATGTCATGGTTGTGGTCATCTCACTATCACATCATCATCTTGATCACCACATGGCCATGATGTGTTGTGGTCATTTCATGGTCATCTTTTGGTTACAGTTATCAAATGCTCACAGTCATGGTCATGGTCATCTCATTGTTGCCTCATGGTCAGCTCATGACCGCAATCACATCATGGTCATCTTACATCTGTGATTGTGTCATAGTCATGGTTCTCTCTTGATCAACTCATGGTCAAAATCTTGTCATGATCTTGATAATTTCATGGTTGTGGTTGCATTATGATCACAGTCATGGTCATCTCATGGCCTTGATCACCCCACGGCCACGGCTGCATTGTGGTCACGTCATGGTCACAATCATCTCATAGTCACAGTCATCTCATGGCCATCTCAGGGTGATGATCATTTCCTGATGACCATCATCTTATGCTCATGGATATCTCACTGTAATGGTCATCTCACAGTCACCTCATGATCTTGATCATACACGGCCATGGTGTGTTGCAATCATCTCCTGTTATCAAATGCTCACAGTCATGGTCATGGTCATCTCATTGTTGCCTCATGGTCAGCTCATGACCGCAATCACATCATGGTCATCTTACATCTGTGATTGTGTCATAGTCATGGTTCTCTCTTGATCAACTCATGGTCAAAATCTTGTCATGATCTTGATAATTTCATGGTTGTGGTTGCATTATGATCACAGTCATGGTCATCTCATGGCCTTGATCACCCCACGGCCACGGCTGCATTGTGGTCACGTCATGGTCACAATCATCTCATAGTCACAGTCATCTCATGGCCATCTCAGGGTGATGGTCATTTCCTGATGACCATCATCTTATGCTCATGGATATCTCACTGTAATGGTCATCTCACAGTCACCTCATGATCTTGATCATACATGGCCATGGTGTGTTGCAATCATCTCCTGGTCATCTCTTGGTCACAATCATCACATGCTCATGGTCATCTCACAGTAAGGGTTATTGCATGGTCATGGTCATTTTATGATCACCTCACGCTCAACTCATTTGCCACAATCTTATCGTGGTCATCTCTCAGCTGTGGTTGGGTCGTGGTCATGGTTATCCCATGATCAGCCATCTCATGTTCATCACATGGTCATGGTCATTTGCTGACAGTCCTCATCTCATCCTCTCAGTCATTGTTATGCTCATCTAATGTTCCCAATCATATCATGGTCAGCTCATGGCCATCTCATGGTCATGATGATCTCATGAGCATGGTTATCTCATGGCCATCTCATGGTCACAATCATCACATGGTCATGGTTGTCTCATTGTTATGGTCATCTGGTGGCCATTATTGTATCATGGCCATGGTTATCTCTTGCTCATCTTATGATGAGCAAAAGCTCATCATGAGCTCATCTCATGGGGTCTTTATGACCCCGTGGCCATGGTTAAGTCATAGTCACCTCATGACCTTGATCACGTTATGGCTTTGTCATGGTCATGAAATGCTCATGGTCATGACATGGTCATGGTTATTTCATGGTCAACTCATGGCTACAGTCATGTCATGGTCATCTCCTGATCACCATCATCTCATGTTTATGGTTGTCTCCTGATCACAATCATCTCATGCTCATGCTCATGGTCCTCTCATGGTCACCATCTCATGCTCATGGCTGTGTCATAGTCATCTGACGGTCACAGTCCTCTCACAGTCATGATCATCTCATGGCCATAGTCACAGTCATGGTCATCACACACAGTCATCTCATGGTCAGCTCATGGCCACAATCATATCATGGTCATGTCAGGATTACAGCTGAGTCATTGTCACAGCCATCTCATGGTCATGGTCATGGTCATGATCATATCATGGTCATGCATAGCAATGGGGAACAAGGACACATGGACCTCCTTGTTTGCTCCAAGAAGATTGTTTATTGTAACTAACCAAGCCTTTTTATACTTTAAACTTGACCCAAACTTTACTGAAATAAGCACACATTGGCTGTCTGTCACTGTGGTGTAGCTATTGACATGTCCCTTCACCCAATCAGCTCTCTGATCATGTGGTGTCTACGAATCTCCCCAGCCAATCCCTGCCTCACACACGAGGTGACCACCAACCCACTCTCTGGCCATCGACCTGCAGCTGAACTTTCCCAGAGTGCCTTTAGGTGAACAGAAGTGAACAGGATTGAACAGAAGTGGAAAAGGTCCTTATTCTGTAAGGCTTATTTCTCACAGTTATTGTCATCATCATCTTATGGTCATGGTCATCTCATGGTCACAATCGTCTCACAGCCATGGTTGTGCCATGATCATTTCATGGTCTTGATCACCACAGAGCCATGGTGTGTTGTGGTCATCTCATGGTCACCTCTTGGTCAAGATCATGTCATGGTCATAGTCATGGTCATCTCAAGGCCATGGTGGTGTCATAGTCATCTCATGGTCATCCCATTGTCATGATCATCTTATGGTCACGGCCACCTCATGGTCCCTTTACCCAAGCAGCTCTCTGATCATGTGGTGTCTATGAATCTCCCCAGCCAATCCCTGCCTCACACACAAGGTGACCACCAACCCACTCGCTGGCCATCGACCTGCAGCTGAACCTTCCCAGAGTGCCTTTAGGTGAACAGAAGTGAACAGGATTGAACAGAAGTGGAAAAGGTCCTTATTCTGTAAGGCTTTTCTTATTTCTCACAGTTACTGTCATCATCATCATCATCTTATGGTCATGGTCATCTCATGGTCATGTCACAGTCACCTCATGGTCACAATCGTCTCACGCCACAGTTGTGCCATGATCATTTCATGGTCTTGATAAGAGCCATGGTGTGTTGTGGTCATGTCATAGTCACCTCTTGGTCAAGATCATGTCATGGTCACAGTCATGGTCATCTCAAGGCCTTCATAATTTCATGACAACAGTGGTGTCATGGTCATCTCATGGTCATCCCATTGTCATGATCATCTTATGGTCACGGCCACCTCATGGTCATGGTCATTTCCTGATCACCATCATCTTACGCTCATGGTCATCTCACTGTAGTGGTCATCTCATGATCATGTCATTGTCACTTCATGGTCATCTCATGGTCACAATCACATCAGGGTCACCTCAAGGCCGTGGTTGTGCCATGGCCAACCCATGGTCATCTCTTGGTCCAAATTATCTCATGGTCAGGGTTGTGATTGTGTCACGGTCACAGTGACGGCCATGGTCATGGTCATCCCATGGTCATGGTCATCTCAGGGTTGTGTCACTCATGGTCACTCTCACGGCCATCTCATGCTCATGTCATGGCCGTGGTCATGGCCAGGGAACCCCTCCGAGATCCTGAGCCCTGATTTTGGGACACTCAAGGGCCTCTGGGGACAACAAGGCCTGGTCTGACCCCTCCCCCCATCGCGCTGCCCTTCCAGGAGCCCGAGGCAGCCAAACCCTCCTGGGGACATCTCGGACATGGGACACGGAGCGGGAAATGAATCCCAGGGGATGGAGCAGGGTGTGGCTGGCAAGTCCCCATCCTGCTCCTGCTGCCCCTATCCCAGTCCTGGTGTCCCCATCCTGCTCCTGCTGCCCCTATCCCAGTTTCTGGTGTCCCCATCCCTGCTCCCAGTGTCTCCATCTCTGTCCCAGTGACCCCATTCCTGTTCCTGGCTCCCAGAGAAGAACTGCCACACACTGGAGGAGGGAACCCGGATTTATTGCCCCAAAGCAGGATTTATTGCCCCCAAGCAGGATTTATTGCCCAAAGCAGGATAATTTCACACCAGAAGTGAAGCATTTGGAATGTTTGTGGTTCTTGCCTTTAAAACATTGCAAAACAGGAAACAGATCCATTAGCAAGAGCAGTGGGGTGCGTGGGAGTAAGGGGATGAACTCTGCTGGCAGCTCTCAGCTTTCCTGGGACACATGGACATCTGGGCGCTCTGGAATGGGATAATGGTGGAATCCATGCACGGAGTTCCGTGGGAATGGGACTGGGGTGAGATCTGCCCATGGAATTCCCATTGGAATGGGATGGGGGCGAGATCTGCCCATGGAATTCCATGGAAATGGGATGGGGGTGAAATCTTACCATGGAATTCCTATAGGAATGGGATGAGAGTGAGAGCTACCCATGGAATTCCCACTAGAATGGGACAGGGGCGAGATCTAGCCATGGAATTCCCACTGGAAATCCCGCCCGTCGTAGCTGTACCGGTGGGATCCACGGACGCTCCCGTCAGACAGCAGGTCACAGCCATAAAGCCGCAGTACGGTGTGGAGACCTGGGGGGATTGTACCCACAGAGCCCCATGGAATTGCATCCCAGCCCCACAGAGCCCCATTCCAGCCCTATGGAGCCCCAGAGTCTGGTGGAGACCTACAGAGCCTCATCCCAAGCCCCTTGGAGCCCCAGGGATCCACATCCCAACCCCACGGATCCCAACCCAACCCCATGGATCCACATCCCAGCCTCAGAGTTCCCATTCCAGCCCCACAGATCCCATCTCAGGCCCATGGATCACAAGCTCTCCCATCCCAACCTCATGGATCCCTGTTTCAGCCCCTTGGAGCCCTCTGAATGCACACCTGAGACCTACAGATCCACATCCCAGACCCACAGATCCCATCCCAGCCCCACAGATCCCTATCTTAGCCCTACAGTTCCTATCCCAGCCCCACAGATCCCATCCCAGCCCCATGGATCCCAACCTGTCCCCATACATCCCATCCCAGCCCCATGGATCCTCACCCCAGCCCCACAGATCCCCATCCTAACCCCATGGATGCCCATCTTAGCCCTACAGTTCCTATCCCAGCCCCACACATCCCATCCCAGCCCCACGGATCTATATCCCAGCCTGTAGATCACAAGATTTTCCATCCCACCCTAATGGATCCCCATTTCAGCCCCTCAGAGCCCTGTAAATCCATTTTGGAGACCTATAGATCCCATCCCAGCCCCACAGTTCCCATTCCAGCCTCATGAATCCCCATCTCAGCTCTACAGTTCTTATCCCAACCCCAGACATCCCATCCCAGCCCCATGGATCCTCACCCCAGCCCTACAGATCCCATTCCAGCCCCACAGATTCCATCCCACCCCCATGGATCCCCTTCCTAACCCTATGGATCCCCATCTTAGCCCTGTAGTTCCCATCCCACCCCCATGGATCAAATCCCAGTCCCACAGATCACATTCCAGCCCCATGGACCCACATCCCAACCTGTGGATCACAAGACATCCCATCCCAGCCTAACAGATCCCCATTTCAGCCCCTTGGAGCCCTGTGAATCCACACCTGAGACTTATAAATCCCACCCCAGTCCCATGGATCCTCACCCCAGCCCCACAGTGTCCATCCCAGCCCCACGCATCCCCATCCTAAACCCATGGACCCCCATCTTAGCCCTACAGTTCCTATCCCAGCTCCACAGATTCCATCCCAGCCCCATGGATCCTCACCCCAGCCCCATGGATTCCCATCCCAACCCCACGGATCCCATCCCAGCCCCATGGATCTCCATCCCAGCCCCATGAATCTCCATCTCAGCCCTACAGTTCCTACACTAGCCCTACAGAGCTAATCCCAGACCCAAAGATGCCATCCCAGCCCCATGGATTCCATCCCAGCCCCACAGATCCCATCCCAGCCCCATGGATCCCAACCTGTCCCCATACATCCCATCCCAGCCCCATAGATCCTCACCCCAGCCCCACAGATCCCCATCCTAACCCCATGGATGCCCATCTTAGCCCTACAGTTCCTATCCCAGCCCCACACATCCCATCCCAGCCCCACGGATCTATATCCCAGCCTGTAGATCACAAGATTTTCCATCCCACCCTAATGGATCCCCATTTCAGTCCCTCAGAGCCCTGTAAATCCACTTTGGAGATCTATAGATCCCATCCCAGCCCCACAGTTCCCATTCCAGCCTCATGAATCCCCATCTCAGCTCTACAGTTCTTATCCCAACCCCACAGATCCCATCCCAGCCCCATGGATCCACATCCCAGCCCTACAGATCCCATTCCAGCCCCACAGATTGAATCCCAGACTCATAGATCCCATTCCAGCACCACACATCCCATCCCAGCCCCATGGATGGACATCCAAACCTGTGGATCACAGAATATTCCATCCCAGCCCCATGGATCCCCATTTCAGCTCCTTGGAGCCCTGTGAATCCACTTTGGAGACCCATAGATCCCATTCCAGCCCCACAGATCCACATCCCGACGCCATGGATCCCAACCTGTCCCCACAGACCCATCCCAGCCCCATGGATCACAAGTTATTCCATCTCAGCCTAATGAATTCTCATTTCAGCCCCTTGGAGTCCTGTGAATCCACACCTGAGACCTACAGATCCCATCCCAACCCCACAGATCCCATTCCAGCCCCACAGATCCACATCCCAACTCCATGGATCCCAACCCAGCCCCATAGATCACAAGCTATCCCATTCCAGCCTAATGGATCCCCATTTCAGCCCCTTGGAGCCCTGTGAATGCACACCTGAGTCCTACAGATCCCATCCAAGCCCCATGGATCCTCACCCCAGCCCCACAGATCCCAACCCAGCCCCATGGATCCACATCCAAACCTGTGGATCACAAGATATCCTATCACAACCCAATGGATGCTCATTTTCAGCCTATCAGAGCCCTGTGAATCCACACCTGAGACCTACAGATCCCATCCCATCCCCATGGATCCACATCCCAACCCCATGGATAACAAGCTCTCCCATCCAAACCTAATGGATCCTCATTTTCAGCCCCTTGGAGCCCTGGGAATGCACACCTGAGACCTAGAGATCCCATTCCAGCCCCATGGACCCTCACCCCAACCTTACAGTTCCTATCCCAGCCCCACAGATCCATATCCCAAACCATGGATCACTAAATAATCCATCCCAGCCTAATGGACTCTCATTTCAGCTCCTTGGAGCCCTGTGAATCCACAGTGGAGACCTACAGTTCCCATCCCAGCCCCACAAATCCTCATCAAACCCGTACAGTTCCCATTCCAGCCCCATGGATCCCATCCCAGCCCCATGGATCCCATTCCAGCCCCACAGATCCACATCCCAACCCCATGGATCCCAACCCAGCCCCACAGATCCCACCCCAGCCCCATAGATCACAAGCTATCCCATTCCAGCCTAATGGATCCCCATTTCAGCCCCTTGGAGCCCTGTGAATGCACACCTGAGTCCTACAGATCCCATCCAAGCCCCATGGATCCTCACCCCAGCCCCACAGATCCGATTCCAGCCCCACAGATCCCAACCCAGCCCCATGGATCCACATCCAAACCTGTGGATCACAAGATATCCTATCACAACCCAATGGATGCTCATTTTCAGCCTATCAGAGCCCTGTGAGTCCACACCTGAGACCTACAGATCCCATCCCATCCCCATGGATCCACATCCCAACCCCATGGATAACAAGCTCTCCCATCCAAACCTAATGGATCCTCATTTTCAGCCCCTTGGAGCCCTGGGAATGCACACCTGAGACCTAGAGATCCCATTCCAGCCCCATGGACCCTCACCCCAACCTTACAGTTCCTATCCCAGCCCCACAGATCCATATCCCAAACCATGGATCACTAAATAATCCATCCCAGCCTAATGGACTCTCATTTCAGCTCCTTGGAGCCCTGTGAATCCACAGTGGAGACCTACAGTTCCCATCCCAGCCCCACAAATCCTCATCAAACCCGTACAGTTCCCATTCCAGCCCCATGGATCCCATCCCAGCCCCATGGATCCACATCCCAACCCTACGGATCCCAACCTAACCCCACAGATCCCATCCCAGCCCCTTGAATCACATGATATTCCATCCCTGCCTAATGGATCTCCGTTTCAGCCGCCTATGAATGCACACCTGAGTCCTATGGATCCTCACCCCAGCACCACTGATCCTCACCCCAGCCCTACAGTTCCCATCCCAGCCCCACAGATCCCATCCCAGCCCCATGGATCCCCACGCAGCTCTGCAGTTCCCATTCCAGCCCTACAGTTCCCATCCCAGCCCCATGGATCCCCAACCCCCCTGGGACCCCGTTTTGGGAAGGGGCGGGAGTGGAAAACGGGGGGACACAAAAAGTTGGGAGATCTGGGGGGTCCAAAGGTCAAGGAAAAGATCCAAAGGCTCTGGGGTCTGGGAAAAGCGGGATGCCGGAAAAGGGGAGCAGGGGGTCCCAGAGCACTGACGGGGGTGGAGGGGGGTCCCAGTCCCAGATAAGGGGGTGCAGGGGAGTCCCAGTGTCTGGAAATGGAGATTCACAGATGTCCCAGTGCCCTGGAATGGAGGTTCAGGGAGGTTTGTGTGCCACGTTTTGGGGTTCAAAGGGATCCTGATCGCCAGGAATGGGGGTTCAGGTGGGTCCCGATGCCACATTAGGGGGTGCAGGGGGATCCCGTGGCAGGAAATGAACCTTCACGGGAGTCCCTGTGCCCAGGATTGGGGGTTCAGGGGAGCTTCCCTATGCAGGAATGGGGGTTCAGGGGATTCTCTTCCCGAAATTCGGGGTTCAAGTAGGTCCCGGTGCCCGGAAACGGGGGTTCAGGGGGGTCCTGGTGCTGGGGAAGGGGGTACAGCGGGGTCCCGCTGCCCAGAAATGAGCGCTCAGGGGGTCCCCGTGCTCAGGAATGGGGGTTCAGGGGGTCCCGGTGCCAGATGAAGGGAGACAGAGTGGTGGGGAAGGGGATTGAGGGGGATCACAGAACACAAAAAGGGGGTTATGTGTGGTGCCCTTGCCAGGGAATGGATGTTTAGGGGGTTTCGGTTGTCGGAAATGGAAGTTCAGGGGGTCCCGGTGCCCGGGAATTGCGGTTCAGGGGTGGTCCCGGTGCTGGGGAAGGGGATTGAGGGGGATCAAAGAACCCAAAATGAGGTTCAGGAAGGTCCCGGTGCCTGGAAATTGCGGTTCAGGGGGTTCCCGGTTTCGGGGTTCCCACTCACCTTTGGTCGCGACCCCCGGGTCCCCGAGGAGCCCCAAGAGCAGCCCCAGACCCAGCGCTGCAGCCATGGCGCTGCTCCGCTACAGCCCCGCGCTCAGCCCTGGCCCCGCCCACAGCCCTGGCCCTGCCCACAGGGCCGCCTCCGGCCCCGCCATTGGCTCCGCTATTTACTGTCCGCCAATGGCAACCCGATATGTCAGTGACGTCACCAGTCGCCGGGCAGATCCCGGTCTCTCAGGTTGGGACGCGGAAGCGAAAGGGACCGAGAAGGGCGGGGAGGGGAGGGGACGGGGGAATTCCGGAGAATCCCTCTGGATCTCTCTGGATCCCCGCTGCGACCGCCCTGGAGCCCTCTGAGAATCAGCTGGGACCCCCTTGGACACCCTTAAGAAAGCGCCGGGAATGGAGAACTGGGGGGGACAGGGGAATTGGAATTGATGCTGGATGAGGGGGTGCAGGGGGATCCCCGGGCTGGATAAGGCGGTGCAGGGGGGTCCTGGTGCATGAGAATGGAGGGTTTGGGAGGGTTCCAGTCCTGGATATGGGGGTGCACACGGCTCCTGGTGCAGTGGAATGGGGGTTCAGGGGCTCCTGGTGCTGTATAAGGGGATGCAATGCAGTCCCGGTGCTCAGGAAATGGGGTTCAGGGGGGGTTCCCTTCCCTGGTTCTGGGGTTCAGGGGGTCCTGGTGCCTAGAAATTGAGGTTCAGGGGGGTCCTGGTGCCGGATGAGGAGAAGCAGTAGGCTCCCAGTGCCCAGAAATGGGGGTTCAGATGTGTTTCCGTGCCAGAAATGGGGGTCATGGGGGGTCCCGGTGTCCAGAAATGTGGGTTCAGGAGGTTCCAGGCTCCAGGTAAGGGGTGCAGGGGTTATCGGGGCTGGGGAAGGGGGAACAGGGGGGTCTCGATGCCCCGAAATGAATGTTCAAGGGGGTCTCTGTGCTCAGGAAGGGAGGTTCGCTCGGAAATGTGGGGTCCAGGGGGTCTCAGGGAAAAGGAAAAAGGGGGTCAGAGGGCTAGGAAAGGAAGGATGGATGAGAAAGGGGGTGCAGAAGGGGACTGGTACTGGATAAGGGGATGCAGGGGGGTACCAGTGCCCAGAACTGAAAATTCAGGGGAGTCCCACTGCCCAGAATCCCCCCTGGCACCTTCCCGGACCCCCTGAGACCCCCCCTGTATGATGAGCAGGGGGTGAAGAACTGGGGGCATGCAGAGACTGGGGGGTCTGGGGGCATCCAAGAGGCAGGAATGGGAACCGGGAGAGCCGGGAAGGGGAAAGGGGAATTCCACGGAGTTCATCTGGATCCCTCTGGATCCCCCCTGCGACCCCCGTGACCCCATCTCAGAAAGCAGCGGGAATAGAAAAGGGGGAGGACACAGAAAGTTGGGAGATCTGGGAGGTCCAAAGACCAAGGAAAAGGTCTAAAGGGTCTGGGGAAAGCGGGATGCCCGAAAATGGGGGACAGGGCGATCCCAGAGCTCTGATGGGGTGCGGGGGGGTCCCAGTCCCGGATAAGGGGGTGCGGTGGGGTTCTGGTGGTGGGGAATGGAGATTCAGGGGTGTCCCAGTGCCCTGGAATGGGGGTTCAGAGAGATTTCCCTGCCCAGGAATGGGGGTTCAGGGGATTCTCTTCCCAGAATTCGGGGTTCAAGTGGGTCCCGGCACCAGGAAATGGCGGTTCAGGGGGGTCCCGGTGCTGCCGAAGGGGGTACATGAGGGTCTCGATGCTGGGGAAGGGGATGGAGTGGGGTCACAAAATGGGGGTTCAGGGGGTCCGCGTGCCGGGGAATGCGGGTTCAGGGTGAGTTTCCTTCCCGGAATTCGGGGTTCAGGGAGGTCCCGGTGCCAGATAAGGGGGTACAGGGGGGTCGGTGTGGCCGGAAATGGGTGTTCAGGGGGTGCCAGTGACCAGAAATGGAGATTCACGGGGGTCCTGGTGCTGGGGAAGGGGATTGAGGGGGGTCACAGGACCCAAAATGGGGGTTCAGGGGGGTTCGCGGTTGCCGGAAATGGAAGTTCCGGGGGTCCCGGTGCCCGGGAATTGCGGTTCAGCGCTTTCCCGGTTTCGGGGGGGGTCCCACTCACCTTTGGTCGCGCACCCCGGGTCCCCCAGGAGCGCCAGGAGCCCCAAGAGCACCCCCAGACCCAGCGCTGGAGCCATCGCAGCCGTCCCCGATCGCGGCTGTGGCGCAGCTCGAGAGACTCGAAAGCGAAAGTGCCCGAGGGAGCGCGGGGGGAAGGGAAAGGAGGAGGGGAAAAGGGGGAATTCCAGGGAATTCACCTGGATCCCCTCCTGGCACCCCTCAGGATCCCTCGGGGATCCATCTGGGACCCTGCACGGGCGCTGGGACCCCGATCCCTGATTGCCAGTCTCCTTCTTGCTCTCTGCTGTTCTCTCCCTTTCTTCTGGGGGATCACAAATCCCAGAGCGGCCGCAGAGCCCCGTGCCCAGCCCGGGCTTCCCAGCAAAGCGAGGCCTGGGGCTGAGGTGCCCTGGGCTGGCGGGGAATGGGGGCCCGGGGGTCCCCGGGGGGATCCAGGGGCTGGGAGAGGAGGATACCCGGGAAAGGGGGTGCAGGGGGGGGGTCCCAGTGCCCGGGAATGGGGTGGGGGGGCAGAATCTGGGAAACAGCAGCAGCTGCTGGGGAGGGACTGGGACAGACTGGGAAAAGAACCCACTGGGAGCAGAAGTGGGGCACCAGGGATCATGCTGGGATATACTGGGACCACACTGAGGGCTACTGGGAGCAACTGTGAGCATGCAGGGCACAATTAAGATGTACTGGGAGACCCTGGGAATGGTGGTAATCATCCTGGGACTAACTGGAATCATACTGAGAGTGATCAGATCTGTAGTAGGGGTGAATTAGAGAAACGGGAATAATGCAGGGGCAACTGGGATCATACTGGGAGCAGCTGGCCCATGCTGGTGTCATACTGGGATCATACTGGGATTGACTGGGTTAAACTTGGAGTGACTGGCATAGTACTGGGAGTGTCTGGCAGCTACTGGGATCATACTGGAGAGGACTGGCATCAAACCAGACTCATACTGGGAATGTTTGGGACTTATTGGGATTGTACTGGAGGTGACTGGACTGATACTGGGAGCAACTGGGACCACAGCAGGGGCAAATGGCATCGTGTAAAGTGTGACTGGGTTCATACTGGACTCTTACAGAGAGGGACTGAGAGGGAAGGAACCACACAGGGGATGACTGGGAGCCACTGGCACCATGTCGGGGGCAGCTGGAACCTACTGGGAGTGATTTGGACCATACTGGGAGTGACCGGGATCACGCAGGGGGTGACCGGGAACCACCGGGGAGGCGGCCCCGGCGCAGGTGGGAGCCGCGCTGGGTTGTGCGGGGGCTCGGGGCTGGCTGCGGGCCTCGGGGGCGGCAGGGGGCTCGAGCGGGTGGGTTGTGCCGTGGCCGGCCCGTGTTGGCCCTGGGCTGAGGGCGCTGCGGGAGCGGCTGCCCGCGGACTCCTTGCCGCCGCTGCCTCGGCAGGAGCCGCTGCCCGGGCCTGGCTGCGATTGGGCGCTGGTGCCGTCAGTCGTGGTTGTGGCGCGCTGATTGGTGAGAGCGGGGCGGAGGCGGGCCCCGTCGGCGGGCTGAGGGCGGCGCCATTGTCGGAGCTTGTGTGCGGGCCCGGGAGCGGCGGCAGCGGGCGGAGCCCGGTGAGGCGGCGGCGGAGCTCGGAGGCGGCCCCGGCGCAGGTGGGAGCCGCGCTGGGTTGTGCGGGGGCTCGGGGCTGGCTGCGGGCCTCGGGGGCGGCAGGGGGCTCGAGCGGGTGGGTTGTGCCGTGGCCGGCCCGTGTTGGCCCTGGGCTGAGGGCGCTGCGGGAGCGGCTGCCCGCGGACTCCTTGCCGCCGCTGCCTCGGCAGGAGCCGCTGCCGGAGCAGCGCTGGCTCGGCCCGCTCGCTGTGGCTGGGACAGAGGGGGCTGTTCCGTCCCCGGAGGCTGCGCTGGGGTCGCCTCCCAGCTCCGCCGCCGCCTCACCGGGCTCCGGCCGCTGCCGCCGCCCCCGAGTCCGCACACGCGTTCCGGTAATGGCGGCTCTGAGGAGAGAGGGGCGCCCTGGGGGTGGCACCGGGGCCGTGCTCAGCCCCGCTCTGACCAATCAGTGGCCAGAACGAGGAGTGACGGCAGAATTAGCCAATTAGAGCGAGAGGCGGGCTCTGCACACGGCACGGCCTGGCCTCCCTTTCCCCGAACTCCGGCATTTCCCGGAACCCGCGGCTGAGGAGCGGCCCTGGCACTGGGCCCGGCCAGGGCAGGAGGCCAAGGAACCGCCGGGAGCTCGGCCTGACCGGGACCTGAGGGCGCTGGGAGCTGGGGTGAGTCCGGGACGGAGCAGGGACCCCCCTGCAGCCCCGGCAGGAGCCCAGGCCGGAGCAGGGGATGCTGGAGAGAGACCAAAACCTCTCTGTCACTTCCCACCTCACCCTGGGCAGGGAACAGAGCACGTAAGGAAAGGCTCGAGGGTCTGGATAAGGGCGGGGACAGTTCAGTTACTGGTTGCGGGCACAACACACTTGACTTGGGGAAATTAATTTAATTTATTATCCAACATGTCAGAGCAAGAGAATGAGAAGTAAAATAATTCCTAGGAAAACATCTTCCCCCCCACATCTCCCTCCTTCCCGGACTTTATCTGCATTCCCACTCTTCTCCCCACCCAGAGGCACAGGGGATGGGGTCGCAGCCAGGCCATGTCACAGCCTCAGGGTGAGGAATCCTTGTCCTGACGCAGTCCCTCGGGAACGGGCTGCTCCAAGGGGATCCGCCACGGGCTCACAGGACCCGCCAGGAGCCACTTCCATGGCTCTGCAGGGGCTTCCCACGGGCTCGGGGCCTCCCTCAGGCATCCCCTGCCCGCGGTCTCCTTGCCGCCGCTGCCTCGGCAGGAGCCGCTGCCGGAGCAGCGCTGGCTCGGCCCGCTCGCTGTGGCTGGGACAGAGGGGGCTGCCCCGTGGGCGGGGCTGTGCGGGGAAATTGCCGTGGCCGGAGGTTTGTGTGGCCCGAGCAGACAGAGGAGTCCTGTAAAAGTGACTTTATTGCTGGGCAGAGGCACAGGCCGTGCGGCATTTGCCAGGCGCTCTCTGCCATTGCTGTAGTACGCAGCCTCCTTTGGATCCTCATTTTCCCGGCCGCTTCTCCCTCTCCCTTTGCCCGCTGGCTGAGGTGCTTGGAAGGTTCAGACTTCCCGATCCGCCACCTGCATGTCCTCGTTAATGTGCACCCCCACTTTTGTGGGGCCGATATTCATGGCTTTGCTGAGTCTTTCTTCTTATCCTCGAAGTTCAGGAATTCAGTGGTACTTTGAGCAGCTCTCTGTGTCAATTAGTAACATTTTCTGAATCTCTTGCTTTCTTCCATTACTTCCTTATGTACAAGTCCCTGACCCTATCTCCCGGCAGATTCACTCAGCTGCTGAATGAGCTGCCCTCTCAAGGTGTCCGGCATGGTAAAAAGATGAGAGTTGCTGTAGCACATAGGAGGAGAAACTGCATTCGTTTAACTCATCGTCTGCCAGGGAACCACGAAACTGTGTCCCATTCCCATCGTTTCAACCTTTGGACTGGTACATGAGCTGCTTTCTTATTTCTTTGTTATCTGCTTCTCGAATTTTCCTTTCTCACCTTTTTGCAAGCAGCAGTTTGAGTCATTTAATTTCCCACAAACTCCTTTTTTTGCTAACAGTTAATGTGACTCCATGCCATTGTGAAGTGTTGTGTTCCTCATTTCAGTGGATTGGTCAGCAGGAAGGTCAGGAGCTGGAGCTGTCTGGTTGGTTATTATTTTGAGGACAGCTTGTCATCTAATGATGCCATTGAAATGATAAATGGGTTCTGTGGCTCCTGATATGAGTTTGTTCAGGCTCCCAGGGGCTGGTCCACAGTGTTGTAGGATTTCTTCTGGTGGCCTTTCAGCTTTTCAGAATTCCTTTTGCCCTCTGTTAGGAGACATGGTGTCAGCAGAAGATGTTGAATCCTTCCTGCTCAGGGCATTTCAGTGCCAGGCTCTCACAAGCACACACAGGTCCGCTGGTTGAGCTGACCATGGGGGATAACCTGTGCTTTGTCCAATTCCCCTTCCTTCCCTCCCTTGGAAAAGGGTGTTGCTTTTAGACACCACTTGTCTTCATTGATTCAAAGTACTTTGGAAAGGCTCCATATCTAACTTTCCCTCTTTGCCTGGGGCTGCCCACACTTCAGGGTTCACTTCAGCACAGGCCTTGCCAGACATATGGCACAGAGGTACAACAGAGCTAACCTCTGTATCACCTTTTATAATATTAAATTCCATTCCCAAGTGAGCGATCAAATCCCTTCCCAGTCAATTATAATCGCCATTAAAAGCAAATAAAAATTCATGTATTTCAAACCCATCTCCCACATCTGCTAATAGTGGTTGAATAAAACCACTCCTTTTCCACTTACTGTGTCAATAATGAAAGATATTTTTGGCATTTTTTTCCCCCTGGGGTCTAAGATTCGGAGTGGATGGAGAGGCCCCTGTGTCCATCAGGAGAGGCCTCCTCTGGATGCAGAGCCACCCTGAGTGTTCTCAAGGGCTCCAGTGCGGCCGAGAGCCCAGCGCTGCCCCAGCCCGACCTGCCCCAGCTCCATCCCTGCCCCTGCGGTGGGATGCTGTGGCTTTGGGGGGAAGAGGGAGCCGGCAGTGGGTGCTGGGCCTGGGGCAGGAGGAGAAGGGAAGGAGAAGCAGGGTTGAGGAACAGAATGGTCAAATGATGCATGTGGGAGGAAAAGGTGGGATTGTGCAGGAGAAGGAGGAATATGAGGAGGAAGAGGAGTGTGAGGAAGAGCAGGGACACATGAGGAGGAGTAGGAGCAGAAACAGGAAACGCCACAACATTTCATCAACCCCCTGTATCTCCAGCCTCACCCCCAGCCCCAGGATCATTGCCACCTGACCAGGTGGGGAGGATCCACGATTTCCACAGGGGCGAATCTCGGCTTTCTGGGTTTATTGGGTTCTGAGCTTTATTGGGTTAAATGTTCATGTTTTGTTTTTTTGTGAAGCCTGAATATTTGTATTTTGGAGGGGGTTTGGTCTGAATCTTGATGTTTGGGGAGTTTTTGAGCTGTGTCTTGATGTTTGGAGGATTTTTGTACTGAAACTTGATGTTTTGGAGGTTCTTACAGACACGAGATTCCCAATGGCTTCCTGAGATGAACTTGGGCAAGGAGGAACTCCCAGTCCAAGGCGCTTTCATCTTGTTTTTTTCTCCAAACCACAATTTTTCATTCTTACGCATCGCTGGATGGAGGAGGAGGAAAAGCCCTGGAGATATCGCACAAGGAGGGGCTGCAAATCCAGCCCAGGGAGCTGCGGGGAGGAAAGAGCCCCCCTGAGCCAGGAAGGCGGCCAAAGATCCCGCCAGAGCTCAGAGCTGGTGGAGAAGCCTCTTGGTGGGGAGAAGCCACACAAGTGCTTGGAATGTGGGAAGGTCTTCAGCCGGCGCTTGAACCTGATCCAGCACCAGGTGATCCACACTGAGGAACGGCCCTACGAGTGTGAGGAATGTGGGAAGAGCTTCAGAAGGAGCTCATACCTGATCCAGCACCAGGTGATCCACAGTGGGAAACGGCCCTATGACTGTGGGGAATGTGGGAAGAGCTGCAGAGGCAGCTCTGACCTGATCCGGCACCAGAGGATCCATACTGGGGAACGGCCCTACACATGTGGGGAATGTGGGATGGGTTTCATCCAGAGCTGCAGCCTGAAGAAGCACCAGAGGATCCACACGGGGGAGAGGCCCTACCAGTGTGGGAAGTGTGGGAAGAGCTTCAGCCAGTGCAATACCCTGATTCAGCACCAGGTGATCCACACAGGGGAACGGCCCTACACCTGCCTGGAATGTGGGAGGAGCTTTGGGTGGATCTCTGCCCTGAGAAAACATCACCAGCGCATCCACACTGGGGAGAAACCCTACAAGTGTCCTGAGTGTGGGAAGAGGTTTCAGATCAGCTCTGATCTCCTTGTACATGAACGGATTCACACAGAGGAGAGGCCCTTCTGCTGCCCCGACTGCGGGAAGGGCTTCCATGTAAACTCCCGCCTCACCACCCACCGGCGCATCCACACTGGGGAGAGGCCCTACAAGTGTGGGGAGTGTGGGGAGAGCTTCTCACAGAGCTCAACCTTGACCAAACACCAACGGAGGCGCCACTAAGGGAAGCCCTGTGAGTGCCCTGAGTACTGGAAGAGCTTCATGTGCTGCTCCAGCTCCATCCCCCATGGGAGGGGAGGATCGGCATTGGATGGTCTCCAGTGACCCCGTTGGGCAGATCCCTGATGACCCCTTACTGGAAATTGAAGAGAGAGTAAAACAGTGGAGCTGATTGAGAAACTGTGGGAGACACAGACACACATAAAGTCTCCTTTGGCAAGAAGTGACCAAGAAACATGTTGTGAGACTGTGTGATAAGATAATGTTACCAGGTGATGTGATGTCATGAACAATATGCAACCAATGGGAAATTGTTACCAAAAGTAGAGCCCTATATAAGCACCATATGAAGTAAAACCCTCTGTACAGGCCTGGTATACTCAATAAAATTGGCTTCTGATGTAAACTCGGATGTCCCCATCTCTCCATTGCTGATAATTGGTACTCTGTGTGAGGAGCAAGAACCAGCCTATCTGTGCTGCTGTTGGCAAGCCCTCCACAACTGGAAGTGCTGGTGCGAGAACCAGGAGTGGGCCCCAAATAATCCCTCCTCGGAGAAGGAGGTGAGCCAAGGGGAACATGGGACAAAGCACATTTAACAAAGAGAGAGGCTCTTTTGAACTCATGCTTGCTTTGCTTGGGAAACATGGCAAATCCTTGCCAAAGCTGGTCTTGAAACTTATTCTTAAATGGGTGGCTGTTAAACGTCCCAATGTCACTGCCTCCTCTATTTTTACAGCTGCTGTTTGGGATGACGTGGGGGTTGAGCTCTGTGATTTAGCTCGTGCAGGACACGAACCGGCAATGCGTATGCTCCTGTCCTGGAGAAAAATTTTTGAGACATTGAGAAAGCAAGAGCAGCCTCAGGCTGTATCCTCAGTGGATACCGCTGGCCTCCACCCTGCTCTGACTCTCCCTGCCCGCTTGAAACTGGTGCTTCTAAAACTGAAGAGCAGCCACAGCCATCTGCCCAGACAAAGGAGGAGAAGGCATCCTGTCCCTCGGTTGTTAGCAGCCTATATTGCTGACCATGGCTCTAGTAGAGAGGAGGAGGGGGACACCTTCAATCCAGGACCAATAGATACAGATGCTGAGCCTGGCCTATTCCCTCCTGACCCTCATGAAAACTGGGTGTGATTAAAGAAAAAGGGTCTTAAGGAGGCGGATTTTGATGTCACAGTGAAAATAGTCGTGCCAGTCAGACTTCACAGTGCCAGGGGAAACAACCTGCAGTGGGAACCCCTCGCTTATTGGAAATTAAGGAGCTACCCTGTATGGCTATGGAACACAGGCCAGGGTCTCCCTATTTTGCTCATCTTTTACAGTCTACGTTATCAACTCATCTTATGACTCCTCATGATTTAAAGGGATTGGTGAGCCTATTATTAACCCCAACTCGGTATGCCATTTTTGATGCTTGTTGCAAGGCACTAGCTTGTTGGTGGTGGAGCAAGAGGCAGCAATGCCGCAACCTTCCAGAAGCGTCTCCAGTAATGGAGCCACTTGGTGGCACAGGCACACACACACAATCACTCCAGCACACACTTCCGGTAGCTCTTGTAGAATTACCCACAACAAAGAAGTGGGAAGGGTCTTTGCATGGAGTTCCAAGGAGGTTTGTTGCAGCCACACATGAAGGGGTCCAGCGACATTGACAAAAGCACATTGGAGGGTCCATATTTAAATATAGGGTACAAGGAGGCAGAGCAGAGCATCAGGGCCAGTGGGCTGAGGGCTCAGGGTGGTACAGAGGCGGGACAAGGGGTGGCAGCCAATAGGGTAAAGGCAGCAGGACACTGCAGAAATATGGGACCAATGCATAAGCAGGGAAGGGAGAACATTCTAAGGCATATACATATGAGGAAAAATTAGTGGGGAGGCCAACGGGACAACCAGGGAGGTTTAACTGGGTTACATTTGCATATACAACAAAGCATCCTGTGAGAGGCTCTGCTCAGTCACCCTGAACAGGGAGATTTCTCCAGCTTAGGGAGGATTATAATGGATCTTTGTTCTGTAGGCCTATCGGACTCCACAATTCCCCCTTCTTTATTTAATAAAAAGGCATCTCCCAAGGATGGTTTGAAAATTAAACATTTAAAACAGCTTAATAAACATAAAACAATAAAACCAATCAAAAGCACCCATAATAAATCATTTATTTTGGATGCAAGCCATCCTTTGAGGCCCCAGTTTCCAAAGAGGTCCTGGTACGGGTCTGGGGCCATTTGAACTTTTAAGTTCTTTTGCTTGGTCCTGGATCTTCCAGATTTTGGCATGGATGCCCTCACTGTAGGAGGATAGGTTGAGGCAGCACAGCCTGTTGAATTTTTCTTTGGGCTGTGTCACCATCCATGTATCGATGGTTGGTGGTGATGGGGGCATCCAGAAGACCAGGATGACTGAGGCCATGTAGGCAGTGGCTCTCATTGTGGTGGATGGTGTCAGGGTAGATGCTTTCTGTAAGGTTTAAACAAGTTATTTTAACAATTGTCACATTTAGGGTGGGCAAGGCTCGTGCCTTCCCTTCTCTTCCTCTATCCCCCTTCTTTGTTTAATAGGAGAATCAGGAAAGGGGAATAGTAATAAGGTAAAATAAAATGCGTGGCTGTGGGGAAAATTAAAATAGAGAAGGGGGGATGGTAATTGTTGTAACTGGGAACAGGAGGGTATGTGGGAGGATGTTAGTAGGATATTAGTGAGTGGGGTATGGGGGGATGTTAGTAGAATGTTAGTAAGGGGAGGGGTGTGACTTATTTATTCTGTGGTTGTGGGTGACGTGTCCATGTCCAGCTCTGGTCCTGCTTCTTGTGGTGGGACAGGCGGGTAGATTTTGTCTGGAGGATTTGCACTGTCTCTGTCTCCATGCAGAGCTGGTCTCATCTTTTGGGTCTTCTATGTTGGTCTCAGGAGTGTTTGCCACTGGTGTATTTGTTTGTGCAAGAAGTGGTTTTAGAAATTTCCCTGGGAACCACCTGGGTCCTGATGGTGTTGAGATACAGGCATATCCTCTTCCCCAAGTTATTAAAGGGAAAGGGCCAGAAATATGTTGGGTGTCTGGGTCCTTGATCAGCACTGGCGGTTTTTCAACTAGTTTCACTTGGCATGAGTTGGAAAAGGAGAGGACAGGGGGGAATTGGCTCTGTGAATGAGCTGTTAAAAAATTTTATTGTATAAAGATCCTTACAGAGCCTCTCAGTTGGAGAGGTTGTCTCTGTCCCTCCCCGTTGCTGATCGAGAACCCGTTTAAGGGTGGAATGGGCTCTTGGGCTCTTTCAATGATAGCTTGGCTGGTGGGAGAATGAGGTGTGTCTGTATTGTGCTTTACCCTCCACTGATTGAAGCTCCATTCCTTTGAGCTTGTGGGAGGTATGAACCAGACCATTGTCTGTTTTAATCTCTTCAGGGACTCTCAAGGTGGCAAACGCAAGCAGAGAGTGCCTGATGGTCTCTTTGGCACTTTCTCCTGCATGGACCAAGACAAATACTGCCCCTGAGAATGTGTCAATTGACACGTGTTAAGTATTTGGATCATCCAAAGGCAGGGTAATGTGTAACATCAGTTTGCCACAACTGGCAGCTGTTCAGGCCTCGGGAGTTAACCCCTAAGGCGAAAGATGGAATTTGATAAACTTTGTAATTTGGACAGGTGGACACCATTGCCCTGGCTTGATCCCAAGGTAGTCTGAACATTCGCATTAACACAGAAACGTTTTGATGAAAGAAATCATGGCTTAGTTTGGCCTGTGAAAAAATATCTGGCACGTTGGCATGGTGCACAGGCATGGCCAGGGCATCTGCTTTACAGTTCCTTCTGCGATGGCTCCTGGGAGGTCTGTGTGTGACCTCACATGCCTAATGTGAAACAGTTGCTTTTGGTCGGAGAGAAGGTATATTCATTCTGAAAGCAACTTGTACAAATTAGGGTTTATTACCTCCCTTAATAGCGAATATTCTGCCCTCATAGCTACTCCAGCAACATAGGCCAAATCAGTGACTAAATTAACAGGTTCTTGGAACCTCTCTGACGCGGTGCCAGAGTCTCACGGCTAGCTCGATCATCCCACAGCACCATGCTGAGAGTGGGACACACCCCAGAAGCAGGGTGATCTGGGGTGCAGCTTAGAGCAAAAGCTCCATGGCACTTGGATGAAACAGACGCAGAGTGTGGAGGCAAGGATGAGGAGGAGGCTCTCAGTCTGGGTTCCAGGGAGAGGTTTATTTGAGGGAAAATCCAAGGACGAAGAGCCGCGATAAAGGGTTTGCAGGAACCTTTAAGTGGGGGAGGTTCAAGGGGAGGGTACAGAACTTCAACCAATTAGGGATATCCTGGGGAAGAACAAAAGGCTGGGGTTTTACAGTGTATCAACCAATGAGGGGGATGAGGGGAGGAGAATGAGTCACATAGTCCAATGGGGCGTCAAGGATTAGGGGATTTCCAAAGGGGAGGTTCAAAATGGGAGTGGTACAAAGAGACATTGGCAGGGAACTCACTGGAACAAGGGGCTGGTATTAAGGGGGATTGACATGCATGGGCTGGGCCGAGGGAGGATTGACACAGAACATTTGAGGGCAATGGGCAGGATTAGATGAGACAGACAACCTAGCGGGAGGTTACAATTTCAGGGACAAGCCATTAACTCTGGGGAATAAGTGGGATACAGACGAGTCCATGAAACCTAAAAATGCACCACAACACCTCTCAAATGCTCTGACAATGGCAGGGAGTTGAGCAATTTGAGGGGATCCCTCAAAAATTTGGACGTTAGACTCTCACTTCTGTTTTAGAGGATCCCTCCCAGTCATCACTGACTTGTGGGTTGCTCCTGAGCCATCTGTGAAAATTCTCAATGCCTTTAGAGGTTTTCTGTTTTGGACTAGTGTTGGGACCAAAATAAAAACTGAATTGAACAGCTTATGACTTGGTGGGTGGATGGAAATTTGGCCTGGATAGCTGTCCATGGTGAGTTGAAGGTGTTCATTTGTCTGGAGCAAGCAAATTGTCCAGATCTCCTGTTGTCAATGACACATTGACATGTGAAGTCATACCCAGCAAGGGTGGAAGGCGTGCTCTGGTTTTAACAATTAGTTGTGCCTTGAGTCCTGCAGAGTGGTGATTGTTTTGGTCAGTTGATGGTGGAGAAAGACCTACTTGAATATGAGGAGTGGATGTTTCAGTTCCTTGTCCTAATGGAATATTAGCGTGTGGGAATCTGGGTGACTTACCCAGAATTATGAGTCTGAAGGAAAGCATCGGATATGTTCAATGAGCTTGCTGGGAGAAGAGGGCTTTTTGCACTTTTTGATGGATTCCTGGGCCTCCGGAGTGATGCTTCTTGGGGAATCAAGATCCTTGTTGCCAAAAGGAGGCTGAAGAGCGGAGTGAGGTTTTCCATTGTAATCCCCAGCAGTGGATGCACCCAGTTGATGGATCCGCAGAGCTGGTGAAGATTGCAGAGGGTCCTGGGGTTGTCCTTGATAGAAAGCTGCAGGGGTACGACAGTCCACTCATGGATCCAAAGTCCCAGGTAAATCCAAGGTCAGGTGTGTTGGATTTTGTCCTCCTGGATTTCAAATCCAGCTTCCTCAATTGTCTTGACGGTCTCAGAAAGAACTATGTTAAGGTAAGTCTCTTCCTGGGCACAAATAAGAATGTGCCTCAGGTTAGGTGGGTGTGTTTTCAATTACCATCTGTTAAAGGAGTTATCCTCTGTTAATTGGGCAGTTAACTTTATCTCCTCCACAACCAGTCCTCCCTCTGGGACATATCTTCTGTTAATGGGCTATTGAGTGTCACCTCATGATTGATAAAAATTTCATCCATCCAGAGGAAGGAGCTGTCCCAATAGGACATGAAATAAAACAATGCGGACACTGGAACTCCAAGGTAAGAAGAAGGGAAGTTTATTTTCTGACTCCAATATTTATATACTGTCAAAAGTGACAGTAGATTGGAGGATGAAATTGCCACCTCTCCAATGGCACTTGACAAACCAACAGCCCATCAAATTTCTTCTCCTCCAGAGAGGAATGTAAAAACAATAATTATTTACATAAAAGTGTGTGAGAAACTCCATTACAAGAATGTAAACATCAGAAGGCTTAGAAGAACTTAGAAGAACAGGACGACATCTCACCCTTTTTCCGTTTATACAGAAAAAGAAAAAATGAACAATGTGAAAAGGAAAAAACGATGTTCATCAGAGTGATCACTCACGTCATCTGCATCTGAGTCATCTCTCAATGATTCATCCACTTGATGACTTTCAGTTTGGTCACGGTTTCCATTTTGCCTGTTGGCCGGATTCTGTCTGTACGGTTGCAGTCAGGACAAAGACACTTCAAAGGTACCCAGCATACCCCAGTATCTGTGGATACACATGCATACCCACATCCCGAAGTGATAAGGTCATAGGGACCTTCTCACTGTTTGGTGACTGAATTCTGCACCCGAACCTTCACTCGAGGTTGGTGTGTCTTCTCCACAGCCTGCAACAAAAGGTGATGATTCAAGATGACAGGATTATTTGAATACTGCGGCACAGTGAGATTATTGATGGTAGACAAAGCTTTTGCCAACTGACTGTGTGGGGCTTTACCCTGCATTCCCTGTTTTGGTTTTTGAAGAACCCGCTTCAGAGTAGTATGAGCGCATTCTACAATAGCTTGGCCAGTTGGAGAATGAGGGATACCAAACTTGTGTGACACACCCCGCAACTGCAGGAACTACCGCACCTTCTGTGATGCGTAAGCAGGACCACTGTCGGTTTTCACAGCAGAAGGTATGCGCAGAACGGCAAAGGCCTGCCTCCAGTGGGCAAGGACATCACGGGCCTTTTCTCCAGTGTGAGCAGAAGCCCACATCGCAGAGGAGGACGTGTCCACAGTGACATGCGCATACTTGAGCTGGCCAAACTCAGCAATCTGGGTGACATCGGTCTGCCAAAGCTCCAAGGCCCTAAGGCCTCTGGGGTTGACCCCTGCCAGCAAAAGCACAGCAAGCAGAGGACAGTCGTCACATGACTGGACAATGTCACGAGCCTCAGTTAGCGTCAGCTGAAACTGCTTCTGCAGGGTATGCACATTCTGATGAAAAAACACCTGCAATGTCTTGGCCTGTGCAAGTGTGTCAGGCTGAGGTGCTACCCACGCTGGGTAAGCCAACTTGTCAGCCCTTGCCTTACCTTCCACTATAAACCCTGGCAAATTGTTGTGACTACTCACATGCAGAACGTAGTACAGATGAACCTGGGCCTGAATGGCACACCACAAGGTCTTCAGTAAATGAAACAAGGCCAGATTACTGACATCCTACAAAACTGAATGACCCAACCGCTGTGCAACGTCGGCCACATAGGCAGAATCTGTGACCAAATTGAAAGGTTCCTGGGAAAATTTTCTCAAATGCCATGACAGCAGCTTTCATTTCAACCAATTGGGCTGACCCATCCTCATGAACTTCCAGGACCTGCCGCTCAGATCCGTCCCTCCAAGTAACAATGGCCTTCCCTGTTTTCCCTGAGCCATCAGTGAAGACGGTGGGTCCTTGCACTGGTTCGTGACCAGTTTTGGGCCGCAAAGATATTTGTGTGAATTTCGCCACCTGCAGTATCTTGTGGCTGGGCAGATGATAAATGATCTGCCCGGAAAAGTTTTCCAGAGCACTTTGCAGGGACACACTGTTTGCAAAGCTCCAGTCAAAATCCTCCCACTGTACCGGGAGTACGATCTTTGCGGGATCCTCACCCATCAATTACAAACATTGTTGCTGGCATTTGATTATCAAGCAAGCAGTGAACTCAGACAATGGGGTTGCTGTCTTCTGCGGCTGATGGGGCAGGAAAACCCATTTCAAGATGTGCAAGGAATTGGATCATTTGTCACTCCATTGGCCAGTGATGCCTGTGGGATGCGAATCTGGAGTGGTAATGAACACAGTGACATCAACAGAAGGATCAAAGCGATAAACCTGGCAAGCAGAAACAGCTTGCTGAACCACCTCCAGCACCTGAGGCACCTCAGGGGTCAATGTGCGAGGTGACTTTAAATCAGTCTCCCTTTAACAGATCAAACAGAGGAGACAATTGTGTGTCCTTCAGTCCCAGGTATGAACGTAACCAAGTGGTGACACCTACAAATTTCTGGGCATCATTCAGTGTCTTCACATAATGCACAAATTGCACCTCCTGGTGTCAGATTGTCCGTTCGAGAATTTTGACTCCCAAATACTTCCAAGGCGGTTGTTGTTGAACCTTTTCTGGAGCCACCTGCAGCCCATGAGAATGCAAAACATTGAGCAACTGAGGCTGGATCCTCAGCAGCTCCTCCTGGGTGGACGCAGCCATCAAAATGTCGTCCATATAATGATAAAGACGGGCATCGGGAAACTGCTTGCGAACTCCAGACAAGGCACGGGCACATGCCATTGGCATATGGCCGGAGAATTTCACATGCACTAGGGCAAAGTCCTTCATTGATATTGCTGTGCAGGCTCAGCGTTGTTAATTGCTGGCACCAAGAAGGCAAAGTTTGGTCTGTCATCGGGATGCAAAAGAATTATAAAAAAGCAATCCTTCAAATGACGTCTGCAGCGCTGTCCAGAAGCCTGTGGAGGTGGATCTCTGGTGTCGTACCCATGTGCACAATGATGCCCTGAAGGGTGGCACTAGATCTCCCCATAAGGAGAGCACTCGTGCCCTCACCCAAGGGACCAAAGGTATACAGGGGGACCTTGTGTATTTTGCAAGAGTCTAAGACAACTGTTGCTGCTGTGCAGACATCAACACCTGCTGAGCCGTGGGTGCTGCCTGCAAGCTGGCTAAGCAGACCTCCATCAGCTCCGGGACATGGAGAGAAGCTTGTGTCTGGGTGCATCTCCCTTTCGCACTCCCATTTCCCGAGCCCAGCAAAGCCTGGCCATTAGCATGAGCAGTTTCCTTACAGACATTTGCAGTATGGTTCAGCCTTCCACACCAACCACACAAAAACAAGGGAGTTGTGACCTTCTGTGCCTTCTTTCCCTGTTTTGTGCTGGCCTGAGCATTCCCCTGCTGTTGCTGCCTGCCCTGCGGCACTGTCCAGACTGGCTGCGCAGCAGTAGCCATGGCAGCCATCTTATGACCTGGAGTGCCTATCTTTGCACAGGCCTCCACCATCTGGGAGATGGAAGGATTACCAGGAAGAGATGTTGCAGTGTGATATCATGATTTGCCTCAGTTTCCCCTGGGTTTTCCCTGAAATCTCCTTCCCCAGGTGGGTTGTCATTCGCCCTTCCTTTCCCCACCCTTGACCCTGGCTGGGCACTATCAACCCAGAAATTGCAAGGAGAGTGTCAAGCAATTGGCAGGTTCAAAGGATGCTCTCCACCCCTGGGGGGCCATTGGCCCACCCAGGTGTCCCTCTCACCTGAGACCCCCTCCCCCTGTACCTGGTTGTTGTTCCCCGGGTCCCCTCCCCTGGCCCTCTCCCCAGGTAAAAGGGCAACCAGACCACGCGGCCGGGGTTCCGGTAGAGAGTTCTGTTAGAGAGTTCATGGGAGTTATTGCAAGATTCAGAGACTGTGCCACCAGATAAAAACTCTGGATTAAAAACTCTCCATCGGGACCCACTCCTTCCTTCACCATCGCCTTAAAGGAACCTCCAGCTCAGGAGGGCCAGGGGGGGGACCCCCTCAAAGAAAGCTCCAGCCTGCAAGCACTGGAGCTCGGGGCATGCCTGGACTTGTCTCCACATGCTCAGCTGCAAGCACAGGCACTGAACAGCGTCTCTGGGGAGAAAACACCACAGGTGCTGCTATTTGGTCAGCAGCCAAGGCCAGACAGACCAAGGCAGTCCCGTCTGTAATATTGGTACACTCCGATAAAGAGCCTCTATGATTCTCCTACAATCTTCATTGCAGTTACATCTTTCAGGGTGTGTAAGCACAAGCCTCCTTGCCTCAGGATTGCCACCTGCTTCTCCACAGAGGCAGTCAGGCTCCCTGCAAATCGTAGGAAAGACTCATCAGTCCCCTGGACAACAGTTGCAAACGACTCCTTTGGAGCAGCCAGTTCTATGGTCTGAACCAACACTGCCATACCTATTGTCTGGCACTGGCATTGTGGTCAAGCACAAGGGGATCAAAGCCAACTTGCTCACTAGGACCAGCATAATTGCCTATGCCCAATAGCACATCAGTGCCAGTCAGACACCTGGGATCCTGCAGACCCAGCATAGCATTCCACTCCACTGCCCTGGCTGCCAGCTGAGGCCATTTAGACTCCAAAATGTCCCAATTCTACAGGCAGAAAAAGAATACAAGCCAAACTGCGGATGTCATAAGGTGTCAGCAAATCAGCAGCAAGCACTCAAGCAACTGCATGACTTCAACAGACCCCAGACCATATTGTCTGACCTTATCACAGAATTCCATCATAGCTTTCCATGATGAAGGTTGATAGGTGTTATGAGTAACACCCCTAAGCACAGGGAAAGCCTGGCACCCCCCTGGTAAGGTGGCAGCACCTTCTAAGTCTGGTCCCATGGGCCTCACAGGGACAAAGGCAGATGCCTGACTGGGAGATAGCTCAACACCACCCAACACCGCATCCCCTGCAGCTCAGCAGGGCCAGAGGAGCCATCTCTGCAATCTAGCAGATGCTGCGTGAAGGCATAATCAACCATTGCCTCGACCTTAGCTTTGACTGCTCTCCAGAACCGCCTGTGTTCCCTTGGATGTACGGTCACCTGACATGGGGGGAATGTCCACAAAGCTGTCAAGGAGGGTCCATGGCCCCGGGGAACCCCCAGTCTCCGGCCGGCCACGTCATCATTTGTGCTAAAAGTGAACACCTCAGCATCCTCCTGAGCCACAGCCCCAGTATCTGTGGGAGGCAGGGGCGGTGGGGCCAAACCAGCTGCTGCAGGGCCCACTCCAGCCCCAGCAGAGCCCATGCCCGTTGGCAGCCCAGCAGTGCTGTCCGCTGCAGCACGGGCAGAGGACGCTGCAGCAGACCCAGGTCCTGGCAGTACTTGTAGATCCGGGGCGGGTCAGAGCGGGACCTGCACAGGGCCCCCCTCCACCAGCGTAGGGGAGGGATGGGGCGCAGAGAGAGATGCGACTCGCGGAACTGCGTCACTGCCCCGTGCCCTGGCCACGCAGGGCAGCACAGGGGTGTCCGGGACCGCCCCTAGGAGGGTCCAGCGTGTGACACGAAACCCCACAGCGGACACCGCCCCACCCAAGAGGAGCGGGGTGGGCTGCCGACCCACCATGGTGGGGGCCCGACATACCACCGATCAACGCCCTGCCTCTGGTGGCTTCCACCACGTGTACATGCCCGGCAGACTGTGCGGACTCAGAGGCGGTCGATACCGCCCCCCCGAGGACGAGACTGGTGCCGAAGTGGACAAACCCACTCCCGCTGCACCCAGGGGTATTTAATGGAAACGCCACAATTCGGACAAAGTGTTGTCACCGAATCAGACTCAAGCAGAGGTGCAGCCTGAGCCAGGGGCTCCCCGCAGCCCCCAAGCACCGTGAAGACACAAAGAAAGGGCAGTTCTCCCCGCACTGCTGCCTCCATGGCACAGGGAGGGGTGGGGTAGGCTTAGCCAACTCCACAGGGATCTCAGAAGCCTGTGGGGCTCTGCCCACTCACTGACCGCTTGGAACCAGCTGGCTGGGAGCCCAATCCACCCTGGGGGAGCAAACGTCGCCATCCAAGATGGAACCATCTTCCAGCTCACTGTCCTGGGGGAGAGGGGAGGGTTCTGCTTTGCGCTGAAATTCGAATTCCCCTTCGTCTGTGTCCAAGATGGAAGGGTCCTCCTGAAAACTCTTGAGAGCTACAAAATCCAATCCCCCACCCAACCAGGTCAAACTTTTTCCACTGCACCAGCAACGATCCCATGTCTATACTACAATCAGCAAAGAGAGCTGCCATGAGGCGTTCTCCCATGAGAGACCACACTTTCCTGGAGAGCACCTCCGCAGGGTCTGAAATAAACCCTTGCTCTCTTGCCCACAGAAATAATCTCTCAAAATCGCTCCAGGAAACGGAAGCCCGTTTCCACTCCATGAGACCCTTTCTGAGATCCAAAACCAAGGAGTCCTCCATAGAAACCACAGGGGTTGCCACTATCACAAGAGCTGCAGGCAAAGGGCCAAACAGCTCGCAGTCACCACGCCAAAGCAGGGAAGGGGGGGTAAAACTATACGACCTCACTCACGGCTGTCCCACACATGATGACTACCACATGTCGCAATAGGACATGAAATAAAACAATGCGGACACTGGAACTCCAAGGTAAGAAGAAGGGAAGTTTATTTTCTGACTCCAATATTTATAGACTGTCAAAAGTGACAGTAGATTGGAGGATGAAATTGCCACCTCTCCAATGACACTGGACAAACCAACAGCCCATCAAATTTCTTCTCCTCCAGAGAGGAATGTAAAAACAATAATTATTTACATAAAAGTGTGTGAGAAACTCCATTTCAAGAATGTAAACATCAGAAGGCTTAGAAGAACTTAGAAGAACAGAGCAACAAGGAGCCAAGCATTTGTATCTATATATATAATAATATATATAGGATATAATCTGAGATTTGGAACAACAGAGACAGCCTTTTCTCACTGGATTCCTAGAGAAGCAGCTTTCTTCTCCACTGCATTCCCAGAGGAAGTCCAGATAAAATTGCCTGCTGCAACACATTAGGTATGGTTTTGATTGCAGCAGCAGCTACTAGAGAATCTACATAGCCATTGCCTTCAACAAAAATCCTGGTAATGATGTGTGGCTACGAATATGCATGATGAAATAAGGATGTTTTCAAGCACAAATGACTGTCCATAACTTCACTAACATAGTAAACAATGGTTTCTCTTGGATATTACACGAGATCTGAAAGATAAAAATATCCATTCCAAAATATGCAGTTGGTCTTCCCAATTATCACTCCATTGACACAGTATTCCACATGTTATTTCATGGTCTTTCAAAATAAACAATTGAACACCAACAGAGGTATCTATTCTGATAACAAATTCGTGTGCTAAGGCTAATTCAATTTCTTCTAGGGTCTTTTTTTGCTGACGGAGTCAATTGCCTCTCATCAGTAGAGGAAGTGATGCCTGAGAGCAAATCAAACAATGGTTGCATCTGATGACTGCATTGATGTTTGCATTGATGATTTATGCCTAAATATGATCGAATCCAATCTATTAAACCAACCAATTTCTGTACATCGGTAACAGTTTTAACATCAATGTCTAATTTCACAGGTTGAGGCATAACTTGAGTGTTAGTCACCAACATACCTAGATATTTCCAAGGCATGTGTTTCCACACTTTCTCTGAGGCAATGATCAGACCAAAAGCTCTCAAATTTGTCACGGTACATTGTTTAAGAGCTGATAACTGTTGTTTGTTATCAGATGCCAACAAGATATCATCCATGTAATGATAACAGCAGCAAGCATTAAATTGCTCCCGCACTTATGACAAGGACTGTGCCACAAACCATTGACAAATAGTTG
>NW_024524979.1:12313-14595 GCF_017590135.1 Pyrgilauda ruficollis | reverse complement strand
ACAACACTGCTTGATCTAATTGCTTAACCAAATTGGCAACATAGATAGAATCAGTAACTATATTTAGAGAATCAGGAAATAAAGTGAAAGCCAAAAGAACAGCACAAAGTTCAACCAGTTGAGGAGATCCCTGCTGAATCACTGTCTCATATTCCCAGTGATCATCCCTTTTCCAAGCTACAGCTGCTTTTCCGGTTTTCCCGGATCCATCTGTAAAAACCTTTATACCTTCCACTGGAACAGGAGAACAAATTTGTTTTCCTTCAAAAGGAATCTCCTTGGTCAGTTTTAGAATCAGATGAGAAGGTAAATGGTGTTTTATTTGGCCTGTAAAACAAGACAAGGCAGACTGCAAGTCATGATTATTTTGAAAGCACCATTCAAAATACCACTGTTGCACAGGTATCACAATAGTCACAGGGTCGTGTCCCAAAATTTCATGACAACGCCTGCAGCCTTTGATGATAATATCTGAAAAAAGCTCATAAAGTCCTGGAGCTGTTTTCCGAGATCTGAAAGATAAAAATATCCATTCCAAAATATGCAGTTGGTCTTCCCAATTATCACTCCATTGACACAGTATTCCACATGTTATTTCATGGTCTTTCAAAATAAACAATTGAACACCAACAGAGGTATCTATTCTGATAACAAATTCGTGTGCTAAGGCTAATTCAATTTCTTCTAGGGTCTTTTTTTGCTGACGGAGTCAATTGCCTCTCATCAGTAGAGGAAGTGATGCCTGAGAGCAAATCAAACAATGGTTGCATCTGATGATTGGTTATGCCTAAATATGATCGAATCCAACCTATTAAACCAACCAATTTCTGTACATCCATAACAGTTTTAACATCAATATTTAATTTCACAGGTTGAGGCATAACTTGAGTGTTAGTCACCAACATACCTAGATATTTCCAAGGCATGTGTTCCTGCACTTTCTCTGGGGCAATGATCAGACCAAAAGCTTTCAAATTTGTCACAGCACATTGTTTAAGAGCTGACAACTGTTGTTTGTTGTCAGATGCTAACAAGGTATCATCCATTTAATGATAACAGTAGCAGTTATTAAATTGCTCTTGCACTTTTGACAAGGCCTGTGCCACAAACCATTGACAAATAGTTGGTGAATTTTCACGCCTTGGGGAAGTACCCTCCATTGATATCTTTTATTGGGTTCAGCATAATTTGTGGAAGGCACAGCAAAAACAAATTTTTCTTTGTCTTGCTCAGCCAATGGAATTGTAAAAAAACAATCTTTCAAATCAATGACAACTATCTGCCATTCCTGTGGAATCATTGTGGGTGTAGGAAGGCCTGGTTGTAAAGCTCCCATTGTTGCCATTACAGCATTTATCTGCCGTAAATCATGTAGAAGTCTCCATTTCCTCGATTTCTTTTTTATTACAAAAACAGGGGTATTCCAGGGGCTGAATGATTCCTCAATATGTCCTGCTTGCAATTGTTCTATGACTAATTCTTGCAGGGCAGTAAGCTTATCAGTGGTAAAGGGCCACTGGTCAACCCAGAGAGGTTTGTCTGTCAACCATGTCAAGGCTACAACTGGAAGTTCATTGCCCTGCATCACAGTGACCCCTATTAAAAATCCGTAGTAATTTTAATACCCCATTGAGATAAACAATCTTGACCCCATAAACTTTGAGGAACATCGGCAACATAGGGTCTGATGTTAGCTTGTTGGCCATCAGGATGTTTCACATTAATTACAATGGCTGACAAACCGCCTGTTGTTGCACCGCCCCATCCCATAAATCCAAAACTTGCATGAGTGAGAGGCCACGATTGAGGCCAGCAACGTCGGGAGAGTATTGTGACATCTGCTCCAATGTCAATCAAACCTGTTACTGATATGGTTCCTGGATGACATCCACTGGCAGTGAGGATACATGTCTCTTCTGGACGGTTCTCTGTTACTTTCTCACTCCAGAACACTTGAGGTACTCTGTAGAGGATTTTGTGGACAGTTGGCTAGCTGACAAAGGTCACACTAATATAATACCGTTAGTTGAGCAGGAAGGAGACCAAGACGGGAGTCTGGAATCAGTGTCCAGATGCGGCAAGGTCACTGTGCCCTTGCTGCAACATGAGGTTGTGGGAGAGGTTCGTTAGCTAGGAAAATGAAGAAAAGATAAGAAAAGCCACAACAAAGTAGCCACAAGAATGTAGAAGTAGGCGTAGTTAGCTGATAAACAACTAACCAATAATGAGCTCGCTTTTTGCAATATGCATTAGCCTTATTAACACTATTATAAATATGTGTG
>NW_024524979.1:4640-10985 GCF_017590135.1 Pyrgilauda ruficollis | reverse complement strand
ATCCATCTGTAAAAACCGTTATACCTTCCACTGGAACAGGAGAACAAATTTGTTTTCCTTCAAAAGGAATCTCCTTGGTCAGTTTTAGAATTGGATGAGAAGGTAAATGGTATTTTATTTGGCCTGTAAAACAAGACAAGGCAGACTGCAATTCATGATTATTTTGAAAGCACCATTCAAAATACCACAGGTATCACAATGGTCACAGGGTCGTGTCCCAAAATTTCATGACAACGCCTGCGGCCTTTGATGATAATATCTGCAAAAAGCTCATAAAGTCCTTGAGCTGTTTTCTGAGATCTGAAAGACAAAAATATCCATTCCAAAATATGCAGTTGATCTTCCCAATTATCACTCCATTGACACAGTATTCCACATGGTATTTCATGGTCTTTCAAAATAAACAATTGAACACCAACAGAGGTATCTATTCTGTTAACAAATTTGTGTGCTAAGGCTTTTCTTCTAGGGTCTTTTTTGCTGCCAGAGTCAATTGCCTCTCATCAGTAGAGGAAGTGATGCCTGAGAGCAAATCAAACAATGGTTGCATCTGATGATTGGTTATGCCTAAATATGATCAAATCCAACCTATTAAACCAACCAATTTCTGTACATCCATAACAGTTTTAACATCAATGTCTAATTTCACAGGTTGAGGCATAACTTGAGTGTTAGTCACCAACATACCTAGATATTTCCAAGGCATGTGTTCCTGCACTTTCTCTGGGGCAATGATCAGACCAAAAGCTTTCAAATTTGTCACAGCACATTGTTTAAGAGCTGACAACTGTTGTTTGTTGTCAGATGCTAACAAGGTATCATCCATTTAATGATAACAGTAGCAGTTATTAAATTGCTCTTGCACTTTTGACAAGGCCTGTGCCACAAACCATTGACAAATAGTTGGTGAATTTTCACGCCTTGGGGAAGTACCCTCCATTGATATCTTTTATTGGGTTCAGCATAATTTGTGGAAGGCACAGCAAAAACAAATTTTTCTTTGTCTTGCTCAGCCAATGGAATAGTGAAGAAACAATCTTTCAAATCAATGACAACTATCTGCCATTCCTGTGGAATCATTGTAGGTGTAGGAAGGCCTGGTTGTAAAGCTCCCATTGTTGCCATTACAGCATTTATCTGCCGTAAATCATGTAAAAGTCTCCATTTTCCTGATTTCTTTTTTATTACAAAAAGAGGGGTATTCCAGGGCCTGAATGATTCTTCAATATGTCCTGCTTGTAATTGTTCTGTGACTAATTCTTGCAGGACAGTAAGCTTTTCAGTAGTAAGGGGCCACTGGTCAACCCAGACAGGTTTATCTGTCAACCATGTCAAGGCTACAAGTGGACGTTCACCGCCCTGCATCACAGTGGCCCCTACTAAAAATCAGTAGTAATTTTGACACCCCATTGAGATAAGCAATCTTGCCCCACAAATTTTGAGGAGCATCAGCAACATAGGGTCTGATGTTAGCTTGCTGGCCATCAGGATGTTTCACATTAATTACAATGGCTGACAAACCACCTGTTGTAGCACCACCCAGCCCCTTAAGTCCAAAACATGCATGAATGAGAGGCCACGATTCAGGCCAGCAAAGTCAGGAGAATATTGTGGCATCTACTCCAGTGTCAATCAAACCTGTTACTGATAGGGTTCCTGGATGACATTCACTGGCTGTGAGTATGCATGTCTTTTCTGGACGATCCTCCATTACTTTCTCAGTCCAGAACACTTGAGTACTCCTGTTGATCCAAAACTTCCTGTGCCGCGACTTCGGTCCACTACATTTGGAACAGAACTCACAAAAGGTACTGCTTGAGCAATGCAAGTTCCTTTCTGAATTGTGATGGGGGAGTCATCAATTGACACCATAGCATGAATCTGTCTTAAATAATCAGCATCAAAAAATCCTAAACGCACATGAATACCTCTAAGTGTAGTACTTGATCTTCCTATCAAAAATGCACTCAACCCCCGTCCTATTGGACCAAAGGCATTGAGAGGCACTTAGCGTATTTCTTTTGCCAAAATGGTTACCATGTCAGCGGTGGGTATATCAATCCCTGCAGACCCACTTGTTGCCCCTGAGTATTGTTTGCAAATGAGCAGCTTTGCAGTGCTGGGAAGGCCAAAATTGCTGCTATGGTTGTTGGGGTATTTGTGTCCCCACGCGCCCCTTTGTGCTCTTCCTCCCATTTCCCTGCAACAGCTGACCATTTGCATGATATTTAATCCTGCATTGTTTAGCATAGTGCCCAAATTTAGCACAACGATTGCACACAACATCACTGCTTGCAGTTGACTTAGCTGTTATTTTCTGGGTATTACACTGTGCCCTTATGTGCCCTTGCTGTCCACAACGAAGCATTTTGATGGAGGTCTTAGAACTGCAGCAAGAGCTGCCATTTTATGCTCCACTGAACCAACTTTCAAGCAAGTCATAATCATTTCAGGCAATGTGGGTTCCCCAAGTAAGTTGTCAATAATCTTCCTGCAGTCTGGGTTTGCATTTTCTTTAGCCATTTGTATACACAATCTGTGTCGCAAAGGTTCATCATCTACCTGTTTTTCAATATCTGCAGCAAGCTTTTCCACAAATTGCAAAAATGGTTCTCTCAGCCCCTGTTGTATAGTAACATATCTCAGTTTTGGAGGTGCCATTTCCATTGTTTTAATTATAGCACTCATGCCAATTTGGTGAGCTTGCGCCAAAATTGAAGGATCCCACCTTGCCTGTAAATTTGGGTTGGCAAAAGGCCCAGTGCCCAATAAGGCATCAACACGCACAGCATGACGAGGGTTGTGTTGAGGCAGCTGCATATTTGTTGAAGCTGTGTGCTCAGCCACTCGCCTCCAAGTATCTTGAAATACACGGTATTGTACTGGTTGGAACAAAATTGTAGCAAGATGCATGATGTCATAAGGTGAAAGCACATCTGCATTGATTACATGTATTAATTGCATTACTTCAGAGGAATTAATACTATACTGAGGCACTTTCGATTGGAGATCTTGCACAACCTTCCAGGCAAAGAGGTGATGACTATCATCCTGCCCTGTTCCAGGAGCTGCTTTAAAAACTGGAAAAGCCATAGGGTTATCACAGGCAACATTTGCATTAACACTCTTCTCCTGAGGTACTCTTGAAGCACCTAATATTTCTATTTTGTCCCAATTCTTTTCTTCAGCTGCTTTCTTCCTAGCAAATTCCCAAAACTCCTGAGGCTGTCAAGGAAGCACAGTTACTTGACATGGAGGCAAAGTCCATGGGGCAGTAGGGCTAGAGCTATTAGAAGGTGAACTGTCAACAGTTCCTTGCCCCAACTCCGGTGTTACTTGGGTGAGTCTTCACTTGATTCACTGTCACTGTCAGGTAACCAAGGATACGACCTTGCAGATTGTTCCTGCAGCTCAGAGGGGAGCAGGGGGGCAGATGGCTGGGTTTCTCTCTCTGCTAAAGACATTTCAGCTAACTGGCATAGTGGTGTAGTGTATATAGGCGCCATTCCGAGCTGCTGTTGCAAATAAGTTGCAGATTGTTCCTGCAGCTCAGAGGGGAGCAGGGGGGCAGATGGCTGGGTTTCTCTCTCTGCTAAAGACATTTCAGCTAACTGGCACAGTGGTGTAGTGTATACAGGCGCCATTCCGAGCTGCTGATGCAGATAATAGATAAAGAGGCTTAGGAGTCTGATAAGGAGACACTATGGCAGCTTTCCCAGAAGCCTTGGAAGCTTTCCCAGAAGCTTTGGCAGCCAGCCTGGTAGCTTCCATGGCACCTGCACCTTCTTCAAGGATGGATTCAACAAGTTCCCCCTCAGAGGCCCCGTCTGCCTCATACCCCCATCAGTTTCTGTTATCAACCCCGATTCTTCATCCACATCCCGCTCTGGTTATTCTCGTTCTGTTTTCCCTTTCTTTAATGCCTCAAAAAGCGATCCCCAAGTAACAGCTAGATCGACCACAGTTTTATCTCCCGCTCAGATGACTTCCCACAGTCCATCCCTGACTCTTTTCCATGCTTTAACACTAAATGCTGTATCAGGATCAGTGCTGAAACCCTGTGATTTAGCCCACAGCAATACATAGTCTGAAGTACTAATTCCCTTTTTACTTAACAAAACTTTCCATGTAGTCAAAACAGTCTCTTCCTCTTCAGTGGACAAATCTCAATACATCCTCCAAAACAGAAGCTTTTAACACCTTTATTTCAACTGACAGAGAAACCCAAGAGGAGTGAGGTTCCCCTTCAAGCCTTAACAGTATTCACAGATGGTTCTGGTCATTCTCAGAAATCAGTGGTAGTATGGAGACACCTTTCTTCTAGTGCCTGGAGACCAGATGTATCCACAGCAGAGGGGTCGCCCCAAATTATTGAACTTGCTGCTGTTGTCAGAGCTTTACAAAAGTTTTCTGTTCCTTTTAATCTGCTTACGATCCTCCTCAGCTGGAAGTTAAGAAGAGATAGAAAATGAAAAAGATAAAGAAAGTTTTGAGTAAGTGAAAGAATGCCAGCAGATAGAGCACCCGAGATAGAAAAAATAATTAAAGTAGCTTTGAGCCAGACTTTTCTCTGACATAGCCACAGGCGAAGCCGAATTCTTCCATTAATACAGAGACTGCACCTTGGGAGAGGCGGCTGGCCAAACGCCAAAAATAATAAAGCCGCAAAGAGAAGCCAAAAAAACAGAGACTGGGGGGAGGGTGTGGTGAACCCTCAGCCTTCAGCGAAGAATCTCCGTTCCTGAGCCCCAAGCCCCAGAAAACTGAAATGGGGGAGACGAGTCCCAAATAGTGAGAAGTAGCCACGTCTTAGAACTGAGTGAAAAGCATTCTTAAAAAACCTAAGGAGTAATTTAGATCCATAGACAGTAGTGAGAGCACTAGACATAAAAAGAAGATAGTCACCATAGCAAATTTCTCTTCGAGCAGCTGCCATGTGTGACATAGAAGCACAAAAGTTCTACTGTGTTTCCCGGGGGAAGCCCATGGCACAAGAGGGAGGCTTCTCCCTCTCCTGATGGGCTGGGGGGTGCTTGTGTAAAAGGAGGGTGTCGGAGTGAGAATTTATGTGTTAGAGGGATTTTGAATGTTAGAGGACTGGGGGGAGGAGGAGGAGTGTTTTAAAAGTGTTCTGTTGTAGATTATTGCGTGTGTAGTTTTCCCCTTCCTTTTTTGTGTCTGTGTAGATTAATAAAGTGTTGTCTTTTTTCCCTCCATTTCCCAAGTTAGAGCCTGCTTTGTTCTGTTCCCGAGTCACATCTCACAATAACCATTTTGAAGAATACACTTCTCATAGAGGCACTGGCACTGTGCCAGTGTCAATCCATAACACTATGTATTAGGCATTATATTATGTATTGCTCTGGAGCTCCAGCTGAAGCCCTTCCCACATTCCAAGCACTTGTGGGACTTCTGCCCACCATGACTCCTCTCCACACCTCTCAGTTCCAAATACATCTCCAGTGGCCTTCCCAGCACAGGGGGGATCTTTCCTCCTCGCAGCTCCCGGCACGGGGTTTGCTCCTTCTATGGGATCTCCAGGGCTTTCCCTGCCCATTTCATTCTCATGCCGTGGAGCTGCTCAAAACGGCCTCTTCCATGAGGTTCTGCATCAGGGATTTGTTCTTCCTGGTCTCCGTCTGCAGCTCAGTGCTTGGGGTAAGGAAAGAAAAGGAGAGGAAGGAATGAGGAAGGAAGAAGGACACAATGAGGAGACAAAGGACAGTGGACAAGGAGAGGATGGGATTTACCACAGAGCCAGAGGGAAGGGGAAGGAGATCCCATCAATTCATCCCTGGCAGGGCGGCAGCAGCAGGGTTGTCCTGCAGCCAGGGGTGATGTTGGCCTGAGAGATGGAGCAGAGGAGAGGGGGAAAGGGGCAGGGACTTCCTTCTCATCTGCCTCAGTGTCCCATGCCATCTTCCGTTTCCTTGCATCCTCCTCCAGCTCCATCCAGACAACGGTTGGGATTGACAAATCCTGGCCTGGGGGAAAAACAGCAGGTGAGACCCTTGGTCCTGCTGCCCAAGTCCAGCTCGAGAAGTAACCGCCCTGTCCAGGGTCGGACGGGCCCAGACCCTGCTCATCTCCAGCCTCCCCCACCTCTCCAGGCTGCCGGGATCCCCCAGCTCCAGGATTGGCCCTTGCTGCTCTCCCCACTCCCATGCCAATCAGAGCCCCAAAACCAATGTCCCCCCACAACTGGTACCACTGCCCCAGCTGGTACAGACAGTTTGCCACAGGAACCCTCCACAATTCTCCAAAGGGGCATCTGTGTCTCACCTTTGGGGCCCTGCAAGATCCAAACATCCCCTACCCTGCAAAAACACCCTCCCAGAGACCCCC
>NW_024524979.1:0-4578 GCF_017590135.1 Pyrgilauda ruficollis | reverse complement strand
CTCCCAGTTGAAACCAGGCTCTCTCCAACTGCCTCCCAGTTGCTCCCAGCACATCCCAGTGCCTCTCCCAGCATCCCCAGTGCCTCCCCTGTACCCCAGTGCTGGCTCAGGGGATGCTCCAGGCTGACGTGCTCCACCTGGCAGCTGCAGGTGACCCGGCACTGGGGGCAGTTTCCAGCAGCACCAGGAGCTGGTGGGTCCAGTCCCCACTGGGAACCACATCGGTGGCCACCACAGAGAGCTCCTGCTGGCCCTGGAACCACCTCAGCTGGATGTGGGCAGGGTAGAAATCCATCACGGAGCAGAGCAGGCAGCCGGGGCCGGGCTGGGAGCTCGAGGGCACCAGCGAGATGGACACGGTGGGATGGGCACTGGGAGAGAGCGGGGACACACTGGGATCAGCTGGGGGGAACTGGGAGAGGGAGGAGAGGGATGGAGTGTCATTGAGAGGGACTGGGAATGGTCTGGGAGGGACTGGGATGGTACTGAGAGAGATGGCAGGGGATGGGGGGCACTGGGAGAGAGGATGGAGGTCTGGGGGTGAGCTGGGAATGGACTGGGAGTGTACTGGGGATGAGAGGGGAGGAACTGGGAGGAACTGGGAATGACGCGCGCGGCACTGGGAGTGAAGTGCCCGGGACACTCGGCTGCGGGTCTGCCTGGCAACCGATGAGTCATCAGAGACACGCGCTCTGATTGGCTGAGAGGCATCAGCAGCACGCTAGGCTGAGATGGACACGCCGGGGGGCTTGGGAGAGACTGGGATGGACTGGGAATGGGGTGGGAGAGACTGGGATGGACTGGGAATGGACTGGGAGACAATGGGATGGACTGGAAGAGCCTGGGAATGGATTGGGAATGGAGTGGGACGGACTGGGGTCACTGGGTTGGACCCCGAGGGAAGGGAGGCCCCAGGGATGGGCACAAGGAGGGCTGAGGGCCTTTTCCCCAGAGTGGATCTTCTGGTGTACCATCAGCTGGCACTTCATGCTGAACCTTTTCCCACACACCCCACACTCATGGGGCTTTTCCCCAGTGTGGAATTTGTGGTGTTTTGTCAGGCCAGAGCTGCACCTGAAGCTCTTCCCACATTCCCCACACTCATAGGGCTTTTCCCCCGTGTGGATCCTCTGGTGTTGCATCAGGCTCCCCTTCTGGCTGAAGCTCATCCCACATTCCCCACACTCATAAGGCCGGTCCCCGGTGTGGATCATCTGGTGTTGCATCAGGTGGCCCCTCTGCCTGAAGCTCTTCCCACATTCCCCACACTCAAAGGGCTTTTCCCCAGTGTGGATCCTCTGGTGTTGGATCAGGATGCAGTTGAGGCTGAAGGTCTTCCCACATTCCCCACACTCATAGGGCCGTTCCCTAGTGTGGATCACCTGGTGCTGCCTCAGGCTGGAGCTCCAGCTGAAACGCTTCCCACATTTCCCACACTCGTAGGGCCGTTCCCCAGTGTGGATCACCTGGTGTTGGATCAGGTGAACGCTACGACTGAAGCCCTTCCCACATTCCAAGCACTTGTGGGGCTTCTCCCTGCCATGAGGCTTCTCCACCAGCTCCAAGCGCTGCCTGGATCTCCGGCCGCCTTCCTGGCTCAGGGGGGCTCTTTGCTCCCCGCAGCTCCCTGGGCTGGGTTTGCAGCCCCTCCTTGTACGGAATCTCCAGGGCTTTTCCTCCTCCTCCATCCAGACACACCACAGGAATGAAAAATCCTGGTTTGGGGAGAAAAAAGAAGATGAGAGCACCTTAGGCTGGTGATTCCTCTATGCCCAAGTTCACCTCAGGAAGTCATTGGGCATCTTGTGTCTGTAAGAACCTCCAAAACACTGACATTCAGCACAAAAATGCTTAAACATCAAGACACAGACCACAATCTTCCCAAACATCAAGATGCAGCAAGAACCCCATCCAAAATACAAAGACTGAGTGCCCATACAAAACCAAAGCACCAACATTTAACCCATATAGATAGTAGCCAATGCTCTGTAGAGGTGGCTGGAGAAGTAGAAAGAGGCTAATTAGCAGCGTAGAAGAAAACCAATTTGGGCTGCTGAAGAGTAGAAAGACATAACTGCCAGGGTAGAGAGGCTACCTGTGAAAGTCCGCCATGTAAATGCCCATGTCCCCAAGAATAGAGCTAATAAGGAACACAAAAACAATGAGCAAGTAGACCAAGCTTCAAAAATAAGGGTGTCCAAGATAGACCTAAATTGAGAGCACAAGAGGGAGTTATTCCTAGCTCGATGGGCCCATGATGCCTCAAGTCATCAGAGTAGAGATGCCACGTATAAGTGAGCACGAGACCGAGGAGTAGATTTAACCATGAACAATATTTCTCAAGTTATCCATGACTGTGAAACGTGTGCTGTGGGGTTCAAAGTCAACAAATCTGCTCTCCCAAAGGAAATCGCATTATTGGCCTGCCTCCTGATGGATGTTCCTGCCCCTGCATATATCCAAGTGCCCAGAGGGAGCCAGGAAGATGTGGAGCCCCCCAGCCAGGTATCTTCCAACACGGATCATCAGGACCACGCATCACCAGGGCTCTGCCCAGCGGGGGTCACTGGGGATCATCCAATGTGGATCCTCCCATGGGGGATGGAGCTGGAGCAGCGCACGAAGCTCTTCCCGCACTCGGGGCACTCCCAGGGCTTCCCTTAGTGGTGCCTCCGTTGGTGTCTGGTCAAGGCTGAGCTCGTGGAAAAGCTCTTCCCACACTCGGGACACTCTCAAGGCCTCTCCCTGGAGTGGATGCGCTGGTGGCAGACAAGAGCGAATTCGCGGTTGAAGCCCTTCCCGCAGTCGGGGCAGCGGAAGGGCCTCTCCTCTGTGTGAATCCGCTCATGTCTGAGGAGAGTGGAGCTGATTTGAAACCTCTTCCCACACTGGGGACACTCGTAGGGTTTCTCCCCAGTGTGAATGCGCTGGTGTTTTCTAAGGTCTGAGCTCCACCCATAGCTCTTCCCACATTCCAAGCAGGTGTAGGGCCGTTCCCCACTGTGGATCCTCTGATGCTGGATCAGGTGGGATCTTTGGTTGAAGCTCTTCCCACATTCCCCACATTCATAGGGCTTTTCCCCAGTGTGGACCATCTGGTGCCGGATCAGGTCAGAGCTGTCTCTGAAGCTCTTCCCACATTCCCCACAGTCGTAGGGCCGTTTCCCAGTGTGGATCACCTGGTGCTGAATCAGGTTGGAGCTCTGTCTGAAGCTCTTCCCACACTCCCCACACTTGTAGGGCCGTTCCCCAGTGTGGATCCTTTGGTGCATGATCAGGTTGCAGCTCTGGCTGAAGACCTTCCCACATTCCAAGCACTTGTGCGACTTCTCCCTGCCATGAGGCTTCTCCACCAGCTCTGAGCTCTGCCTGGATCTCGTCGGGCTGGGGCAGCGCTGGGCTCTCGGCCGCTCCCGCCCGCACTCGGTCCCCACCTGCAGCCGCTCCCGCAGGACAGCGCGGGGGGGCCCGGCCTTGGCGCTGCCCCACTCCCACCTCCCCAAATTCCCCTCCCGGGGGGCGCTGGGGCCGAGGGGGGGTCCAGGTGGGGAACGCTGGAAGTCTGCCTGGACACTGCTGAGTCATCAGCACCGTGCTCTCTGATTGGCTGAGCGCTGCCTGAGGGTGGGGCTGCAGCAAGGGGGGACACCCTGCTCCAGGGGGGATGTCCCAAAAATGGGAGACCCCCATGAAAGGAACAAGAGAAATGTTATTAATTGATGGCAGAGATTGTTGATCAGCCAAGATCCTGCTAAATTCATGAACTTCCAGAAGAACAAAGACTTCACAGAGCCATGAATATCCTTTGCTATAGAAAAGTAGGGAGCATATTAATGGGGTATGTCGTAGGTGAATTACAATGTCTGTATCTCTCAAGTGCTTCAGCCAAAGGAGAAAGGGAGAGGGAGATGTGGCTGGGAAAATTAGGATGAACAAGACGCTGTGTTCTCCAACAATTACAGAGACCCCATGGGAAATGTCTCATGGCCTGTCCCTATTGTTCGGAAAGAAACTACTTTTACAGGACTTCTCTGTCTTCTTTGTGGACAGAATCCTCTGGTGATGTCAATTTTCCCACACACCTTGGGACACACACGAAATTCCTCCCACTCACTGTCCGGGGTGGCGGGCAGTGAGTGCAGCTGAAGGTGCCTCACCCAGTTTGGGTGATCGGCTCCCTTGGGTGGCGGCGGCACCGGGGATTGATTGGGGACCCGAGAGTGACCAGGAGACAGACGAGTGACACATCAGGGGGGCTGTGAAGAGTCAGCAGGGAGAGAGCACTGAAAATCTCATCCGTGAGTGCACTGGGATCTTCGGGGAGTGAACATGGCAGGGCACCCATGGAAGGTAGAAAAGGGAAAGCCAGGAAGGGGTCCTGGCCAAAGGGATGATGATCCCAAAATATCTCTGAAGGGTTCCTTGGGAGAATGTTGAGGTAGTTTGCACATTTTCCCAGAGGGAATGAAGGACATGAACACCCAGGGTGGGGAATAAGGGAAGTGGAGAAGGGATTTGGACAACAGGGGATGGAAGGTGTTGGTGTGCTGTGAAGGGACTGGGTGAATGTGAGAGTGC
>NW_024524978.1:0-1634 GCF_017590135.1 Pyrgilauda ruficollis | reverse complement strand
CTGAGTCTAAAAGGGATTTAAAGCTGAGTCTAAAATGAGTTCCTGCCAGCCGTTAGGCTCGGCTTACCGGGAAAATTTGGGTTTTTTTAGGGAAAATTTGGGGTTTTTTTGGATGTTTTTCCCCGAGTTTGTGTTGGCCCCTCCCCCCACTTCCCTTTTTTTACCTCCTGGACCCAAAATTTGGGTTTTTCTCCGAAATTTGGGGGTTTTTCCCAAAAATTTGGGTTTATTCCGCCAAAAATTGGGGCTTTTTCCCCAAAATTTTGGGGTTTTTCCCAAATTTTGGTGTTTCTTCCCAAAAGTTGGTATTTTTTCCCCAAAAATTGGGGGTTTTCCTCCAAAATTTGGGGGTTTTTTCCCCAAAATTTGGGGTTTTTTCCCAAAAATTGGGGGTTTTCCCCCAAAATTCGGGGTTTTTTTCCCAAAAATTTGGGTTTATTCCGCCAAAAATTGGGGTTTTTTCCCCAAAATGTGGGGTTTTCCCCCTCCAAAATTCAGGGTTTTTTCCCCCCAAAATTTGGGGGTTTTTTTCTCAAAATTTGGGTTTTTTCCCCCAAGACTTGGGATTTTTTTCCCCAAAAATTTGGGTTTTTTTCCCAAAAATTGGGGGTTTTTCCCCAAAATTTGGGTGTTTTTTCTCCCCCAAATTTGCATTTTTTCCTGAAAATTTGGGGTTCTTTTGCCCAAATATTGCTGGTTTTTCCCCCCAAAATTCGGGTTTTTTCCCCCCAAATTTGCATATTTTCCCCCAAAATTTCATCTTTTTTCCCCAAAATTTGGATTTTTTTCCCCCAATTTTTTTTCCCCAAAAATTTGGTTTATTTCCCCAAAAATTGTGGTTTTTTTTCCCAAAATTTTGAGTTTTTTCCCCCAAGATTTGGGGTTTTTTCCCCAAAAATGGGGGTTTTTCCCCAAAAATTTGAGGTTTCATCCCCCAAAATTTGTATTTTTTCCTAAAATCTGCTTTTTTGCCCCCAACGTGCAGGACTACCACAAGATCATCAAGCAGCCCATGGACATGGGCACCATCAAACGTCGTTTGGAGAACAATTACTACTGGGGCGCGGCCGAGTGCATGCAGGACTTCAACACCGTGTTCACCAACTGCTACATCTACAACAAGGTCAGGAACCTGCCAGAATGGCCCAAAATCCAACCAAAATACACCCAAAATACACCCAAAAAATTGCACAAAAATCACAGAAAAAATCCCGTCAAAAAGCAAAAGAATTCAAGCAAAAAACGGCCAAAAATCGCACAAAAATTGCCCAAAAGCACCACAAAATACACACAAAAATTGCACAAAAATACCCAAAAATCCACCCAAAATCCACCCAAAAAACATCCAAAATCTAGCCAAAAATACACCCTAAAATCCACCTTAAAATACACCCAAAAAACCCCAAAAATAGACATCAAAATATCGACACCGTGTTCACCAACTGCTGCATCTACAACAAGGTCAGGGACCTGCCAGAATGGCCCAAAATCCACCCAAAATCCACCCAAAATTCACCCCAAAAATTGCACAAAAATCACAGAAAAAATCCCGTCAAAAAGCAAAAGAATTCAAGCAAAAAACGGCCAAAAATGGCGCAAAAATCGCACAAAAATTGCCCAAAACCACCACAAAA
>NW_024524977.1:0-1637 GCF_017590135.1 Pyrgilauda ruficollis | reverse complement strand
TTACATGGGAGATGTTTAATTGGTCCCGGGGCAGGTAGCAACGTATTGGGAAGAAACTTACAAGTGCAATTAAGAAGAGGAGTTATACCAGAAGATGGGAAAATGACAGCTAGAGTTTTTTTAAATTAGGCCAAAAGGATAAAGAAAAAAATTAAAAAGGAAGTTTGGGCTGGGAAAGAAATAGGGGAGGATTAAATATTGACCCATAAGGGTTAAAATTGAGAGAGAAGATTGTCCCCTACATGTATGTCAATATGCCAGATCCTTAGAACGATGGGAAAATTTGAAGCTAGTAATAAAAGAACTTATAAAAGATGACACATTAGAACTTTATATGTCTTCTCATAAAACCCCTATTCTCCCAGTAAAGAAGCCCAATGAAAACTATTTTTTGAGAAACCGAAGTTGGAGAAGCTACTATATAAATTTTGAATTTTCTGGAGGAAAAAGGATTAAGGGTATCAACAGGGAAACTGTAATTTGTAGAACCAGAGGTAAAATATCTTAGATACTTAAGAAATAAAGGTAGCTGGAAACTCAACCATGAGAGAAAGGAAGGAATTTTATCCCTTCCCCCCCTTCCTCTTCAAAGAGGGAGATCAGAAAACTACTTGGATTATTGAGATATTGTAGATTATGGATTGAGTGGTATACACAGGCAATAGAATATTTATATGAAAAAAAAAATTACAAAGGGAGATGATATAAAATGGACCAAGGAAAATGATGTTAAATTAGAAGAGTTGAAGTTAAAACTAGCCTAAGTACCAGCTTTAAGTTTACCCTTGTTAGAAAAACCCTTTTCATTTGTACATAAATGTAGAAAATGGAGTAGCTCATAAAATTTTAATTCAGAAGCAGGGAGGGGTAAAGAAACTAGTAGCTGATTTATGAAAGATGTTAGACCCAGTAAGCCACAGCTGGCCAATGTGCATTTAAGCTATAATAGCTAATGGAACCCTAGTAAAAGAAAGGAAGAAAAGAAAGAGGAAAGTTGAAGAAGGTGTAGGGGTGGTTAGCAGACTCTGGGATGTTGGAATGTGGAGTGGTGATGTTTGGTGCTAGAAGAGAGCAGAAGTGTGAATGAGGTTTCTGCATAAAGGGCAGGGAAGGGTCTTAACACATGGTTGTTAGGAGATTGCTCAATGCAGAACTGGGGTCTGGAAAAAGTTTAGCAGAACTGGCCCTCCTTGAAGGGAAAAGAGGATATGTTGACTAAGGAAAGAAAAAGAATGTCAGGAGCACCTGGGGGCACCAAGTTTGGGGTTGTCAAGGTGTTTGACTGCTCCCGTACGAGCGGCAGGGTCTCAGGGGCTGCTGCAGGGACCGATTCATGGAGGTGACCCGGCGGCGGTGCTGGGAGCAGATTACACAGGTTTGCCGGGCAGGAGCAGGCTGGCTCAGTGGAAAGAACTGCCGGGGTGGCTCCCAGACTATCAGGGTCCCGAGTCCAGGATGACAGTGTCGGCCCCGTAAAGTGGATCGAGAGAGAGGGAGAGAGAGAGAAAGAGAGAAAAAAAAAAAAAAAAAAAAAGGGAGAGAAAAAGAGAAAGAGGGGGAAGGGCGAGGAACAGCTTTAACAGCAATGCTGTGAAAAAGAGGGGAAGGAGGGCTGTTATGAATAAAAAGTTACCTAT
>NW_024524976.1:0-1638 GCF_017590135.1 Pyrgilauda ruficollis | reverse complement strand
TTGGGGGTTTTTTGGTGCCTCCCCCCAGTTTTTTGGGGTTTTTTTGTTGCCTTTCCTCATTTTTTGAGATATTTTTTGGTGTTTCCCCCCATTTTTTGGGGTATTTTTTGGTGTTCCCCCCATTTTTTGGGGTTTTTTGTTGTCTTTCCTCATTTTTTGAGATATTTTTTGGTGTTTCCCCCCATTTTTTTTGGTATTTTTTGGTGTTCTCCCCCATTTTTGGGGTTTTTTGGTGCCTCCCCCCATTTTTTTTTGGGGTTTTTTGGTGCCTTTCCTCATTTTTTGAGGTATTTTTTGGTGTTTCCCCCCATTTTTTGGGTTTTTTGGTGCCTCTCCTCGATTTTTGGGGTTTTTTTAGTGCCTCCCCCCAATTTTTTGGTGTTTTTTGGTGTCTTTCCTCATTTTTTGAGGTATTTTTTGGTGTTCCCCCCTATTTTTTTTGGTATTTTTTGGTGTTCCCCCCATTTTTTGGGGTTTATTGGTGCCTCCCCCCATTTTTTGGGGGTTTTTTGTTGTCTTTCCTCATTTTTTGGGGTATTTTTTGGTGTTTCCCCCCATTTTTTGGGGTATTTTTTGGTGTTCCCCCCATTTTTTGGGATATTTTTTGGTGCCCCCCCCACATTTTGGGGTTTATTTGGTGCGCCCACCCCCCAAATGTCTGGGGTGTTTTTGGGGACCCCTGTGTCTGTTCAGGGGGCGGTCTGGGGTCAGTTTTGGGTTTTGGGGTCAGTTTTGGGGTCAGTTTTGGGTCCCTGTCCCCGCAGGGGGCGGTCTGGGGGGGTCAGTTCTGGGTCTTTTGGGGTCACTTTTGGGTTCATTTTTGGGTCACTTTTGGGGTCACTTTTGGGGTCACTGTTAGGGTCCCTCCTGGGTCACTTTGGGGGTCCAGGGTCATTTTTGGGGTCACTCTTGGGGTCACTCCTGGGGTCACTCTGGGGTCACTTTTGGGGTCACTTTTGGGGTCACTTTGGGGTCACTTTTGGGGTCACTTTTGGGGTCAGTTTTGGTTCTGGGGTCACTTTTGGGGTCACTTTGGGGTCCCTGTCCCCGCAGGGGGCGGTCTGGGGGGCACCCGGCGCGGCGGGGCCGACGTCAACATCCGGCACTCGGGAAGGGACGACACCTCGCGCTACGACGAGCGGTGAGTGGGGGGCTGGGACCCCCTTGGGACCCCCGTGTCACCCTTGGGACCCCGGGGTTGTCACTGGGACCCCCGTGTCACCCTTGGGACCCCCTGTGTCACCTCTGGGTGGACCCCCGTGTCACCCTTGGGACCCCGTTGGGCCCCCCGTGTCACCTCTGGGACCCTGGGATTGTCACTGGGACCCCCGTGTCACCCTTGGGACCCCGTTGGGACCCCCGTGTCACCTCTGGGACCCTGGGATTGTCACTGGGACCCCCGTGTCACCCTTGGGACCCCCTTGGGACCCCCGTGTCACCCTTGGGACCCCTGGGACCCCCTTGGGACCCCCGTGTCACCCTTGGGACCCTCTGCGATGGGTCAGAGACCCCCTTGGGACCCCGTTCAATGGGTTAGGGACCCCCAGGCCACCTCAGGGACCCCCTGGAATGGGTCAAGGACCCCTTTGGGACCCTCAAGGACCCCCTGAAATGGGTCAGGGATCCCCTTGGGACCCC
>NW_024524975.1:0-1639 GCF_017590135.1 Pyrgilauda ruficollis | reverse complement strand
GGATCTCCTTCCTGGGGCTCTCATCCCCAACTTGAGCCCATCCCAGGCTGGCACTGCCCTCCTGCCAGGGGATGGGCTCTGCCCTTGGCTCTGGGGGTCAGGGGATCTGGGTGCACCAGCCAGGCTCATGCTCCAGTGGGGTTTGCTTGGAATCCCCCTCATTCCTTCTGTCAGGAACCTCCCTGGGCATCCCATCCCTTTCCAGGGCCACCAGATCATCACTGCTGTGTGCCTGGAGGCCCCTGTGGGTGCAGGAGATTTTTGGCCTCCTTTTCCAGAGCCTCCACTGTCCCCATCACCCCCAAAGTGGTCCTGGCAGGGCCGCGGTGGGGCCTTGGCACAGCAAGCCCAGCTGAGGTTGGATTTGATCTTGGAGGTGCTTTCCAGCCTTAAAGATTGGAGGATTCTGTAATTCTCATCCTCTGAGAAAAACTGAAGTTCTTGGAGGAGAAATGAAGCAGCCAAACCGGGGAATGTTAAACAGGAACATGAAATAAAGTGTTAAACAGGAACATTAAATAACTCCTCCTCTGGAATGGCAGGCTGGGAAGGGCTGAGGGAAGGAGCTGATGGGAATTTAATAAAGATTGTGTTCAGTTCTGAGCTCCAGCAACCTGCCCAGGCTCTCCAGTGCAAGCCAGAGGTGTTGCACCACTGAATTTTGTGGGATTCACTCTCTTTTTCCTGCTGGAAAGCAGCAGTGACCCCTTTTCCAACGAGCAGGGCTGGTTTTCCTCCTCCTTGGCCATGGCAATTCCTTGGTAGCACTGCCTGGGCTGAGCTGCTTCTCGCTGGGGAAGGAGTTAAGATGAACTCAAAAACATTAAGGCCTTTTTAATTCAGAAGAGGAGGGTTTGTGTCATGGTGTCACACAGTTTAACTAATCTACTTTAAAATTAATTTGGTTTAATTTTCCTTAGGGCCCCCATGTGGATATACCCTTAAATACCTAGAATAAATAACAGGTAACTGGGTTGTAAATCACCACAAGTAATTGTGCACCTACTTCCCTGTTGTAAATCAGCAATAACTCCAGAGGGGCTGATTCTCCCTGTGTATACCTGCAATAAACGAGGAGTAACCTGCTCTAAGTCAATAAAGGTAATTTTCTTCCTACTTTCCTGGGATAAAACAAGAAGAAGGAGCTCGGCTGAGAGAAATTCAAAGCAAGAAGGTGAATATTTTTTACTTCTGAGGATAATTAATGACAGAACAACTGACCAGGGACTGTAATGGACTCTGTGGGACTGCAGAGTTCTTTTCTCAAGCTCAGCTCACTCCCTGAGCCTGCCCTTGTTCAAGCAGGAGGACGAAGCTCCCTGGGCTGTGGCAGGCAGAGCATCATCCTAAATGAGCATTATTTACTCATTATTTACTCCCTGCACACAAACCTCCCACCCTGTTAACCCTGGGAGAGCCTGGGAAGGGCAGGAGCACTCTGGAAATTCCAGTGGTGAGGAGGAGGCACTGAATGGGCCAGGAAAGCTGAGGCAGGGTTATCCCACCTCTCTTGGATCCTGGCATTGCTGCAGAGGGAGAACCGAGGGTGGCAAATGAAGGAATTCATTCCTGCCCCCACCCCTGCATGGAGGTGAAGTCAGCAGCCATGGAGTCATGGAATGGTTTGGGATCATCATGG
>NW_024524974.1:0-1639 GCF_017590135.1 Pyrgilauda ruficollis | reverse complement strand
GTCATCCTCAAATAAACAATTTGCTGTTAAAGAAGGTGTTACATTGGTTACTGTCATAACATGCTGCATCTATCCTAACTTCAACTTTAAAATGTAATTCTAATGTAGCAGCTCTTACAGGTGATTTTCCTCCTAAATTACATCTGCATTTGCTCCACCCCGGTGCTCACTGAACACTGAAAGCATCATATTAAGAAAGCTTAAAGAAGCCATATTTATCACATTTTTTCTGTCTATAAAATATTTAATCTTTAACAAATGACGCTTTTCTAATCCATTTCTTACATTCCTTGAGATGCATGGCTCATGTCTCAGACGCGATTCTCATTCTGTTTTGAATTGGATTATTTAAGGAGCACCAATTAAATCCCTAAAAGCTTTTATTGGCATACTATAGTTTCAGCTACACTCAGAAGTTTTCTTTTCTTCCTGGCCACTTTGGGTAATCCCAGTGTCAGAAAGGCTTATTGGAAGAAGGATGCATGGCCGAAAACAAGACCAGGGCCCACACATCACACAGACAGCAGGATCATCTACTGACGTTCCAGACTAAAGGTTCCATATTAGTAAGAGCTTTTATCAACATTTCTTATCAGAAGAACTCATAGGTGATCCCACTATTATTTTAAAGCTAATCTAACAGTTTCCAGGAAATAGTGGCAGAAGCGCCACATTTTTCCATGTTCCTGGGAAATAAAGTGATTCAGAGTTTCAGATTTCTTCCTATCTCCTCACCAGGGCAAATCGAATCTTGGATCTCTGGGTGGGAAGAATGGCATGACAGTTTCTCTGAAGACTTGAGTGCTGACTTTCTTTTCAATATTGGCCTGAATCCATTAAACCATACATGAATGCACAATTCTAGAAAATTTCCACTGCAGTCTGTTCTGTGGCTGAATCAGTGCAGAAAGATTGAAGTCAACAATTTCTTCTGTTCTGTTTTGGTCAATAATTCTGCTGCTCCAGATTCATTCCTGATACAACTCCAACACTGCAATGTGGATAGATGCTGTATTTTTATTTTTTTCCCCTGAGTTAAATTGTCTAACCAAAAAGTACTTTGTTTAAGCAAGGCTGAAAATGTCACTTAACAAAGACAAATTGAAGAATTTTGATTTAAAATTTACTGCAGGCTTGCTGACAACTGATTGTTATGTCTATCTACTCTGGGTTAAGACAATAATCATAAATCAAGGTGAAAGACAAGATCAGTTAAATAAAGCTACTTGGAAACACTTATTTTTTCTGATACACCTTCGAGGGCTTCTAGGTAATGCCTAGAATGCCTAGTCCCACAATGGTCTGTTGACAACTGTATGATGATTTGGGCAGATGAAGGAATGGCAATGAGTGAAAACTGCCCGATTTCTACTCTAAGTGCTCCTCTGTTTTTGTGTTTTATTACTGCATTGCCTCTGGCTTCAAGACCCAAGCAGAGCCAGCTGGAGTGGGCAGGCAAATTTACAGATGTTAACTCATGCCTTTGGCATTTTCTTTCACCAAAGTTAAGGATATCATCTGCAGTATTCTCAGGGCTGATGTGGTTTGGAGATTGAAGACAAAACTTACCGGAGGATCCAGTGTACTGATTCATAACTTAGGACATGGTGCTTTAGAAAGTATACTCTGATTTTTTTTT
>NW_024524973.1:0-1640 GCF_017590135.1 Pyrgilauda ruficollis | reverse complement strand
GGAAGTCTCTAAGGGGAAGATTTTATTAACTGTGTTTTCTCCTTGTAAGCAGAAAGTAGAATTGAGAGAAGTCTGAAAGGCAGGTAGCCATGAACCATCACTTTAATTTTCCGGCCAGAATAATGTAACTTTTTTTCCCCAGTAAAACTGGAACTTTCTTGCAGAAAACTGCAACTTCACAAATACCACATTTTCCAGTGGGGAGGGAAGGATCCTCCCAAGTCAGCTCTAATACTGTGTCCTCATTGCATCCTCTGAACAGCTGAAAGAGCTCTTGCCTCTGAGGGGTTTTTGTGTGTGTAAGAGAAGGACACAGTACTTTCCTATCACAGATTTATTTTTGTCTTGAGTTACCCTTTCTTGCAAAGCACCCCGAGACTCGCAGATGCAAAATGGTTCTGCGTTTCTACAACCTCAGCCCCGTAAATTCCAAAAACATCATTTCTGTATGAGAGCACATCCCAGGCATTCAGAAAGACCCAGGAAGGCGCTCGGATTTCAGGACTGTGATCCAGTAGCTGTAGACAATAACAGCTTTTATGGAGATACTTTTTGCTTGTAAAATAATTACTCCGCTCAGAGAGCCGAGCTTCAGGCTCCGCACCTTGATTTGCTTTACTCGACAATCAGTCTTACTTTCTCACAATTTCCCATTTGCCACTCAGCACAGAGGGCTCCAAGGCGGACCAGGAGGGTTTTAACCTGAGAAGCACCGATTGCCCGGCTACAAAAGGAGGCGAAGTCTGGGAACACGACGGGCAGCGCGGCAGCCCGTTTCCTCCTCAACCTGCAAATCCATTTTTCTTTCCTGCGCTCCGAGTGCCAAACGCCGAGCCCCCTCCCTGCTGACAGGGACGCGGAGAGCCGGGCACACGACGCTGTCCCTGGGCACAGGCAGCTGCCCGGCGCCGGGAGCGAGGACGAGGGGCCGCTGGCTCTGGCAGCGCTGTGGGACGCGCGGCGCGCTCGGGAGGGACCGCCCTGCCAGAGCCTCCGCAGGGAAAGCGGGCAACAGCCCCGAGAGCCCTCGGGGGCGGCATCAGAAACCAACCAAACGCGCCCAAAAAGCCGGGCAGCTGAGCTCTGCGGTGCGGGAGGGCGAGCAGCCCCTCCCCAGCCCGGGGGGCATCCCGGGCAGCAGCACTGCCGTTCTCCCGGGGGAGAACCCCGACCTGCCCTCTCAGAACCATGGGTCACAGGCTGGGCAAGGCTGGAAGGGGCCGCACTGGGTCACCCGGCCCAACCTCTCCGCTCGAGCGGGGTCATCCCGGAGCACACTCTACGGGATTGTGTCCAGATGGTTCTTGGGCATCTCTTCCCTCCCCGACCCTCGCTCACAAACGAGCGCAGCCAACTTTTCCCAGCGGCGCGGCTGGAGAAGGAGGAGGAGGAGGAGCAGCGCGGGGGGGGACAAGCGGGGGGAATGTCCGTGCCAAGTCTCCCTCTCCGGCCGCGCGCACCCTCAGGGGAGTGGCCCCGCCGGCTCCCAAACTTTTTCGGGACGGCGAAAAAACTCCGGGAGGCGAGAGGTGCGAGCCGTCCCCCCTCCAGGACTGCCGGCTCCGCTCCCGCCGGGAATACGAGCTCCCTCTCCCCGCCGGGACGCGGGAGCCCCTCGCCCCCCCACCGCCCCTCACCCG
>NW_024524972.1:0-1640 GCF_017590135.1 Pyrgilauda ruficollis | reverse complement strand
CCGCCTTTTTTTAATGCCTTTTTTGAGAAAAAAAATGAGAGAAAATTTCATTTTGGAGTGAAAATTTGGCGGGAAATTTCGGCAGGAAAACCTTTGGAGAGAAAGAAAAAAAGGCGGGGAAAAAAAGGTGGAAAATCATGAGGCAAAATTTTATTTTGGAGTGAAAATTTGGCGGGAAATTTTGGCGGGAAAACATTTTATGAAAGGGCAAAAAATGGCTGGAAAAAAGGCGGGAAAACTTTGTTTTGGAGGGGAAAAAGGTTGAAAAATCATGAGGGGAAAAAAGGCGGGAAAACTGTATTTTGTGGGGGAAATTTGGCGGGAAATTTTGGCGGGAAAACCTTAGGAGAGAAGGGAAAAAAGGTGGGGAAAAAAAGGCGGGAAAATTTTATTTCGGTGGGGAAAATCATGAGAAAAAAAGGCGGGAAAATTTTATTTTGCGGGGAAAAAAGGCGGGAAAAAAAGGTGGGAATATCATGAGGGGAAAAAAAGGCGGGAAAATGTTATTTTGGCGGGAAATTTTGGCGGGAAAGCTCACCCAGGACGTCGAGGCGGGCGCTGGCGCTGTCGTTGGTGTCGCCGAAATCGACGAGGCAGGTGTAAAGCGCTGAGTCAGCGGAAGTGACGTTGCTGACGCGGAGGTTGCTCCCGGCCAGGAGGGAAAATTTGGGAGGGCTGGAAGAAAAATTTGGGAATTTTTGGGGGGTTTGAGGGGGGGAATGAGGAAATAAAGAGGGAAATTTGGTGGAAATGGGGAAAAAAAAAATGGAGAAAATCGGTGGGAAATTGGGGAGGAAATGGTGAAAAAAAGGGAAAAAATGGCAATAAAATTGAAATTAAATTGAAATAAATCTCACGAAAAAAGCTTTAAAAATTCTGGGGAAAAGCGAAATAAATTTTTTTAAAAATCCTGAAAAATTCCAGAAAAATTGTTATAAGATCTTAAGGAAACACACAAAAAATTCCCAAAAAATCCCTAAAAATTCCCCCAAAAATTTCAAAAAAATCCAAATAAATTTTTTTCAAATCCCCAAAAAAGCACCAAATTAAATCTGAATAAAATCTGAAAAAACCTGAAAAATTCCATATAAGATCTGAAAAAAAACCAAAAAAATCCGAATAAAATCAGAATAAAATGTGAAAAAAATCCCAAAAAATTCCTAATAAAATCTGAAAAGAAATCCCAAAAAAATCCCCAAAAAATTCCAAATAAAATCCAAATAAAATCTGAATAAAATCTTGAAAAATTTGCCAAAAAATCCCCAATAAAATCTGAATAAAGTCTGAAAAAAATCCCAAAAAACTCCCAAAAAACTTATAAAAATTCCCAATAAAATCCAAATAAAAAAAAAAAAAAAAAATGAAAAAATCCCAAAAAATTCTGAAAAAATTCCAAATAAAATTTGAATAAAATCATTAAAAAATCATCAAAAATTCCCCTAAAAATCTAAATAAAATCTGAATAAAATCCAAAAAAATTCCCAAAAAATCCCCAAAAATTCCCATAAAATTCCAAATAAAATCTGAACAGGATCTGAAAAATTCCTGAAAAATTCCCCAAAAATTCAAAAACATCCCAAAAAAATCCCCCAAAAATCCATTAAAAATCCGAGTAAAATCTGAAAAAAATTCCCAAAAAA
>NW_024524971.1:0-1641 GCF_017590135.1 Pyrgilauda ruficollis | reverse complement strand
GATATAAAAATATAATCACATTAACATCCATCCCTAAGGCTGTCTAGGCAAATGAAAATCCAGGGAAAGCAGCAAGCTGAGGAAATTTGCTGGTTGTAGAAAACTCTGTGTGTGTGCACGTGCATGTGAGATGCTGTATTTTACCCATTTAAATGATCAGCATCATCATCTAAAACAAAAATTACAAAGAAAAGCCAAACCCAAGGCTTCCAATCTCTCTCTCTGCATCCCATCCTTCAAGGTGGCCACTGAGTAGTCACATCCATGAGTACTGGGGAAATTTGAAGAGCTAATCATTTCCTCTGACTCAAAAGCAAAACAGCAAAGCAAAAACAAAACAAAACCCACTCATTATCTTTCTGAAGCTCCCTGCTTAAATCTGCTTTTCAGTTTGTGCAGCATTTGCTTACCTTGTAAACTGTTTCTCAGGGTGACTCAGGGCATCAGAAGATATGAGCTTGAGGACCTCAACAAATTTGAAGAGAAGGCCTGGAGAAACTGTGAAGGACTCCATGTTTCCTCAGCTTCCCTCCCAGCTGCCCATTCAGATTTTTCAGGAGTGCTATGAAATAAGCTTTTTATTTCTATTAGTGGTTCACATCCAGTTGTGGATGAGTTTGTGCCTTACCATGAGAAAACATCTGGAAGCTGGCTCTCACACAGGGCCTATTTTAAGACTGGGTTGGTTTAAAAGTGACTGGCTGTAAATCTAATTTGCCCTCTTGTTCCTTGGGGTGGGCTAGAAGGGTAGGAAATTAATGAGGCAGCCAGGAAGAGGTGGCACCACTTCTGTATGTGTACAACTTCAGTGTACAATGGTTTCATTCCAGCACCTTTCCCTACAGTAAATGCAGTGAATATTCTGATTCCTGTTCTAAAAGCAGCACTAAATGGGATGGTTGAATCTGAGAATATTTTCCCCGCTCCTGGAAAGGGTTAGACACACAGCCCTGAGGTGGGCGAAGTGTGTGATTGCCATCTAACTAAGCAGCCAGGTTCAGCTTGTCTTGGATTTCTTTATATGAGACAAGGGATGATTCATAAAAGCAAATGCTGAGGCCACACAGTTTGTCAAGGCTCTAGTCTAACCAGGTGTAATGATTGAGGTTTTGCAGACAAGCTGCAGTTAAGGCAAAAAAATAAGAGATCATGGGTCAAATCCATCCCTGAGGCAACTCCAGCATCATCAGTAGGTGTTACCCACGTGTGAATCTCGCCCCATGTTCCTCACTCATACAATAGAGCAAGATCCCTCCTGCAGCAGAATCAATTGGAAAAAGGAGAAGGGAAAAATGCTTCTTTCTTGACCACATTAAAAATAATCACTTTTTTGTTGCACAATGGGGCAGAGAAAACCAGTCCTAGAAACCAGAGTTCAATTTCCTCAGCATGTCGCGGGGAGGGGAGAGAGGGGGGAAATTGGCATAACCAAGAGGTTTCTTTCATCTCTGTTCAGTTCTAAATGATGCAGGGAATGGCGGAAAGCACCTAGATATCTATATCTATCTACATCTATGTAGATATCTAGATGAACGTTCTCCTCTTCCCTCTATCTGTATCTATAATCTATACATACTATATGGATATCTATAGATAACTACATAGCTTCCACAAACACAGAGTGATTTAGAAAAAAAAAAA
>NW_024524970.1:0-1643 GCF_017590135.1 Pyrgilauda ruficollis | reverse complement strand
CTTGGGTGGTAGCGGGGAAGAAGAAGGGCGGAGTGCGCTTGCGCGGAGCCGCCTATCCTCCTTGCGCATGCGCAACAAGAACGAAGGGACGTACGGCAGTGCTGGCACGCATGGTGGCGTCCGGGTAGCGTTCTGCGCTTGCGCAGTACCACAGAAAACGTACGGAACTTTGCGTATGGCGGCGTGGACGCGTGTGTTGCGCATGCGCAGAGGGAAAAGACGGGGAGGGAAAAAATTGGATTTTGGATGTTCCGGATTCGCAAAATTTGGGGGTTGGATCCGCAAATTCCCATTCGGGAGGGACTGAGATCCCCAGAATCCCTCCGAGACCCCAAAACTCGGGCTGAACTCGCCGAAAGGGCGTCTCAGCGCGCTAAAAGCGGGTCCCGGACACCCCAAAATCTCTAAAATTCCCTCAAATTCGGGGCCTGGACCCCTCTGGAATCCCCCGAAGTCGAAACGCTCAAGACCTCACAAATTGTGGATCAGGACCTACATTTGAGGCTTTAAAGAAGGTCTTGTGTGGGATTTTGGGCGTCTCAGCGCGCTCCGGACACAAATTTTTGGGTGAATTTCGGGGATTTCTCTGGGATTTAAAACTTTAATCGTATTAATAAAGAATCGGCCAATCAGAGCTCGCCGCGCCCGCGGGGGGCGGAGCTTTACGCCCACTCAGCCAATCGCTTGCACAACAAACCGCTGACCAATCGCCACTCGGCGGAGATCTTGATTGGCAGGGGACTTTTATCTGATAACCAATCCAATTACAGGGCGGGTTTACATGGGCGGGGTTTTCTGGCGCCTCAGCCAATCACAGCGCGCGAGGGGCGTTTCCCGCCGTTTTCCCCTCAGCGCGGGAGCCGCCATGGAGCCGCTCCGGCCTTGGCTCGTCCCGTTCCTGCTGCCCGAGCGCTGCTTCGACCAATTCTTCCTGCGCTTCCAGCTCCTCGACGGTGCCGGAGGGGCCGCGGGGGGCGGTTCCGGGGCTTTTTGGGCCTTTTCGGGGGGTTTTGAGCCGGATTTTGGGGCGCCTTTAAGGGCTGTGGGGGCGGCCGCCATTTTGGTTACGGGCGGGAGTTGTGGGGACGCCGCCATCTTGGTTACGGGCGCGGGAAAAAAAAGCGCCGCCATTTTTGTTTCGGCCGTGAGGCGATGCCGCCGCCATCTTTGTTTTGGGTGTGGGGGGGACCCAAATTTTGAGGAATTTTTAGGGAATTTTGAGGAATTTTTGGGAATTTTGGCGTCACTTCACCTCACCTTTCTCCTTTCTCCGCAGTTCCGTGCTTGAAAATCCTCCTGAGCAAAGTTCTGGGCTACGGGATCGTGGCGGGATCCGTCCTGGGTGAGATTTTGGGGAGATCTGAGGGGATTTTGGGGCTCCAGGGAGGGGTTTGTGATCTCAGATTATTTTAGGATTAATTTGGGGAGATTTTGGGGTTTTTTTGGGATTTCACCCCGTTTCCCCCCCAGTGAAGGTTCCCCAGCTGCTGAAGGTTTGGGGGTCCCTGGGGGGGCATTTTTGGGTAATTTTGCGGTATTTTTGGTAATTTTGGGGTATTCCGATGTAATTCTCTGTAATTTTGGGGTATCTTGATGTATTTTTTGGTAATTTTAGGGTATTTTTTTGTAATTTTGGGGCATCT
>NW_024524969.1:0-1646 GCF_017590135.1 Pyrgilauda ruficollis | reverse complement strand
TTCCCCTGTAACAAGTTCTTGACATTTAATTCCCTTCTATTAACCTTAGAATTCTATTTCAAAATATCAGTAATTCATAACTTGAAAACAAGAAGAAACTACAAAGAAATACCAAACTGTTTAGCAGCATGGAGGCAAGAACTCCCAGTACACCAGATGTCACAACATCTCCTCCCAATACAGCTTGAAAGAGCTCCTTATGCATTTTAACAAAAACCATGATGGAGAAATAAAAATTTTGTCTTCTGGGCTCAGAACAGGAGAAAAATACAAAAGCATGAACACTGAAATCTCAAGCTACAATCATCAATCAGCCTGTAAAACATCCTCTCATCTTTGTCACCAGATTAAGTTAAATTATATGCAGTTTCTGTATTTTCATTATATTCTATAATCTAATTTTTCATCAAATATTTACCTCAAGTTCTACAGTGTTCTACCTATACTTTCAATTTCTTTATTATTGTTATATGCACTTTGTGAAACACTATTATTTTACAATAAGAATTGTATTGTTGTCTAGATCACAGTCACTTAAGCATTATGCTTCACTGGGTGATTAAATGGACCACTCCTTAAATTAACATTTCAGATTGTAATTCACAGAGGCTAATGCATAATTAAGTTTCTCTCTCTCCTCCCTCTCAGTTTGTTTTTCCCTTGATTTTGTAACCAAAATGTGGTAGCAACCTGTTAATGCAAATATGCAGAGCCTTACCTGCTCCATTTCCAGCAGCATTTCAGGCACTGCTAGAGCACAGAGGGCATTAGCAGCCTAGGAAACCACTGCAGTTCAACTGTGCACTTGTCCCTTTGTCTGCTGTGCCTGCCGAGAGCACATGGACTGAGCAGCACTGGCTCTGCTGACCTTTGAAACCACAACTCAAATCCAAGCCCTGCATCACATGTGGCTCTGATTCCTGTTAAGCTTTTGGTCTGGTCCCAGTGGTACCATTTAAGCAGCTCAGTATGAGCTTAAATTTCTACCTCATAACAGCCAGCACAAGCAAGCACAGCCATTGTGTGCATGAGCTCCACTCAGAGCACTGGCACTGAGTCTTACACAGTTCTTCTATGGCAAACAGGAGGAGGGCTCTAATTAGGTCAGGCAGGTTGAGAATTCCAAGAGCTCTTCATGTTACATTTCAACTGAGCACAGCCCAGCTCTTGCTACAATACAGCAAGACAAATCATCATAGAAATCATTGAAATTGTTAAATGATGGATTTTTCAATTAAAAAAAAAATCTTCCACGACATGAAAGTAACGGATTCCTGCAGTGAAGACAAATGCAAGTTAAGCAACAAATGACAAGGTTTCAGTTTTTAAAACTTCATTTCGTAGTGCATGAGAGTGACAAAGCCTCCCAGACTGAAGCTGGCAAAAAGCCCTCAATTTCCCCTTGGCTTCCAGCCTTTGCTTCTCTCCCCACTCTGCTCCACATGATTTACCAATGTTATAAAGCTCAAGGATCAACCTTGCTGTAAGACAAGCACAATTATTTGCTGGAGTTTGTCTTTTTTTTCTGTCAGTATAAGCATGCTCATGCCAGCTGTACCAAACAAGGATGTAGGAACCCTATAAGCTGTGACATCTGCCATTCTTGGCTTCCCTTGGCGTATTTGTACCCTCAGTCAAAAAAATAA
>NW_024524968.1:0-96983 GCF_017590135.1 Pyrgilauda ruficollis | reverse complement strand
GGATAATTGGGCAAACATAACAAAGTGAAGATACATAGAGAAACAACATAAAGACACCAAAGTAAATAAAAAAAGAGTCAAGCCACAGATGGGAGAATGAGGAGATGCCTTAGTCATTCCTTATTAAGGCATTTCCTTATTCTTTAGTAAGGCCATAATAATAGACTTTAATTCATAAAAAAACATCTACATTTCAGAATGTAGACATGAGCAAAAGCATCCATGCTGAAGCTGAAGTAGTTGTGATTTACATTAGAATCTTGAAGAGAGAGAGAGAGATAAGAGCAATGAAGACCCTTTACCCCAGGGAAAGAAGCAAAAAACCTCTGTTCCCAAAGATGGAGATGATTTCAGAGATAGATAAAAAAAACCTTGGCTTTTGAACAACTCATCTTTAAAACAGTACTTCACAAATTTAACATGACTCATGAACACAGCTGTAAGAAGGCTGTAAAAGATAAAAGAAACTTCACAATTACAAATTTCTGGACAGCTCTTATTTGTAGAAATTAAAAGCCATGAGAGAACTATTTCTTGCAAAGAAGTGTCCATAGCATAGCAAAAGAGATTCCTCTCCCTAAGAGAACTGATAACAGGCTATTCTAGAAGTAGTAAACTAATTAAAAATCCCAAGTTTTGTCTCTTTACATTGTCAATAAGAAAGAAAATAAATTGTGCGAGAGAGGATAAGCATTCTAAAAGTTTTATTCTGATTCTCATTATTCTTTTAGTTCTATTAATAAAGTTTTCTTTATACCCTTTAAAATTTGAGCTTGTTTTGCTCTTCTCCTAATCCTAATTCTAGTAAGTACATTAGCTTTTAGAAAGCACCAAAACCACTGCATTAAATTAGTGCGTTAGCCAAAAAATCTCAGATTAGTAAACCAAAACCACTACATATGGCATTTATTTTTTATTGATGGGAAACCTTTCAAATGTTCTCCTCAAGATTAAGGGAAGAATGGAATTGAAATTATATTACTTTTTTGAAGGAGTGTCTTAGTTTCAAAGACAGGTGTCTGCTAAGAAAGGCAGAAACCTCTCTTGGAATGGAGAATGTAGACCCCATCCCTCCAAATGACTGTAAATTTGAAATAAAGGCCTCTCAGGCAAAGACATGGGAAGAGGAATAATAGTTCTTTGCTAATATGTATAACAAGGTGCGGTGGTTTTGCACGGGAGGCACTCATGGAAGTGATGCAAAGGGAAGCTGCTAACAGTTTCCTCCATGTCTGACAAAAAAAACCCAATCAGTAATTAGTTTTGAGAATTGACAATCTGTTAAACCACTGAGAAAGCTGATACCCCTCTGTGAACACCCATGTAAAAAAATGAAAAAAACCCTGAGAATTTTCTCTTTCTTTTCCAGTGGGCAAAGAGGTAACAGGGGCTGGGCGGGGTGGCCCATGTAGTGGGGCACCTGCCAGCCCCCCCCACTGGCTGCCAGGCAGGGAGGAGGGGAGACTGTGGGGCTGAGGCTGGGCCGGGCCGTGGCTATGATTGCTGACACCTTGCTGCGACTAAACCCTGCCCCTGCCTAAACCCTGCCCCCGCTGTCAGCCCAGGGCTGAGCCGAGTCTGCTGGGCCCCAGGAGCAACACCGGGCCAGGGCCAGCTCGGACAAGATTCCACCGCCACTGAAATTTGCCCCCAACCACTGGGTGGGGGAGAGGCGGAACCATAAGACCCGGCAGGCTGGCTGGTAATATCCTGGCCACTCCCTCTCCCCAGCCCAGCCCAGCCCCAGTTCCAGCCACAAGCTACCAAGGCCAGCTGGGGTCATGTGACCATCTGCAGCCCCTGAGTGAGATACCAACTCTTTCAGTGCCTCAGTCCTCCTCGAGTGAGAGAACAGGACAAAATTGCAAACACATAAAGAAACAACATGAAATCACCAAAGACAGTGAAGAAGTCAAGTCCCAGATGGGACGGATGAAGAGATGTCTTTAGTTTTAGGCTGAAATCCTCTTGTAAAGCTATGGAGAAGGATGTAATTGATACATCAGACTCTTTTTTTCCCCCTGTAACACATGCAGGTATGGGGAGATGAAAGTGTTCAAATTTTAGACATGGAGCAAAGGCATCCATGTTAAAGTAAGCAGATGTTGAAGTAGGTGATCCATGAGAAGTTTGAACAGAGAAAGAAAGAAGAGTGATAAAGACCAGATGCTGCTATTTTCCAGGCCCAAGACAGTGTTCCAGGCAGTGGCATGAGGCACAGGGTAGGTCTCCAGCTATCTAGTGGTGGCTTCCACCATGGTCAGCACATAGTGCTTGCCTTGGCATGTCTAGGGCAGTGTGATATAGTCAATTTGCCAGGCCTCCCCATACTTTGGGGCCATATATTTGGCCTCCACATATATTTGGACCACCGCCCACCATACCATAGGGGCTTCACCCACTTGTCCTGTCTGATGGCAGCACACGTCTCACCATCTTGGATAACCTGAGAAATACTGTCCATGGTTAAATCCACCCCTCGGTCTTGTGCCCACTTATAGGTGGCATCTCTGCCCTGATTACTTGAGGCACCATGGGCCCATTGAGCTCGGAATAACTCTCCCTTGTGTTGCCAATCTAAGTCTATCTTTGACACCTCTATCTTTGCAGCCTGATCTACCTGCTCATTGTTTTGGCATTCCTCATTAGCCCAACTCTTGGGGACATGAGCATCTACATGACGGACTTTCACAGGTAGCTTCTCTACCCAAGTGGCAATGTCTTTCCACTCATCAGCAGCCCAGACTGGTTTTCCCCTATGCTGCCAGTTAACCTTTTTCCACCTTTCCAGCCAACCTCACAGAGCATTGGCTACCATCCATTGGTATATATACCAATTGGTATAAAGGTAGAGCTTTGGCCACTTCTCTCTTTCAGCAATGTCCAGGGCCAAATGAACGGCTTTGAGTTCAGCGAGCTGACTTGATCCACCTTCTCCTTTGGTAGCTTATGAAACCTGTCGTGTGGGGCTCCATAGAGCTGCTTTCCACTTCCAATTCATCCTATGATGCAACAGGAACCGTCAGAGAAAAGAGCATAGCGTGTTTCCTCTGCTGGTAGATGGTTGTACGGTGGAGCTTCTTCAGCCCTTGTCATTTGTTCCTGCTCCTCTTCATCAATGAGACCAAAGTTTTCACCTTCTGGCCAGTTTGTAATTATTTCCAAAATCCCAGGGCGAGTTGGGTTTCCAATACGGGCATGCTGTGTGATGAAGGCAATCCACTTGTTCCACATGACGTCAGTGGTGTGGTGGGTAGAGGGAACCTTTCCTTTAAACATCCAACCAAGCACCAGTAGCCAGGGTGCCAAGAGGAGTTTTTCTCCAGTGCCAGTCACCTCTGAGGCAGCTTGAACTACTTCATAGGCAGCCGAGATTTCCTTCTCTGTGGGAGTGTAGTTGGCTTCAGACCCTCTGTAACTTCAGCTCCAGAATCCCAGTGGTCAGCCTTGAGTCTCCCCAGGCACCTTCTGCCACAGGCTCCAGGACAAGCCATTGCTTCTAGCTGCAGAGTAAAGCACATTCTTTACCTCTGATCCTGTCCTGACTGGGCCAAGGGCTACTGCATGAGCAATCTCCTGCTTAATCTGGGCAAAGGCTTGTTGCTGTTCAGGGCCCAACTAGAAATCATTCTTCTTGTGGGTAACCAGGTAGAAAGGGCTCACAATCTGGCTGTACTCGGGAATGTGCATTCTCCAAAAGCCTATGGCACCTAGGAAAGCTTGTGTTTCCTTCTTGCTGGTCGGTGGAGACATTGCGGTGATTTTATTGATGACATCAGTGAGAATCTGATGCCATCCATCTTGCCACTTTACCACCAGGAACTGGGATTTCTCAGGTACTTTGACTTTGCTCTTCTTGATGGCAAAGCCAGCTTACAGCAGAATCTGGATGATCTTCTCTCCTTTCTCAAATACTTCCATTAAAGTTCAAAAACTTCCAGTTTTTCACAAATGGAATGGGACTGCTGGGATATGTTCCTTGAGCTTTATTGCATCATCAGCCTCATTACATGGTTGAGACAATAGAAAGATGGCAATAGCTCACGTCCTGCCGGCAGCAGCCAAAGATTTCTTTGTTTGTAGCTAGTTCTAAGTTTTCTGTTCTTTCTGTTTCTAAAGCTTGCTTTTACAGCTTTCTGAAAATCTTCTTTCCTTTACTATTTCCCACGTTTCTCCCTCTTGGTGCAACCACAAAGAAACTCTTAACTGTCGCTTATTGACTACATTGTGTTATATAGCTGTTATATAATACATATTTCTTTTTGCTCATTTGAATCACTTCTCTTGCTAGCTTTAAGCATTGCTATTTTACACCACAGCAATTTTAACACTGTAAAAGATCTGGTCTATTCAATGAATAAGTCAAATCTGGTAGTAGTTACTATTTACTGTTTTAATAAGTCTCGTCCATTCCAAGGTCTTAATTCCAAGCCTTCATCTATGTCTATACTTGCATCCACTATCTCTGTAAGATCTTGAGAACTTTCTGTGGTTCTATTTCCTACATCTCTCTCTTGTGTGATAAAAACTTCTTTGATAGTTTTGTCACACACACTGAAGTATACAAGGTACTACTACTAGTATCACCACTAAAATAACCAACACATATAAACCTATTTTACAAAGTTCCCTTAACCAAGGTGCAAGGTCCATCATTTGAACAAATCCACGATCCACCATGTTCTTTGATTTGAACTGTTAGATCTTTTAGCTTTGTATGATTTTGAATTGGACAAGCATATGGTGTCTGAGCCTGCTGCCTTAGCTAAGGTCACCCAAACATTTGTTTTTGGTTGTTTCACAGGCAAATCTGCACTGCAAGAAGCAAGCAAAGCTAGCCAGCACCATTGTAACACTCGATTTAACTCCATACCTTTCGTGAGCTATTTTTTGGCAAAAGATTTTCCCATATATTTCAACTCACAAATTCTACTTTGTTTTCCTTCCCGAAGTTTCCTAAAGACTAAACAACTGTGTTAAAAATGGGTAATTTCGCCTTTAAAAATCCAATGAGGGGATCCACTCAATGGAAACCACACATTTGCCAAAAATACAAAACCAACAATTCACACATTTATCATTGACGTAAAATCAAGGTTTGCAGGTTCCACAAACGAACAAGGTACGTCAGGCATGACACACAGTCTCCCTGTTTGGCTCATGTCTGCATACTTGTTTCTCCACTTTTGGACTTGTCAGTGCGTTCTCGCGTGTGATATGGTTTGACATCCTTTGCTGGGATTCACTTAGGTCCTGCATCTGTAGAGACACAAGCATACCTCTTACCCCAAGTTATTAGTTGGAAAGGACCTTAATTTTGTCCTGTCTCAGGACTTCTAATTAAAATGGAGATTTTCTTTCAGTTACACCTGTGTGTTATTTGAAAAATGCATAAGAGTTGGTGGATCGGATTCTGCAAAAGAGCTGTTCAAAAAGTTAAAAAATTATAAAGCTTTGCTCAATCTCATCTGTGGCCTCTATTCCCCACTTCTGTGGATCAAGAATGCATTTTATTGTGTGATGTGTCCTTTCAATTATTGCTTGACCTGTGGGGGAGTGAGGAGTACCAAAGGTGTGACGAACTCCCCAATCCATTAAAAATGCAGCCACTTTTTGGATATATATGCAGGGCCATTGTCTGTTTTTATATCTTGGGGAACAACCAGTGAAGCAAATGCTTGCAAAAAGTGTTGACAGGCGTGATTATCCATTTCCTCTTGTGTGGACAGAAGAAAAGACTACACCTGAGAACGTGTCCACTGACACAGGGATGTTTTTAAATTTCCCAAAGGAAGGGTACTTATTGATGTCTGTTTGCCATAATTGCTGGCTTTGCAAACCCTGTGTGTTGACAGCTCCTTTAGAAACAGGGGGTTGCATAAGCTGACAATCAGGGCAAGTACTAATGATAGCTTTAGAATTGTGGGTTTTGACGTGGTCCCCATCAAAGGCCCACTTCTAGTTTTTCTCCTCACTGGGACAGTACGTCTCACCCCATATGGTGAGTGTCTTCTGAACAATGAAGGGACATACTGTCACTGTCTTCCCTTCAGGACCTGTAATGGTAATCATGGATTCACTTTGCAGACACACAGTGACACAGATCCTTGTGAGGGCACCTATAGGTGCTGCCAAATTCCAATCACTCAGCCAAAAGTATGTGAGAAATCACAGTGACATCCGCAGCAGTGTCTGGTATGCCTGTGATGTAAACTGTTCTACCAAGGTGAATCAGGCTGCAAATCAACTCTGGTTGGTTACGGCGTACAAGTTCCACCCAAAAGCCATCAGATCCTGGGTAGGGTTCCAAAACAGCACAGTTAGAAATGAAGTCTCTTGATACGTGTTTTGCTTGGTTGTATCCAAAGGTAAAACAAATGCAATAGCTATAGGTGTTTTTGACTGTAATTGCCATAGGAACACTAAATGCAAGAGCTAAAATTACCAGCTCTTTGTTACAGTTTAATAAAGCAACAGCTGGAAGGACTAAAAGCTCGAAAATTCTGTTGCTGTCCTTGCCTACAGTTAAGAAGTCTTGTCTGTTGAGAAATGCCAGTAATTCCTGTAGGGATACCTTCATAACAAAAGTCCTTTAAAAGGCGTATTAATTTTGAAGTTGCCAACTCAAACCTTGCCCCTGGAGGTAGTGAAATGGGGCCACTTGAGAGATGGGTGGCTGAGGCACAAATAATATCTGATTTGGGTTCCTTCTACGTAAAGCCAAGGTAATTAAATTTTCTGGCAATTGGGGTGCCGCTACTTGTGTCGGCACACGGTGGCCCATGCTCTTTGTTGAGTTTAATGGTAAAGGATTACCACTGATGTCAAACCAAGAATGACAATGCTTCGCCAAATGTTTCCCTTTCCGACATCGACGACAAACAGTAGATGGATTAGATTGTGTTGCTGTTGTAGGACAATCCTTTTTCATGTGACCAGGCTTTGTACGATTAAAACGTACCCCTTTACCTGAGTCCAACAGCACAGATGCAAGAGTTTTTTCCAAAATTTTTGTTTGTACCTCAAGGACCTTTTCAAGTTTATCTCCCAGCTTATCTCCTGCTTTGTCTTTCAGATTTTGTCCCAACTTTTTTCCCAACAAATCTTGAGATTTTACAGTCTTCTCCCCAAGAGCATTAGCTTGTACCATTGCAAGGTGCTGTGAGATGTTAATCTTACTGCAAGCTAAAAGCATTTAAGGAATAGTTGAGGGCTGGTCAGGCAAAGCTAAAATAACTTTCCTGCATTCCTTGTTTGCCTTTGTAAAAGCAAGGCTTTTAAGAATGTAGGAGTGCACCTGCTCATCTGAGCACTGTGTTTCAACAGCTTGTGTTAGTCAATGTAAAAATGCACCATAGGTCTCAGTTTCTCTTTGCATTATTGTAGAGTAAGCATTCATGTATCTGCTGGTTCAACAGAGAGCAATGCTTTTCTTGCAGCATTCTTAATATCTGTGAGCACAGACCTGGGCAGTACAACTGCCTCCTGGTATTTTGGCTTATCATACAGGTATTCTCCAGCTAATTGAGCAATAGTAAAATGAGCATGAGGACTGTTCACATACATTTCCATTAACCTGTTGAGAAGCTTTTTCCACTCCAAATCCCCTAAAACTGTGAATTTGATAAAATCATAGAAGCCATGTTTTGACAGTCTGCTGGAACAAGGTCATAAGAATTAAAAATACTTTTCACCACATTATTAAAATAAGGAGAAGTCAACTCACTGTCCTTAATTTCTTGTCTAAGTTCTTTGATATCATGATGTGACAGGGTCTCATACTGAGGGTTATGATTATTTCTACCATACCTCACAGGCATGACCAGGAGTTGACCATTAAAAGAATCAAAATCCTTGTCTAAAATTCCATCTGATAGCAGCCCAATCAGTTAAGCATAGTGAATTAGTTTCCGAATTGGTACCTGGAGTGTTCTCAGTTTTTTCAAAAACCAAGGAAACTTCTGGGTTAGGTTGAAACAAATCAGGGTTCCATGTTAAATTTGTGAGACCAGAGTTAGGTAAAGCAAGACCACCATCTGAGTTATTTCCAATGTGTGGTATTTGTGCAGCCTGAGATATTTGGGGTGTGAATGCAGACTGAACCATTTGGGCTGACTAAGCTCAGGATTAGAAAAATTTTGAAAACTTCCCATATTATCAATAGTGGAAACCCTTTCCCCATCCTTCTGAGAAGCAGCAGCATAGGAAGTGTTAGTGAAACAGTATTCAAGAAGGACAGCCTCTCCGGGAATGGTGCCAGCTGTTCTGGGAGTGGGAGGGCAAGGCCCAGGAGCAGGAATGTTCCAAGCTGCTCCTGTGCTGGAGAAGGTGGTGGGGAGCTGTGTTGATGCCATGGCAACCACGGAGTATTGGCAAAATGCCTGGGTGGTGGCAAGCTGACAGGGAGCTCAGGGGATCTGAAGCAGCCATGGCTCTGAAGGGAGGGGTGCAAAAGGTGGCAAAAAGTCCATTGCTTCTTGCCGCAAGCTGCCCAGGGTGGGGTGTCCTCTGCCTTGAGACCTGCCACCCCCTATCAGGCATCTCCCGACATGGGCACTCACGGCGGGGGAACTGCCCAAACTGTGGGATGTTGCCTGCGCCACTGCAAGTCCATGCCGAAGCCCATCTCCAGGCAGGCTCTGCCCAGCGCTGTCACCTGTGGCAAAGGGGCTGAAGCCCCTCAGCTGCAAAACATGGCCCAGGCAGTGTGGGAAGCCCTGGACATGCTGCAGCCTCTGGCTGGAAGCTAGTCTCAACAGTCGCGAGGGGGGATAAGAAGAAACCAGGCTGTGGGGCTGCACACGCACCCAGAGAGATTATCTGGAAAGCAGCAGGCAGAGGGGGTGCAGACAGGCATGGTGGTGGTTCTGCCAGGGCCAAGGCTCATGGAAACTGTGTGGGAATAGGAGGAGCATGCCAAAAGTGGATGAGGAGGGTTTGGAAGTGCCAGCAGAGTCAGAGGCAGGGTCAGGCTGTCCTGGCTGGGCAGAGGGATCAGGAAAGGAGAGCCCCGACCCAGAGACAGTGATGCAATCAGTTTGAGACCTGGAAATAAGAACAGAGTGATCTGATACAGAGGCAGGGCATGTGGGCTGGAATGCAGGGGGGCTGGGTTAAGGCTAGGGCACTTCTGTTGCCATGTTCCCCCACACAATGATGCCATTGATGTACTGCAGAGGTTCTGGACCTTCACCCTTTTCCAGTGTAGCCTGGATCAGTCCATGGCAGATGGTGCAGTTGTGTTTCCATCCCTGGGGCAGCTGGTTCCAGGTGTACTGCAGGCCCCTCCAGGTGAAAGCGAACTAAGGCCTGCCTTGTGCTGCCAGAGGAATGGAGAAAAACACATTGGCAGTTTCAATAGTGGCATACCACTTCGCTGCCTTGGACTGCAGCTCATACTGGAGTTCCAGCATGTCCGGCACAGCAGCGCTCAGCGGTGGAGTCACGTCATTCAAGGCATGATAGTCCACAGTCAATCTCCATTCTCTGTCAGACTTGGTGAGTGGGCCTCACTGACAACCCCTTGTCTCTCCAGTTCACAGATCATTTTGTGGATGGGAATCACATTATCTCAATTCGTCCGATACTGCTAGCAGTGCACTGTCAAGGTGGCAGCAGTTGTGTTTCCATCCCTGGGGCAGCTGGTTCCAGGTGTACTGCAGGCCCCTCCAGGTGAAAGCGAACTAAGGCCTGCCTTGTGCTGCCAGAGGAATGGAGAAAAACACATTGGCAGTTTCAATAGTGGCATACCACTTCGCTGCCTTGGACTGCAGCTCATACTGGAGTTCCAGCATGTCCGGCACAGCAGCGCTCAGCGGTGGAGTCACGTCATTCAAGGCATGATAGTCCACAGTCAATCTCCATTCTCTGTCAGACTTGGTGAGTGGGCCTCACTGACAACCCCTTGTCTCTCCAGTTCACAGATCATTTTGTGGATGGGAATCACATTATCTCAATTCGTCCGATACTGCTAGCAGTGCACTGTCAAGGTGGCAGCTGGCACTCGTTGCTCTTCCACCTTCAGGAGTTCTACTGCAGATAGGTTTTCTTATAGTCCAGACCAGGTGTTCAATTGCTTCATGTCCTCTGCTGTTGGAGTTCTGGAAGCTGAGAATTTTAGACTTTATATGCTGACCGACTCTGACTCCCAAGAGTGCACTGCATTTGACCTGAGGCCATGGAGAAGGCTTCAAAATTGATTGATAGCACTGGGATTACAGGTATGTGGTTTGATTAGAAGTGTGTAATATCACTGGGTGGAAAACTTAGAGTTTAAGGTTTTAGAATATAGTAATATATGTAGAGCAAGATAGAGGTTTTAGGACCATGGCTGGTTTTTCTTCTTCACCTTCTTCTTTATGGGTTTGGGCAATATTTTGTAATTGGACAGAAAAGTCCACATTGTGGACTTTGAAGGATTAGTTACCGGGTTAAAAGTGAAAATTATTTAAGTGTCATTTCTTAATTGGATAGTTTAGCCTTAAAAGTCCTTGTAACGAAAGATAGTGAGCTATTTTGTAGCTTGTTAGTTGAAAGCTGTAGAACTCGCAATTTGTAATATAGATAAGAAATAATAAACATCTAAGCCTGCATGTGAAATACCATCTCAAGTGTTCTCAAAATCCCAACCTTGACAGAGGCAGGAAAAAGAAGCCGAAAACCGGCACTCTGCCTCTACAGCAGCTATTCCAAAAGCTCACCTGAGTCCCTTTGAGTCTTTGTAATAGCCATCCTGGAGGAAGTCTATGCCCAGAATCCCAGAATACATGGGGCCTCTGGGCTGGTCACAATGGGATGTTTCTGCCACTCCTTCCCAGTTAGGCTCACCTCAGCTTCTAACAGAGTCAATTGCTGTGATTCCCCTGTCACCCCGGCAATGGAAATAGGTTCTGCCCCAACATGTCCCGAGGCATTAAGGTACACTGTGCAGCAGTATCAACTAACGCTTCATAATTTTGTGGCTCTGATGTGCCAGGCCATCAGCTCTACACCATCCAAAAGACCCGGTTTTCCCATGCCTCTCCCTGGCTAGAGGCAGGGCCCTTCTAGCCCTGGTTATAAATTCTTTCTTGGGCATACATACTAGAGATTCTTTCAAGGGGATCTGACAGATCATCCTCCCTTCTGTAATATCTGGCAGCTTGGTCATGGGAGGCTGAGGCTGCCTTCATTTTAGTGTAACTCCCTTGTTTAGTGTTTCCTTCCTTGAGCTGATGCACCTGTGCTGCCAGGACAGAAGTAGGTTTCCCATCCCACCTTCTCATGCCTTCCCTATGATTGTGCAGGAAGAACCACAGGTTAGACCATGGGTGTAGCCTCTTTCTCTGTCTGGGGGACATTGGTATCTGACTTTGGGGCCTGTGACTCACACTGGTGCTTCTTTGATCTTCCTCACCTCCTCCCTCATCTCCCTCATCTCCTCTTTAAACTCCTCTTTGAGTTCCTTAACCACAGAGACATGAGCCTGCATCAGGCCACTGATCATACTCTCATAATTTCTAAGCTTGTTGGTGACAGAGCCCACTGTCTCTTGGTCGGTATCAGTATTAATTGTTGCAGTGAAGGTGTATTAAGATGGCCCTAGACTTGCCAGGTTCTACAACATTTGCCCCGTGCACTTGACCTTGTCGGGGTCGTTATTATGCTGTTCATCCCTCCCAAAGAGTATCTCCAATACTGCCACTTCTCTCAGCTGTTGAATCCCTTCCTCAAGGGTCTTCCAGCACATTCTATGATGGTGCTCCTGCATTCTCTCTCTGTGGACAAACCTCTCTCTGACATTCATAAAGGGCTGCTCCCAAAGGGAAAGGGACCCTGGCTCCCTTACAAAAATCTGATTCACACCTGAGTCCTGAGTAAAGGGTCCCAAATTCCTTGCCTTGCTACCATCCAGCTGGACACCTGTACCCATAAGGTCCCAGACCCGAAGTAACCAGATTGTATAAGACTCACATCCCTGTCGTACAATGTCTTTGTGCAGATTATAGAGATTTTCATATGTTAGGGACTCGGTGATGATCTCAACCTCTGGCTCCCCTGCGGGTTGCGAGGGCCATCCTTTCTTATCCCTGTTATCTGGGTGCTCTGATTTAATCTTAAGACTTCCTCATTTCCACAGGGGCAACTGCTGTTGGCTGTGACTGTCCTTGTAGTTCAGCTGGAACCTGGATGGTTGTAATGTCTGTGGGTTCAGAGGCTCTCCCTCTTTGAGGCAAGGGGAGGGTTTCTCACCAGCTGGGGAAATGTACTCCTTCAGCATCTGGCCCATCTCACATATATCCTTCACCAGAACCCCCACCCAATCCAGGTGGTTCATTTCTGAGGTGGGCTGTGTGGCAGGGTCAGGGTCTGGGGCAGCATCCCTATTCTCTGGAATAGGTACCAGGGTGGTTATCCAGGTCAATCTCCCCTTATCTCTGAATTGGACATAGAATAGGTCTAACAGCAACACCAGCCACTGTATGATATCATTAGCATTTAGAGAAGACTTGAACCCTTCGAAAACTGGTGGGGTAGACCCAAAGAGCTGGTTGAAGGAGAAAATTTCCCCTGGTGTCATTTCCTCACAGTGAATACCATTACTAAAGTAATTCCAAAAACATACAGTTAGTGTGTGGTAGCTCTGAATCCATGTGCTTGCCTTCCAGAGGAAGTTAAAAATCCATTAATTCCTCATTAATCCATAAAGCAAACTGGATAACAGCCACAGTAGCCTTAGTTATAGGACTCATGTTTAGATATTGGCCTGCAAATGGGAGAAATATAGCACAACCATGTGCCACCTGATTCAGGGTAAGCTTGACCACATGTGCTACCTAATGAGGTTTCTATATCCAGCACACAAAAATGAACTTACTCAAGAACTTTATTCCTTTTTCCCCCTTTTTCTCTCTTTCTCCTTGGGCCCCACCATTGGGCACCAAAATCTGTCTCAGTTTAAAAGACAGGTGTCTGCTAATGAAGGCAGAAGCCTCCCTTGGAATGGAGAATGTAAACCCCCACCCTCCGAATTATTGTAAATTTGAAATTGAGGGCCTCTTAGGCAAAGATATGGGAATAGGAATAACAGCTCTTTGCTAGTATGTATAACAAGGCAAACAAAGCAACAATAACTATGGCATTAACAACAAACAGAACCAGAGACCCGGTAATAGTCTTCGTGACTGCAGGCACTTTCCCCTTTGGTGCAGTTACCGTCACAGCTGGTGGGAATGAGCAAAAATCCCAGGCTGGTGGGTGAGATGTATCAGAAGTCTCACGGGAGGCGAAACTGTGGGAATGTGCCGGCAAGGCAGCAGGGTGTGGGCTATGGCAAAATCCAGGCAGTGCCAAAGAAAACAGAGGGGGCAGGGCAGCAGTGGCTCGGCTCTGAGCAGGGCAGGGAGAGGCAAAGTTCAGAATTCCTGAGGCACACGGACAGATGGTGATTGGTCCCTCAGAGCTGAGCTTCAGTGGTGCTGAGGAATTCTCGCAACAGCCTGGCCATCCTCCTCCAATGCCAAAGAGCAAGAGAGATCAGCTGCCTTGTGGCATCTCTGTTCCCCCTCCCAGAAACTCCCAAAAACCAGACCAGTTCCCCCTCTCCACTGTGTCAAGCACCCAGTCATCAGTGCTTCCTAGCAACTCAATGGGAAAAAATTCCACAACTAACAAGGAAAGAAAAGAAAAGAAAAAAAACAACCCCCAACAATGAGGAATGGTAGATGTCTTTTCAAAAGCATCATTGACTTCAATGTGAAGGTTTGATAGTTGTGTAGATGAATGTTACAGAAGTTGATGTTTTTGGATGAAATTGAAAATTAGGGAGCTTAGGCCATGATGCAAGTGAGGAAATGAACACTTCTTTTTTTTTTTCATTTATTTTGCTTTTTTCCAGATGTGATTATTGCTCCCAAGTCAATGATTACTAAAAAACTCTTTTGTCTCAATCAAGATCAGCTTCCAGTCTAGGAGTGTTAGACTCCCAAACTTTATAAAAAAAGCCATTTATACCAGTTGCTTATCTGTGTTGTTATAGCAAATGTTAGCAAAGACAGTGACTTGGCAATTTTACCTGCTGGTTTTTTTTCAAAATTCATTTTATCCCTACATTTTATATCCCAGTTGTGATATATGTTATGGAATAATTTGTGCCTGTGTAAAATATACATGAAATAAGTTGTGCTTTTACGAAAAATTCTTAAAGATTTAAAACCACAAACCGCAGCTGAGGAAAGAGATTGCTTCACAAATTGTGAAATCACAGATGGCAGTGAAGAAAAAAACAAAACAAACACCTAATTAGCAAACAAAATACGTGGCTCCATGCTGAGAGGGGCCCTTTCTCAGGACAGTCCAGAGACACCCAAGCGGTGAATACCCGATAAGTATTTATGATCAAGATAGTCAGAGTCAAGGGTGTGCATCCCAATACCAGGTTCCCATAAGTCGACAATCATCATTCATCACTTCCCAGAAACGGTTTTGTCCAGCCCAGCACAGAGAAAAGAAAACTACATGTGCAGCGACAAGTAGAATAGGAGAAACTCTGCCCCAGGCAAAAAAAACCACATATAAAACTAGCCCGGCAGAGACAGCATTCGTGAACAGAGGGGATCCGAAGTGGTAGAGTTTGGATCTGTGTTCACCCAGTGCTGATCCCGGGCTCAACACTGACCCTTTGATTGTGGCAATCAGAGTTCGAATCTTGGTAGCAAAATAAAAACCTTTTTTTCGATTATTGATTTGGATTTATTATTTATTATTTATTACACAGTCATTTTATCCTGATTGTATTAGAAGTCAGTAGTTTTCATGTACACTTTCACAGGGAATTGTACATAACCTACACATCTTTGAGTATTTCAGAGTTGGTAATCTGCCCCAAGCTCACGTGTCAACATTTGTCTCCAGCCTTTTTGCCTGGCACCTGAACAACATACAAAAGGAAAAGTAGATGCTGGAAATAAAATGTTATCTGTGGCCATTTGTTTCACATGGGTCTGTGCCTGGGAGAGGCTGCTGCTTGTGGCCAACTTGCAGCAGATAGGGATGTAGTGTGGGAAGGCAGAGAGTGATATCCAGACTCCCTGGGCTGGCTGCCTGGCTCTGATGCCACATGATGGGATTTGTATAATTTGATCATTGCAGATCATTATGGAGTCTAACTCTCTGCTTTTATGCCTCAAATAACACTTCAGCTTTGCTATTACCTGTGACTTTTCCCAGAATTTTGTATCTGACTTTTGAACGTTATTTTAAATATTAATTTCTTTGACTGGGAGGTGCCTTGCCATCCCTCTCCTCCTCTTTGCCCCAGAGGTAAAACACAGAATTGCTGAACGCATTTGTGTCACTTTAGTTGTTAGTTAACAGCTGCATATTTGTAAATGCTCTGTATGCTACAGTGAGTGACACCTGATTTGCTCTATGGTCTTTTGCTGCAAATTCAAAGAAACAAGGTCAATTATGGAAGAATGCCATGTCAATTAACATATTACCCAGGGAGGAATATCAGATGAATTTATGACTGCATTGGATGAAACCTTGAGGGTATGCTACACACAGAGCAGAAGAGATTTTATTAGTGGTCCTGCATGGCAAGAACCCTGCCTTGGGCAGGAATGGCCACAGTGGAATACAACTGGAGAGTTGTCAGGGCAATGACATGCCTGATGTTTTCTCACTCTATTTGCAAGGCGTCACCCAATGACCTTTTGGGGTCATTAGAAGCAGCTGGTATTGTCAGTGCTGTGGTTGTGGAAGTGTCCTAGCTTTGGCCTGTCTTAGCAGGGTGTTCACTTCCTGGACCTGCTGTGCCCCCAAGCTGCTGAAGAGGGCTTGAAGAGCTGGTTACACAAACATCTGGGATGTTTGTGTAAGAGCTGATGGCAAGGGAAAGGATCGCTTTAAGACCTTGGCAGTGAAAACAAGCATCTGTGCTAGAGAAGTGGGAAGAAGTAGAAAAACAGTGCCATGGGAGTCAATGACAGGTGAGGACAAGGCTTTGCATGTATCAGACAAGGAAGGAGATGTCTCTAGTATGCTGCGAATGTTGGATGATATCTTGGTTGGAGATTGGGACTACATGATTTTGCAAGTTGATATTTTAAGAAGCATTGTGCAGGAAGAACTTGCAATGTTTAGATGTAGTCTGAGTGCAAAGATGAGGAGGAATGTTGATTTTTTTTCTGCAACTTCTTGATCAGAGTTCCACTCCTAAAGTATCTTTAAATAAGACCCACATATCTGGCCTTGTGTGGCTATTGCTGGAAGGTGAATTACCCTCTTCTGCTGCCAGGCCGTTTTTTTAATAGTCCTTCTGGGTGTTCTGCTGTTTCACTGTAGTCTGCTCTCAGGGCTTCACCAGAAAGAGCTAAATCAACTGTGAGTGAGTTTCCCTTACCCTTAAGGAGAATCAGGGGTCACAACAGGGAACCTACAGCTAGGAATAGGGTAGCACATATTGGCTGTTTGATGATAAAAGGGGTGTGTGTCTTTGGTCAGTGTTCAGGACTCTTTGCACATGCCCTGAGAGAAGAGATCACAATGTAGCATTTTTGCAGCTGAAATAAATTCTCGTGTTTTCATCCTCAAAAGCAGCATATGCTTTGCATGTGTCCTTTGTTCCTTTTTCCAGAAGAGAAGGGGAAGGAGTGTGAGTTGACTGATCATGGCAGACCATAAGATCTTTCCTAATCACAAAGGGCCACCGTACTTTCCAATGGTTTATGGTTTATCACACACCCCACATGCACTAAGCTCTGAGCTCAAGCAAAGCATTTAGTTCATCATGGCCCCTTATAAACAGTGCAAAGCAAAAGGAAGCAACCAAGGCATGCATGCAGTGATCATAGAGGTTTAAAAATTTTTTCAGGCCTGGTGGCCAGCTTTTAGCTTCAGTGACTGGAAGCAGCCTAGTGATGGTGTTCATTTACTGCCATGAGGAGGGTTCTCCATGTTCAGGAGAACTTACTTTTGCTTCCTTCATGGCTACAGGATAGAATGTCTGTGTTGGTTGCAGGATCAAGAGCAACTGTGATTTCTGCACCCCAAAGAGCAGAATTTCTCCTTGCAATAATTAATAATAACTAATAATAATTAATAATAATAATAATAATTAATAATAATTAATAATTTCTGCTTCTCCATGTAAGTGAGCAAGCCATATGTGTTGGGAAAGGAGCATGTGGGAAGATGTGTATTGCTGCTGCTCCTAATGTCTGTGTCACCAATGCTTCAGTTTAAATCAGATGAGGATCTGATACAATAGGCTGGCCATATGGAGTTTGAGGAAAATACTATACTGCCCATTTTGACACTTTTCAGCATAGATTCTTACAATACAGATTTTGCATTTGCAAGTTTTGTGTTCTTGCTTAAGAGCAACTGAAATTAATCCTTGGTTTTTTGAATGAAGGAGGAGGCTGCACACAAAACTTCCCTTTATTACCTAAAAATTCAGCAGTTATTCACTGCCTGCTTTTGTCCACAATAAAGGGGGAAAACGTATTGCTCTGGCTGTTTCAATTCTGCTTCAGTTGCTCTGCCAGATTTTCTTTTGGGATCTGCACAAACAAGTTCATGATAGCAGAGAAGATAAATAGGAGACAGCTATCCTGACACAGGCAGTCTTTGGTGATGCTATGCTGCAGTGTAAGCTGTTGACGGTATCCAGGGATCAGAAATGGGCAACTCTTGGCTTTTCGGTGAGTTAGGACAGTTACAGATAAGCTGCAGTTCTGGCAATACCAACACTTGCTGTTCTTTCTTTCTAGTCCTTTAAACTACGTGTGCTTGTAACTATAGATCTTTCCTTAAACTTTCCTGTTCTTTTTTTAGTTGGGAGTTTTTTTCTGTTTGACTTGTTTTTGAGACCATATGCTTTTGAAAAGTTTTCCTGGATGGATTAGATTTTGTGAGCCGTGGGGATTGTTGACATAAAAGTCTACTAATATGTGAAAGCTATTTTGAGCTCTGATTGTGAATTTTGTCTGAATAGTGCTCATCAGGTGAGAAATCACTAAGTATGAATCTATCTTAAGGAAACAAAGACTCATAAGTAGAAACTGTTCTTAATAATCAGGAGGTGAAGCCATGGAACATAGCCTTTTCTATTATGGCTGTGAATCTAAACTGATCAGCAGCTGAAATGAGACCCTTGTTCCCCTGTATGGAAAGCTTCAGTCAATTCTATATACTGAGCTTTTTACTGCACAAGTCAGATTTGTAACTTCCCCAGTTACTTATCTCTTTTTTCAGGTGGTTCTCTTTCCTTTTTTTCCCCTTGATTTTTTTTTTTTTCCTTTCCCTCCCTTCCCCAATGTCCATGCTTCACATTACTGGAGGCTACAAGCTGAAGGGAGATATTGAGGAAGATATTGATGTCTATCTAGAAGTACAGGATGCAGTCCTGAAGCTTTTCACTCTCTCCTTGCTTGGGTGATCCTTCAGTTAATTTTCTGAAGTTATTTAACTCAAGGTGTAGTGCTGAAGCATGAAATCATAAGTCGTGAGCAGAATCCTGACATCCTTCTCATGCTTCAGATGATAAAGCCTCTTCTTTCCTAGAGAGCTAGAAGCTCTGTCAAAAACTGACTAGTGTTACTAGTGTTTGTGCAACAAGAGGCAATGTATCATTTCTTTATTCCTCCAAGTGCCCAAGAAAACTGGCAAGACCCGTATGTGGTGCTTATCTCTAGTTTCTTAGGAGTGAAAAAGGAGAACTTTGTAGTTTTTGTTGCTCTAGAATACTGCCAAAGCATATTGCAGGTGCTCTTCTGAACAAAACATGTATATGAGTGTCTTAACTGCTGCCTCTGAAAAGAGTGTTGCAGAGGTCACCCTGGCCCTGCTACCTGGTGGTAGAGTATGTTTTTCAGAGCACTGTTAACCCATGTCATACAGGAGATGAGTGCAGAGATCTCATAAAGAGACTTGTGCTGTTTAAACCCTGTAGTGCACAGACCAAGTACTGAGACGTGAACTCTTACTGCCTCTCTGATGCATCTTAGAGCTTCCCTGAATGTTCTGGTTGTTCCTGTGTTGTCTTGGCCCCAGTACTTCTCTCCTTGTTATTTTTTGCATTTTAACTTTCTTTCCTTCCCTATTTGGATATTTGAAAAGTTTACATCACAAAGATCCATAAAGCCACTTGTGGTTTCTGAGTGCTTTGACTTTCTGCTATTGCTCAGTTCTCAAGGCTGGCTAGTGCTGCCACTGGACACTGTCACAAGACAAGTAAGTGGACTTTGAAAATGTTTGCAGAACTAAAGCTCCTTTTCCTTTGTAGACAGATCAATATGTTAGCCCTTTTTTTTGGAAGTGGGAGTTACAAGCGTATTACCTTTAGGTGTGCTGCGGTTACAACTTAATTTCCTGCTGAAATGCTGTAATGAAGAATACAGTTATCATCATGCTTATTTTGAGGAACTAGGAAAATGATAGATCTCAATTAATTATGTCTGGTAGAGATTCCATTTAAATGGCCTAATAGCATAGAGTAACTTTAAGGAGGTCAGGAGCTGCTTGAGGCTGCCAGAGCAGCATAAAAGAGATGTGAAAAGACTTAGGAATTACTTTACTATATACTTTTCTCATATAACCCCAACTTGACCCCTTTTTCCTTACATCACTTCAGTCCCTATCCAGACAAGTGCAATGTTTCTGAAGTGGCTCCAGTGGCTAAATAAAGTAAGAATTAATAGAGACCATAGGCATCCAGGCTGAAGGCAAAGCTTTATGATGTTGCTAATAAAAAACATGAGAGAGGGACTGAGAGGCAGGAATAGTTCCTGTTGCAATCTGAGCTCTCACCTGAAGCTGATGCTCTCTTGGGCTTAGTTAGGGGCTATGTTTTTTTGTTAGTCAGAACTTTCCTAATAATCCAATAGGGTTTTTGGTCTTAAGTGTTTGTTTTAAAGACAAACACTTTAAACTCTAAACTGATAATCTTCCCTTAAAACACTATTGTATATTTCCTTTCAGTAGCAGCAAAATAAATGTTTAGGAAGAGGCCTGGACCTCATAGAAAACCTTTCAAATGGAGGAGGTGCCTCCATTTGAAATGCCAGAAATGATGCATCTGATGGCTTTGTCATTGCTTTACGTCACAACCTGTGATTATGAAACAGCTACTTCGAGCTCAGTTATGGAATCCATGATAAAGCCGCAAAAGTGTGCTTTCACCATGGAAGTGGAAATTGAACCCCTAAAATCAACTGGCCACAGAAGGATGGAAGTCTTTTAATCACTACTGTCTTGTCTTCTGTCGGTTGTGCCTAAAATGCCATGGTTGAGCGAAGAAATATACAAGCCTTTTTCATGTGATGCCTTTCCAGCTTGGCCCTGGGCTCATAGTTCACTGGCTTTTGTAATTAATCAGTAATACACAGTTTGATTCTTGTAGGTTTCACGGGAATTTATACATGTGCTAAGTATATCACAGGTATTATAGAAAATTGGTTCTCATGGGTCTTTTTATAAATTTAAGAAGTTAACACTCCAGATAGGCTCTAAGTGAGTTTTATCAAAATCTTGTTGGATGTAACTCCAACAAGACTGCTTATCTATTCTGTGACTATAGTGGATAACCGTGTTATCCATTGCAGTTACAGAATAGATAAGCTTGAAAATGGTTCTGAAAATCCCATTTTCACTTACTCATTTCTTTAACACTTACTGTTCAAAATGTGCCCTGTGGGCCCATTGAAAGTCATCTGACCATATATCTGCAGGGATGAGAACAGGTGAATAAAGACTGCAAATATTTAATAATTTTTAATTACAGGTGATAGAGAGATTATTAGAAGCTTTTTTGGAATTCACATTACATTGGAGGACTTCATTTTTCATTATCTTGTTATGCATCAGTTAATCTCTCGAGGAAAAATGACCCCTGATGTAGGATTAATTGATACGGAGTTTCATACTTTCACCCACTTCTGGCCTGCACCTTTAGAAGCATGGGAGCAGAGGTTAATTCATGTTATAGGGAGCAATTTGATGATTGGGCCCAGTAAGGATATCTACGGTAACTAGTGTGTGTTCTTGCAATGTCTGACATTTATTCATCTAAAGCCATCAAAGTTCTGATAATAGAAAACTAAATGCTAATTTCCAATTCTGATCCTTTCAATTATGCTGATGCATCATGTTCTAGGAGTGTTTGTGAGGTGTAATTTAATTGTATTTTTTCCACCTACAGATTATGCAATAGGTAAAATTAAAGCATTGAGTTGAAGATGTCTTTACCATCATTAACAAAATGATTGTGCAGTTTACAATTGGTTTATTTATTTTTTTTTTCATAATGCTGGTGGTACCTAGCATTTTGTTTATCAATTTCAGTTTCTATTATTCATAAACTGAATCACATTATTTAAAAATATATTCTCTCATGCACTGTTTTCTAATTTCCTGACTTTATCCCTATGAAACCCTATTAGTTGTGCTCTCAATGAATACTTATCTCACATTCACTTGATTTTGGCCTTCATCCTAGTTACAAAGGTTCCTGTAGTAGCATGTGCAGAACCAGAACGCGACAAATGTGGTGCCATATCTTTCTTACCTTTCTTAAAATACCCACTCCACAGCTGACGGCGTTAGATCTGCATTCTGTAGCAGTGCAAAAGTACGCCTGAAGTCAAAAGTGACTAGATCTTCCTGTGAAAGGGCTGTGGCAACCTCTTGTCAAGAGTCACAGATGTCATTAGATTAGTGAAAACTGAGCCTCAAATTGGTGCTAACCATCAAATCCTGAATTTCACTGCTTGTGAAAATCAATCTCTTGCTCCTGCTTTCTGTATGTATAGGACCATGAAATTCTGGCTTTAAGATATAAAGAAAGATGAGGTCACCAGTGAAAGAACAGCACCAGTGGAGATTTAGATTGGATATTAGGAAAAATTTCTTCAGCACAAGGGTTGTCAAGCACTGGAGTAGGCTGCCCAGGAAAGCAGTGGAGTCACCATCCCTGGGGGAATTTAAAAGACATATAAATGTGGTGCTTAGGGATGTGATTTAGTGGTAGATTACAGTTGGGCTTAATAATCTTAAGGCTCTTTTCCAACGTAAATGATTCTATGAAAAGAAGTCTGAAATAGTGTAATTTATTTTTTTCTTGGCCATGTTTCTTGGTGTCCCATGTTCTTGCAGTCATCTGTGCTCTTCTCATGCGCTGTTTTGGAAGGCTCTTGAGTGTGACAGAGATACATTCATGGAGGAACTATTATTGAGGGAATGTGGCATTCTGAGGATCTTTGAGTACTTTTGAAGAGAAGCTGGACTGGTGTCACTGTTGTCTAAAACAAGTGCTGCATTCACCAGGATCTCACCTAAGCCTTCCACCATGCACCAGCAGAGGTTATAGGGAATGACATCTCTCATTTCTATTGCTGTTAACACACACATTCATTATTTTGTGTTGCCAAGTGTAAATGGAACATGTCAAGGCTGAAGTCTAAAAGATCTTTTTTTGGCTTTGGTTTCTGCAGTATGCACACACAGCATCCTTCAATTATGTTACTGCACAGAATCATGTTTAAAATTGCTTCAGTGCTCTCTGAGCTGGTAATAGAAAAGAAATAAAGTACAAAAGACACAACTGGAGGCTGTGAGCTTGCTTGCATGTTTCATAGGGATTGATGTGAAAAGTTACATTTCCATTTCAGTCCAGCGGCCATTATTACAGTGTGTTTTCCTCTTTTTAGTTTGAGTTCTTTCTTTAGTGACTGTATCATTTACTTTAGGACATGGATTACTTTATGGACTTTGCATTTTTACTTTGTTTTCATCCTCTGATTTTATGTGATGCACAAATTTAAAGCATCAGTGCACAAAAGATGCATAATACCTGGATGAAAACTTAGTGCCAGAACTCCCACTCCTTGTCCTTTGGTCTCTCTCCCTACTCCATCAATGTGCACCTGGTCCAGAGCTAACCCCCCTCTTTGGAAATGAAAGTAGGAGATAGCTGAGCTGAGATGCTGCTTAGAGCAATTATGAACCAGCTGCAAAATCCCCCCTGATGGTGAGTTCAATAGGGAGTGCCAACAGCTCTGGGATTCAAGTTTGACTGTTCTCTTAATTTACTCAGGCAGGAGCTTTGTGGTCTTTTTCTCGCCCAGCATGGAGGGAATGTGTTCTTAAACAAGACTCTGAGAGACCATTGACTTTCAGTTGAGAATGAAGGTGATAAATTTTATTGCACAGAAAAATGTTTTATGCTTGAGTTTTCTGGCATCAGTTCCTGTAAATTTTGAGAATAGATAATAACTCGCTCTAGATCTTATTTAATAAGCTGATGAAAGTGCTGGATTTTAAAGGACTTTCACATGGTCAGGTTGTTCCACAATGGTCTGTTGTAGGGTTGTGTATTGATCTGAAGAGCACTGGCTGCTCTTTACAGGTGTTTGAATTAAATTCTGCATTGTTATGGAGTAATAGTATATGAAAAGTTGATTATCCGATTTGGAATAATAAATGAGGGCTGAAATCTTGGATCTCTTGAATGTGTGGCTTGTCGTTGACTTCACTGGGGACATGATTTCTTCATTTTGCCATGGGGGTATTTGGCATAGTTACATTGTTAAAATGAGAAACAAAGTTTGATGTTATTAAAGTAACTTGGAATGCTGAGATCTATGGAAAGATGTCTCTTTCTGTGTTAGTGTGATACAAAGTGAATTTCTATTGTTTCAAGCTAAGCAAGTACCTTTTATCCAAGTTCTGTAAATATTCTTATTGTGCTTGCTCCAGGTTTGCCGTGACTAATGATTCTTCTCATCTTCAGTGCTAACTGGTTTAAAAATGGTATTGTTTTATTGTGCCTATATGCATCATCCAAGGAAATGGACAGACATTTGACTGTGGAATTTTTTCCCTTTATGAATAATTTAAATTCCTTAGTTGAAGGACTGTTTTTTTGGTTTTTTCTTGAGGCAGGTAAATCAGCTCCTCAAGAAAGAATGGTACCACTTATGTAGAATACCATCATTAAGTGTTCTTCAGGCCTGCCATTTAAATTTGCAAGGAAATCCATTCCCTAAAGAAATAAAAAGGGCAGGATTGGTGCCAAAAAGTCAGGGTGAGTTAGTCACCAGAAAAATCTTTTATTCATGGAATTAATAAATAAGGGAGAACTGAAAAAGACGTGCTGCTGGGTTTTGTCACAAAAATGAAATAAAAGAAATTGCAAACCTGGCTTTCTGACAAAATGTCACTTCCTGTTTAAAGGAAGGGTTTAAAATTGAATACAAAAACTGCTAATCAGTTTTGTTCTCTTTTGAGTTTGTTTGTGCCTTCTATGGGTGTTTTTAGATCTGAAGGCTTCCTTTATCAGAATATCCATGGACAGCTCTCTTCCATGCAGAAAGCTTGGCCTACAGAGTCTTATTTATTTGAAGCTGTTCTCCTACTTTCGCTGGCTTGCTGGAGCATACAAGGTCCTGGTGATGTCCCAAACAAATAGGAATTTGGGCAGGCAGGATCCTTTGGAGGCTCAGACAGCCCTCCTTCTCCCTCTTGTTTACTATTTTTAGTGATGAAATTTGTGCCTTTTGGCTTTAGAAATTGAACTGTTAAAAGAGAAGTCTGCATTTTTAATTAACCTCAGCCTTGAATGTGACACTTTTTTTTTGCTTCATTATTTGGCTTTTCCTAAAAAGCATCTCTCCAGATACTCTCTATTGTAATCCCTGTGGCCTGATCAAGCTCATTCTGAGTAGCTGAAGAGAACAAGAGCAAAAGGATCTTTTCTTTCTTTATGGAAACATAGAGAAAAAGCACTCCTTTTTTCCTGTTTAAAAAACCCACCCAAGTGTAACCACTAAAATCAGTGAAGGTTTTGTTATGGGAGTGCTTTAAAAGCAGTTCACTAAGATGGAAGCCTCTGATGGGCCAGGACACACAGCGACTCACGCAGTAAGAACGAACCTTTGCACCCACACATTGCATGAAATGGGGGTGGTTTGTTCTCTGAATGCTTCAGATGAGCTCTTTGAGAGGATCAGAGAATCTCATAGCATTCACTCAAGTATTCAAACTGACTTCTCTTTCATGTGAGACAGGAGTAACTGTTACCTAATTCCTGTCATGTAAAGTGGTTTTCAGGAAGAGAAGAATCACATCTAGACTCTATTCTAACATGAAAGATGTGTAGGTCCATAGATTTGTACTTGGAAGGAAGCTTTAATACTTTTCAGTAATATCCCTGACCCTCTTTATTTTTCATTATGCTATAGTACAATTCATGTAATGTTTTTTTCCTGGAATACATATACCATAAGTTTGTTAGCATAACAGTAGGTACTGAATGTCATACATGGTATGCATGATGGTATATTGATGTTTATTTTGTCCTTCCAATCTTACCCTAACAATTTGAAATTAGAAAAATAAATTTTACAGTTTTATCCCCTAGGCAATGGTACCAGTATAGCATATGACCGCCTAACTATTCTGAATAGGCTTCACTTGAATTTAACAATCTCATCTCTGCTGTTTTGCAAATACAGCAGGGCAGTGAATCTGCTCTGGTCTGTGCTTGCTGAGTGTCTACCCAGGCTCCAGCCTGTACTCATAATGACTTGATTTTCTTGTTGTAGTAGTTTGACCAGATATAATTACAGTGCCTTCAAAAGACTGTGTTCTCATGTTACGTCAACAGGACATGAATTAGACCTAAAAATATAATTTAGGATAGCTAGAATTCAAATGCAGTACCACTGTGTAATTAAGGTATCTTTGTATTCCTGCAGAAAGGATTGTGTTCAGAATGAATTTCTATTATGTTACTGTTACCACAGCAGTGGAAATGAAATGCCGCCTGGGTCATCCATTGCAGTCGCAGAATAGATAAGCTGTATTTTAGTGTCAAAATGTGAATCAGTTTAGCAGTCTGGGCAGCTGTAAGGAAGTTCTACCACTGGTACCTTGCTCTTCTAATTGCCACTTAAATGGGTAGGGACTGGTCATGCGGCCAGTCCCCAGGTTAGGTCCTGCATGTGACTCCCTTTCAGCTGTGAAAGCTGGGCCAGGAGTTGGACTTTGATGATCCTTATGGGTGCCATCCAGCTCAGGATATTCTATCATTCTGTGACTTGGGATTCTTTGGTTTAAGGAACAGCATCTTAAGATTCATTCACCGCCAGCTTGTATAAGCTCTGTTTTTGTTTCATACAAACATGTGAAGTCAAACACTGAAATGGAAACTTAGTGTTGTAGTTAATTTGGGGCTCCCCGGGAGTCTCTGGAAATCCCCCCAAGCTGTGAGTTGGCTGGCAGCAGCAGGCAGGCAAGGAGACTCCACACAGCTTCTGAGGGTGCTGATCATATGAGGGTTTATTGGGGGTCCCATCCCTGGGAACAGCATGGTTCCTGAGAGGGAGAGGGGAAAGGTGGAGGGACGGGGAGAGGGAGAGCCTAGGGGAGCGAAAGGCCAAGAAAGGAGGAGAAGGGGCAAGAGGGAGACTGGTCTCCCTGGCACAGTTTAAGAGAGAAAATTAAAGTGGGCGTGGAATAAGACTGGGGCCAATGGGATTACAGATACAGGATGGTTCAGGGCAGGACCACAGGCTTGGAATATACCATACATTTTGGAGGGGTGAGACAGAGCATACCATTTAACTAAAATGCAATACCACAACTTAGCAAAGATTTTTTGGTTTCTCTTCTTCACACTCACTTCTTTTCCCCTCACAGAGTCCAGGAAAGATTTAGGTCTGTGGGAAAGTGCACAGTCCTTCATCTGAATCTTTCTTAGACCTTTTGTGCAATGGCCTTGAAGTCAAGACCTCCCCCCACTTCCTCTTCCTTCTGTCAAGTCCTCCCCTTAACAAGGATGGAGTGGTTTGGAGAAACTCTCCTAGGTTGGCGGCGGTTCTGAATCTGCTCCCCTCAAGGCTACATGAAAATGAATGCAGCTCCACCTTCCCCATGCTTCCTACGTAAGTTTTTGTGGAAAACATAGTTTGTTCCAAGGCAATAGAGCTTTCTGAAAGAAATCTTCTTGTTCATGTGGCTGGGTATCTTTTTAAGTCAATGGCTCTGAATTCCTTTCTTGCAAAAAGGCACAGCTTTATCAGCTTTAGAGTTGATAATTAGACTGTTATGTATTCCCTGAATTTTTAGGTCTTACATGGAGTATGAGACCAAAGGTTGGTACATAGGACCTGAATTTCATTCCTTTCTCCTCGTTTTTCTGGAGGCAGCTCACTTCCCCTGCTAATAAATGGATGACTAATCATGTGCTCTTCTTGTTACATCTTATGAAACTGGTAAACTGGCAAATACTACAAAAGCAACAAGTACTTCCACTGTTCATCCTACCCAGGGGCTACATTCCAGATCTGGTTTTCCTTCACTGGAAGACATGGAGAGATAGAGAAGTACAGTGTATGTGTGGGTAGTGGCATTGTTGCTGTATGGCCTGATATTCATTAGCCTTTCCTTCTGTTTACTCCAGCTGCATCAGATGAAAAGCCAAGAAGATTTGTATACCACTGGAGGCTTTGGCACTTCCTTTGTGCTATCTTCTTTCCTCCTTCCATTTCTGGAAAGCTGGTGGTTAGAGAGAGTCCCTTAGGGATGAGGTCTGGGTTGGAGGGGTTGTTGACCTGATTGCCAGCTTTTCTTCTGCCTTCCCTGGCTCAGTAGGAGAAAAATCTAGTGGATGTTGGTGCATTCAAAATTTAAGGCTTCTTAAAATGCCAGTGAGCAGGCGGTAGATTTTGGCTTTGTTGTGTTCTGAGATTTGGTTTTTGAGCAAATGGTTCATTACAAAGTGTCTCAAATGTCATAATTTAGCATACTTTCAGGCTTATTTTACCACAAGAAATGGCTAAATGTATTTTCTTAATGTTGACAAATATTTCTAAGCTACTAACCAAGCCAATTTCTTTTTATGAATTAAACCTAGTGTAGACGTGTGAAATAGGGGCAGAACATAGCTGGCAAGTTAATATTCTGTGTCTCAGAGAAAAATTTTTGTTTTAATTACAAATATTACATAAAATATGGATTTTTGATAAGAAGGCATCTGCAACTTCAGCAACAGTGGAAGTAATGTTATGGCCTACCATAAATGCAGAATGACATTAATTTTGAAAGATCCCCTTCCAATCAGCTTCCATATCTCCCAAACTTGCCCTAAACCAGGACACATCACTACTGGTTTTCTAAAAACTTTGCTTCCGTAGTGCTGAAGCAGAGCTCATGATTCCTCCATTGTAAGTCATCCATGCATAATTAGGGTGAAATATCACTTTAATAAAGTGAATGGAATGACTGGGAATGAGCTGGGAAAGTTGCTGACATTCTTTACTCTAGATTTGCATATAAGAGTCAGTGTTGGAAGAAGGTATATCTGTTTTCAGACTTAGTCCTAATTTCATTAAACTGGACATCATGCCATATGTTTTCCATTGTTATTTCATGCAGAAGATACAACTTGAGAAATCTTCCTGCTGAAATTTTTAGGTTTCACACTTTGAATTCAGGAAAGACTACTCCATTGAAAAGAATGTTTCAGAATTTAAATTTAGCATATTTGTTAATATAACTACCCAGTTGATCTTCTTAAACTTCTTGATTGGCATATATCTCACTCACTGTGTTCCTTTGAGTGTGATATGGGCTCAGATGAGTAAAGAAGAACCATTTAAATTAATTTTCCTTGAGGATGTGGCTCTGTGTTGGCTTATCACTATTTTGTTACTGCTATTAATTTGGTGGCAGCAGATGCCAGTAGGGTGCATGGTAGGTGATTATGCCTGCCTCACAACTCCAGGTTCTCAAATAAAATGCTATTTTTCACAGTAGAGGATAAATAGTAACAGAGTAGTGTTGAAAATCATAGAGAATTTTCTGCCTTCCAAGTCTGCCACTGTCCTTGACCTTCTGGACACAGTCTTTTAATTAGTTAGTATGAGTGAGAGATATTAACAGCTGCTCTGGAAAGCCAGTTTCAAAAAGTAACTCATACTTCAATGGAAAATTTTCATAGAAAAATTATATGTTAGAACTACATTTTTTGGAGCTGATTCCTGAAATTCCTTGCTAATGCAAATGACAGGTCCCTGAAAATGTTCAGGAAAAATCAGCCATCAAATTTAACCAGTTTCATCTTGATCTAGTAATTATTTAACCCTTTAAGTAGTGCAAGAGCATATAAAATGTTCAGCAACTAAAATAGAAGTGATAGTTCATCTGAAATTGTCCAGTGAGAATGTTCTCAGGTTTCATCACTCAGCTATTTTGCCAGTCCAACTTATGAGCATTTTTGAAAATGCCATACAATTATTATTAGTATGGAAATGTTCTTAGACATTCAAGTTAGTCAAGAGGCAAAAAAGGAAAACAAACATTCCAAACATTAAGGAAGATTAGGCCTTAATGAGTAAACCATAAAACTGAATGCACTTTTACTTCTGCAGAACTGTCATTCTCTGCTGCTAAATGTCTGATTTCCAAATCCAAGTAGGATGGGAAGTACAAGGATTAGATAAACTCAGTATGTCTTTTTTTTCTGACACTGTCTTATGGTTCAGATCTTCAAAGTCCAGCATCATTGTTACTTCCAAGGTGGCCTTTCCAGCAGCAAGGGAAATGTCATGAAATGGCATCAACAAAGCTCAAAGAAGTGCAGAAGCACTTTAAGGAAGGCAAATACTTTGTATATGTCATTCATTTTTTTCTCCAAACGTAAATTAAGTTTTCATTTCAGATTGTTGGTACTTTATGCATTAATTCTCACATTAGTATGTAGAAGTGGAAGCTAACTTAGTCCATTACAGTGATTCATATTCTGTCCAAGGAACAAACATTTTCTGATGGGATTGAGGAATGAAGCATATTAATGCAGTTGAAATCTTCCAGCTCCCAAAATAGGCAGAAAAAAAAATTGCTACGAGGAATAAAACTAGAAAAGCTAATATTGCTATCTGTGCAAGCACAATAAAAAGGCAGGTGGGCTGCATCTGTATTGTCTGGCACTGTGTGCTGTCTGGTTTTTGACAGTTGGGGTGTGCAAGCACATCGGAGCAGGAGATGCTGCCTGTCTAGGATGTGCTGCCTCCCCTCACCTTGTTCCTCGTGGCAGGAAGGGGGAAACCTTCGGTCATGCTGTCCACTGAACACAAAATACAAGTGATATTTTTTATGCCTTTGGTCATTAGAAGATCCTCACACCTTTGAGAGGATTAACAGAAAGTGACGATGACATTTGTGACAAGTTTCAGGAATATGTTCACCCGACAAGTGAGAAGTGGGTAGAGAAAATATGTAACAGCTGGACTGAGAAAATATATTTTAATGTACTGCACTTTGCTGTGGCTGCACAGCCCTCTTCCCATCAGATCAGAAGTCTGTCCACTCCAACTGGTTTAATTACGTTTCTTCTCTAAATAATAGTAATTAGTTATGGTTTCCTAGAGCCTCAGAGGAACACAATTGAGCATTTTTTCTGTGCGTTGTTGCTTACTTTTTCTCTGAGTTTGCTGCACTGAGTAGCTGCTCCTAGTGAAAAGGCTCTTGCAATGCATGAGGGACACAGATGTATTTCATCTGTGATTTCAGTGATTTCCATATATGAGAGGATCCTTGGAGATGTCTGTGCATGAAATGAATGCAGCTGCTCAGGTTGTTGCCTAGAAGAACAAGCTTACAGAAATTAAATAGGCCACTAAGATGCTCTCATTTTCCGCCTGTTCTCACTGATGCAAACCTCCATCTGTCTGCCCAGCCTGAACTTTCACTGTCATTTACCACAAATACCTTTCTTTCACCTTCCGCCCAATGCTTGTTCTTTCCACATTCTGGCACATCGCTATGAACTGCAGGCTCTCACTGTAAGGAAACCCCAAACCATTGCTCCCTTCCACACTACAAGTCTGTAGCTTAGTTCCCTGCTCTTACCCAGTGAGGGTAAAGAACAGAATCCAAGCAGAGAAAGAAGGTAAGCCACCTTGGGCAGCACTCTGGTTCCTGCTTCTACTACATGGGCTATTCCAGAATAAAGCTTAAGATTTCACTCTTTTTTGGAGGGGTGATACAGAGCATACCATTTAAATAAAATGGAATACAACAATTTTCCATAACTTTTATGGTGAGGTGTGGAAATTCTAAGACTGATTAATATGAATCACTCGAAGAAAACCCTTCTTTCACCACATTCATGATATATTTTTCAGTGGCATTTCTTGAGAGGTGTAGAAATGTGTAGAAGTGGACCAGTGCAGAAAGTACCAGCATCCAGGTGACTTGAACCATGGCCAGGAGGTCCTGTTGGCAGATCTAATACAGTTTTCTGAAGTGACCTGGGAAACTGGCCTGTCATTTTGGTGAAGTACTTCATGCCCTATCCTTTTTGGTAAAGTATTCCACTTAGAATCCTCAAAGGGTATCTGAAACCACCCCAAAGGCAGCAGGAACTCAGACAATGAGTTTCATCTGTGTACTCCTGTCCCCTGTGGTACATTATTGGGTCAGACTGTGCCTTTAGCCAAGCAGGTACATTGTATATCACTAAGTACATGATGAAAAGGGTGAAAGATTCTCTTTATGCAGTTGCTCCCCATGAATTGCTCATAGCATGTGGACATAACTGAATTTGCTACTCTGATGAAGGGTGGTGCAGTGGGATAACGACATAGGAAGGATCCCTTTATTCCTCTGTCTGTCTCTCCCTTCTTGTATGCTCTGCCACATTTACTTGGGTGCAAGGCCATTTAGAGAGCCACAGAAATGCCAGCAGCTCCATATGGGATTGAGTGCCATTGCTGTATGCTGTCAATATAACAACCAGAGCCATTATATGGGTGTGCAGTGCAGCAGTGCTGTCACTGAGACAATGTCAGCAGTGCTCAGCTGGGAATGTGTACAGGTTTTGTATCTTTGGGAGTTTTATGCCTTTTTTTTTTGCACACATTTGGCTGCTGGAGAGAAGATGGCAGCTTTGGTGAGTCTCAGAAAGGAAGTTCCTTTTGTTCTTTTGCAGAGGTGGCTCCAGTGGTACCAAAGCAATTAATTTGGGTTCCTGCACTGGATTTTGCCCATGTCCCTTCTCATGCAGCTGGGGATTTGTTGTGATTGAACCTGAAAACTTTTTTCTAGCTCAAAGACTCAAATACTTCTAACTGAAAAATCTGTCACTTTCATCTGAGAAAGAACTAAAGCAATCACACAAGTTCATTTTTCTCTGCTAGATCCTGCGTACAAGTCAGTTGATGCAGACGGGTTTCTCACAAGGAGGGACAGAGTGCTGTAAAGGGCAGGCTTTGCCTGTATTGGGTAGAAGCATTTCCAGCTAAAGACCAAATTCAGTCAGCCCAAATAGCATTTTGACTACTTAGCTTTCTTCGTATTCATAAATCAGACAAATCAAATGTTTAAAATGTGAAGGCTTCAATTTTCTGGTGTTATATATGAAGTAAAGGCAGCATTAAATTAAAGATGCTACACTGATGAGGTCATGGTGTGACCTCTGTGAATATGCAAGTCACCTTTTTAATGGTGTGGCCTTTTCCTTTCTGTTGGTCTTAAGTAGGTTTTTTGGTTGAAAATGATTGAAGGTTGGTAGTAGAAATTCAGTTATTTTAAGGTTTCTTGTTGAATGTGGTGCAGTTTCAGAGAATACAACATTTAAAGAGCACACATTGCTCTTTTATAAAAGCACTTGCAAAAACTTTGTTGGGAGCTCTCTGATGGTCCCATCAGTGGTATTACCCTGTGGTATTGGTCACTGTCTGGTCTCAATTGGTGGTGAAAACTTCTAAGGTGAAATAACATTATCTAATCACAAGATCCAGGTTAGTGTTTCTATAGCTACACTTACAGAGTGACAGATGGCCAGCAGGATTTTAAAAAGTCTTTAGTTATTGATGTTTGTGATGGAAATATTACTGTGCTCAGTGGAGTTGGTACAGTCTGCCTTTGCTGAGGATGTACTATGATCTGCAATGTGGGCATCAGCCTAGTGTTCCAGATTGTGTGTGAGATGCACAAAGCCTTGTAAGTAACAGAGATTAGCAGCACTTTGGCATGGTGCAGAATGGCATTTCTCCTCCTGGCTTTAGAAACTGCTCATCTGTCAGTGCCATTGGTCAGGACCAGGTAATAAGTGACATAGACTCTCAAGACATTCACAGAAGGCTAATTCCCTTTATTAAGAAACCCATTGCTTTTTATACCCTAATTTGCTACAGGTGGACCTGATTGTCCTTTAATTAAAACACCATCACCATTGGCTAATTAAGAAACCACCCTTTTGGTAAATGCATCTCCATAACAAGTTCCACATGTTCACGACACCAAGTGCAGCAACTTAAGAATTGTTTATCATTCCTTTCTCCGATCTTCTTGCAGCCTTTCCCAGAATGATGCTTGGGAAAGTTGTCTGTTGCTCTCTGTGACCAGAGAGCTGCTGCCACACTCATCTACCTCTGGTCAGCCCTGCACTAAACTCAGAGGTACTGACATGCCACATATGTGTCTTGAGTGAGTGAGCGAGCCTGGAAAAAGGAGTCTGCAAAAAGGCAAAAAGAAGCTGACTTTATTAAGTGTTCTATGATTGTTTTTAATTTTATATCTTGTATATGTAAGCTAAGGGGAAAGAAAGCTAAGATAAAATGGACAAGGAAGAGCTCTGGATTGTTGAATGAAATCCCATCTTTCTTTCCTTTGCTCCTGGGCTGGTCAGTAAGGGTACAGAAATAAGCATACTTGTTTGCGGCTGTGTGTTTCAACTGAGTGAAGAGGCTGAGGTGTGAAAAAAGAGGGTGGAAGATAGTGTACATCAGTTTGAAATGCCTGTCTCCTAATTATGGTGGGTTTGATTTTTTTTTCTTTGTCTCCTTCTCTGTTTTGGTTTTTTTTTTTTTTTCCCTCCAGACCTTTACAACTCACTTTTTATGGTATTAATACTCTTTGCACATAGAATTAAATTATTAATAGCCTGTACAGATTTTTTAAAATAAGGGGATACACTAGCATGAAGAGGGGAACAGCAGATTTAAATTTTCCATTATGTTTTCACTCCTGGAGAGAGGGCTTGAAAATTACTACTGCTATTGGAATGTCAGTGAGCTTCTGAATACTAACAATTTCTTTTAAGCATGATAAATGTTTTCATTTACATTTTTTTCTCCTGCTAAATTCTTCATTCTCTTAGAAAGAGATCACATAAAAATTTAAAACAAAGTGTTGGAAGAAATAGATTAGTTGTCTGTCTGTCTGTACATGATTACCAAATGAACTGTACATTAAAATGGTGGAGCAATGGGCCGTGCAGATAGAAAAAATATTTTTTAAGTGATCTGTGAAATTTAGAAAGCCAGTTACTATTCTGCCTGGAGAGAATTTTTCACTAAACATGTCTTAGTAAGTTTAAATACCTATTTATTAACGGTTAACTGGTTCATAGTGGCAGTGAAGTCTAGTGACAGTATGACTTCCACATGAAATTTAGTCTGATGTTGGCTCTGTGGAACAGGGAGATACATCACTGTTCATATGGTAGCCCATTTATTACCCTGGTGTCTTAATTCAGCTGCATTCAAGGGCAGTGAATTGAGAATATCCTAATCAGTTTGGGTAAAAATTTGAATTAGAGCTATGTCAACATGGTGGCTGTGCACCAGCCTGAAGGTCAGGGAGAAAGGCAAGAGAAGTTGCAGGAAATAGGAGCTATGTGACAGTGCTGGCCCTAACCCTCAAGTATGGAAACACTTTTCACTTTTTCTGGAGCCACTGTGGGCAAGGGCTACATGAGGCACCTAAAATATCTTACACCCAGTTCTCTCTGACCCTTCTGTTTGCAGCAAAACTGTGCTAGATTTTTCTCCACTCAACCAGTGTTTTTTGCAATCAAGATTGCTTGTGAACCATTAAGTACAGTTAATGTTTCCGATCTAACTGCAAACAAAATTCCTGGGTTTTGTCCCAGTACAAACTGTCCACACCTTTTCAAACAAAATCTCTCTTGCTGATAAGAGGGAGCTTTGTCTCAGAGAGGCCTGAGTATCACCAAAAGGAATGGGGGAGCAGAGCTGCAAAATTCTCATCCACCACCTGGATTCAGACAGGCCATCTTGCAATGGGACTATAGGAGCAAACAAAACCCAAGGCTGTCCTCCAGCCTTACATCTTTGGAAGGTGTAAGATGCAAACTTAGTGGGCCAAGCAGTGGGGTCATGTGCATGCAAAAATTATATGTCCAACCAATATGAACTGGCTTCTTTGGTGCTGCAGTAATTTATAGGATAGTTTCTGCCCTCTGTATGATTCAGGAAGGAATTTGGAGAATACAGTGTTTTAAAAATAAAGTGTGAGATAAGCTGGGCTGTTGGAGTATTTTCTTACTTCAGGTATTTCAGCTGATAAACTCTAGCATATTATTTCTTAGCTGGCATTCTGGCCTAGTCAGAATAATTTTCCATTCCTGACCTGACATTTGTAAATTCCAGTAATCTTTTTTTCCTGAACGGTTGGGTTATGAGCAGGACCAGAAAGAACCAAACTCTTGATCTCTTCTAGTATGGTTGGATATCGAGTACTAAAACTTCCAAATAATGATCTCCTCACAAAATCCTTTAACCATGGCATTCCTGTATAACTGAGGATCTTAAAGGGCATTTTGCTCCCATGTACTGTTATCCCACTAGCTATCAGTATCCATGGGGACAAGATATTGTGACCCTCTTTAGCAGCAGGTCACCTCGCATGGACACTCATGCATAGGCACAGGAAGGGAGTAGAAGCCACGTCAGGAGAGAAGACTTGCAAATGCCCATGCTCATTCTGCCAGGAAATTTCTGAAGACTTCAAGATAATATAGAGATATAAACAGAGCTTTCCTGTCCTTGACTTAGAACTGGAGCCAGTGTGAAATGGAATCTTACAGGCATTGCTCTGCTCCTTTATCCACAGCCAGTTCTGAGCCAAAGGCTCTGAAACCCTTCAAAGGATGTGCAAGTTTTTGGGGAGGTATGTGTGTCTCATTACTGTGCCTGCACATTGCGCATGGTGTTTTTCTTTTGCTGTCCCGTGGGTTTCCAAGTGCTAGAGTTCTTCGAGTTTTAGAAGTAAAACCTGGGTTTTATGTGGAACTTAGATTCTTAGTTTCTGCTAAGGGACAGTGTTTCACGTTTCCAGTCTTGATTCTGGTCTCTTCTCAATTTCTGTTAATCGCCCTGTGTTCCTGTGGTGTGAAGAGAAAACCCCACACCAAGAGTTTTAGTGCATGATCTTACTACCATTTCTCCCCATTTTAGAAATGTGTATGGTAACTGCATCTGTGCATTCACTGTCAAAAATAGTCAACAATAAAGTTTCCTCTACTGTTTCTGTGTGGGCTCTGGTAGTTAAATAACAGAATAAGAATGAGTACCTTTCTATAAAATTGAATGTGACGGCAAAAGATAAATTGTTCATGTAAACCATTGTGGAACTCTATTGAGCACCTTTGATTCAAAGTACTGTGTGTGGATGCTTGAAGTATGACTAGTAATTAATTCCGTGAAAGAGCAAGTTGAGGATTTCAGTACTGCTGGTGTAGCATTCTGGAAAAGATGTTCAGAAGATGAAATTTAGCAATCTGTGAAATCTTCTTTCTTTTAACTTTCAGAAAGGTTGCCCTTAAGCCTTTTCTTCTGAGAGAGGCAAAATGGTTTTATATTAAGGTGCACCAGATTTTTCCTTCCAAACATGAAATAAACACAATCCAGCTTTTACCTTGCTGTTATATTCCCCCCCACTCATTATAGTACGTGTACTTGGTCTCCTATGAGATATTTTTTTCAGTTTGAATTATTTACCTTTTTTCAGTATTGCCAAACAGAAAATGTTGAGAATTCAAAAGCCAGTCCTGACTGATGGTAATATGCCCTACAAATTGAAATTTTACATACAATAAATAGCGCATTTTCATTCCCTGCCATTTCCCTTGTTACTTTAGAGTATGTTTCTTTTGGCAGGTATAGGTTCTCCACATGTAATTTTTAGTAAAAGCTCAAATTCTCATGCAATCTCCTGACTCTTGTACTGGGGCTTTACCATGCACTTCAGTATACTCAGTATTCCTTTTAAGCTGCAAAAGCTTACAATGCTGCCAGTAGTCTACAAAAATGTACTAGCTGTCTGGGTCTGCATGCATGTGAAAGTTGTGCTCTCAGTAGAGAACTGCAGTTTGTCTCATTCTGGAAAATTAAAAGAAGAAGTCACAGAAAGAATGGAGGGAAAGCATTTGTTTTAAAATAATTTTAAATATGGAGAGACAGTGTTGAGGAAGGAACAATTTGTTTACACATTTCTTGGCAGAGATCTCTTGCACTTCAGTAGTTGGGAATGAGAAGTAATGGGCACATTCTAATCCAGAGACTTTGGCTTTCTTTTCTGTCAGGCAAAATAATGGGAACTGATTGTCTGAAATGATAGGGTGTCTTCTTGGCTCTGCCTGAACTGTTCTGTGCATCAATGTCTTCAGAGAAGGGAACAGTAAGGATTAAAGGGTGGTTTGATCTTATGAGGAAGGTGCTGTAAGGATCGGTGACTGGGTGCTGAAGTCAAATCCCAAGAATAAATTAGACAAGCATGTTACAGTCTGTCCACAGCAGTGAAGCTGGACTAGACCCTGGGACAAACAGCACTGGGTTGGAGAAATAGTTGCTCTATCCGCTGAAGCCCAGTTGCCTTTCCAGAAGCTGAAGCACAGGTGGTGAGCTCTGCATGAGGCAGCTGCTTCAGGCGGCAGAAGAGCTGTCCCATGAGCCAGGAAGGCAGTGGGTGCAGGTGACCTGTGTGCCTAGTGCTCGGGGGGTGGTGACTGCAGTGCAGGCAAAACCCCAGTGCTGCTCTCTCTCGGCAGCTGACACACAGGGCTCTCAGCTTGGGCAGTGGGACAGTGGGCTGTAATTAATGGTGAGATGTGCCCACCAGTTTAGAAAGAAAGGCAAAATTTTTGAAAATCCCGTGTAGTGAGATTATATCTTGCATTTAAGACTCTAAGAAATATTGTTCTGTGCAGCTAAAATTAAGTTTTCCTTTAGCCCTGTCATGGACTGTGTCATTGTATGCTGGAGCTGAGCACTAGGGTATTCATCCAGCTCTACTGTAGAAGCACTGCAGCAATGGCTTTAGACATGGTAGGTGTGGTATTTTGTCAGTTCTTATTAACAAATCCAGAATGAAGATTGATGAACAGTCTTAATAAAAGGACTGATTGTGCAATTTAAATCAAGGCAGTTTTAATAATATACCTAATCCTTAAATGTGCATTATTAGATTTACATATTTACATCACTGCAATGAGAAGTTGGTATTTAAAGGGCACACTTCCCATTTAATGTGGGAATTTTTAAAAATTAAAAGCCCATTTCAGGCTTCTAATAATTCTTCTCAAGTTTGCTTTTTCAAACTGCAGAGTTAAGGTAAACACATTCATTTGATTCTTTCCCTCTAGGCATGGACTATTTTTTCATCTGGAATGAAATTTATATATTTGGTTTGTCTTGTGCTAATCTGTAAAACAAACAAATAAATAAAAAGGTAGTCCTATTCAGCACTGAATGCTTTCAAACCTTTTAAGCACTGCTGAGGGTAAACAGTTTTTTTTTTCAAGTGTTGACATGGCAACAGTAACCCTCTGAATACCGCTTAAGCTTCCACTCTTCCCAGCAATGTGTCTTTGCTCCCTAAACCAAAGACCTCACTGTACTCTGTAATGGATAAAGATCATGAATTGCAACTGCCTGATCAGCTTCTGACCCTGCACAGGCTTCTCCAGCCCCTCTGGCCAAATTTACAAGAGTGGTTCCATGAAAGGCATTTGTTGAGTCAGCAGGGATTACTTCCAGCATCGGAGGGAAGCGTTGCAGTTACAGCAGAGGATGGCGGTGGAAGGTGCTGTTGCAGTTCCTCCAGCCACAGTGAGCCGTGCTGCGGGCGCTGCGCCTGTCCCTGGGGCTGTGCCCGTCACACAGCCTCGACCTGGCTTTGGTGTACAATCCCATGGCTTCAGAGGAAGGCTCCTCTAAAGAGACAACTGCCTCCATCTGCATCTCAGCCCTCTGTGAGGAGACTGAATCCCCCACTGCTCTCAATGTGTGTCACACATCCCTCTTTTCACACTTCCCAGGGCATTGTTTGTTTCTCAAGGAACCACAGGGCCTATGTTGTTCGTCTTCCTACAGGAATGCATCTGCAGTGCTGCTGGTGCTGAATGGTAATTGCCTGTGGTAAAGGTTTATTTTGCACTTGAGGTACCCTGTTTTCGTAAGCCTCCTTAGAAGGGCTGCTGCATCAGAGCCCGGAATGCTTTTGGTTATGTAACAACATTATATGGAGACTTAAAAAAAAAAAAAAAAATTAGCTAGTGACTAGGATGACGTTAATAATTCAGCACATTGAAATGAAAGATTAAAATCAGACAGACAATAAGTTAATGCTTGTCTTCTGCTGACCATACACGTTTGGGTATGAAATGCTTTCTCATCAACTAGCAAAAATGCTATTTGCTATAGTAACCCTGTTGTCCAGCTGCACTTCTTTCACTCCAGCAGCTGCTGGGGATGGGTTTATCTGTCTTTTAAGGAACATGAAAAATTATGTTTGTTTTGCATATGCTACTAGAAATAAAGTGCATTTTCATTTTTAATTTTTCTTTTTCATTCTAGTCCCCCCTTCTGATATCCAGAGTTAACCTCTCGTTCCCTGTGTTTAAAAGGATGTTGGCCTTTATTGCTATTTCTCTTGCTTCCTTTCTTTTTTCCTTCCTCTTTTTTTCTATTAATTTCTCTTTTTTCTTGACTTTTTTTCCTTCTGTTTTCCCTTTTATTTTATCTTCTCTTTGCCTGTTTCCATTTTTTTATTTCTTATCTCTGTTTTCCTTTTCTTTTTTCCACCTTTTTACCTTTTTTGTCATCACTGTGGTTTCAGTAAGGTGGTGCACAGTCTTTGGCCAGGTGGAGACCATGTAGTCTGTTGTGGAGACACTGGAAGGTTCTTCTGCGTCCTGGTGTGAAAGTGGGAGCACAGCTGGTGGCCAGTGGATGGAGAACAGGAGGCTGGGGCAGCTGCCACGGCTCTGATGGTCCTGTGCAAGGCTGTAGGTGGGCAGCCTGCCTAAAGGCACCCTACAGACCCTCTCTCAGATCTCTACTCCCACGTCTTGGTAGGGATAATGATTTTTCTTGGTAGAGATCATGATTGTGATCCTGAGAGCATGTTGGTGCACTGCAGATCCACCTTTCCCTACCCCAAACCTATTTATAGTAACTTTCATAAGTTCTCTGGCTAAACCCATCCAGAATTCTTGGTTTCATTTCTGTTTCTGTATGTAAAGCTAAGCAGAGAGCATGTGATTCAGATTAAATTATTTTTCCTGTTGTCATATACACTAGGGACTCACCTTTCTCTGACACCTTGTTTTGTTGCTGTGTACAGTGAGAAGCTCTTCACCAAAGAAGCAGTGACTGCAGGAAAGTGAGAGAATGAATTTAGGAAGGACTTTTTCTGCTGTGGGAAAATGATGATGTTCCTTAATTGCATTTGTTTGTGGTAACAGATAAAGGCAAGTCTGTAGCATCTCTTAGGGTTATCAGTGCTCCTGCAATCCCAGTCTTGCCCCAAACCAGGGTAAACAGTTAGGTAATGGCCATTTCCCTGTCAGATGGGAAGGGAGTGCTGCTAATGTGAATGTAGAGGGAACTACTCTGATTTATTCCATTTGACATATGCTGCCTGAATGCACCAGAATGTGTGATGTTTTTCTGACTTTGCCTTGGCAAAGGGAAGGGTGAGGGCTTGTGGCTTTTGGACACGTGGTTGCAAAATTCTGTGGGTCACTAAGTCAGGGTGGGAGTGGTGAGTAGGAAGATGGCGTGTGCTCTGAGCTGCAGCTTAAAACAGCTTCATGAAAGGGTAATCTCTGGGCTTGGCTGTCACTCCTTGAAGAACATGGGGATGAGTTACTTCCTACCGAACTGTGCATCTGTAGTGCTTCTTCCATGGCTTTTCCCCTTTTGCCTTAGAAGCAGTGAAGAGAAAACAGATTTCATCATTGACTTAATTTCACAGCACACACTGATACTGTGTGGTTAGTTCACATGCTCAGTTGTGAATGCAATATTCTGAAGAACTGACTAACATCAATAATATTTCCAAAATCAATATTTGTATAACATACCAATGGAATTCTGTTGAAGTGGGACTGGCTGTATAGGTACTTTGGGCAGGGAGAGTTTAGACTCTCCAAATAGCAGTTAAGGTAGAGAATTACAACAGAAAATTAAACATACTGTGGGAGGTCTTATATTTAATAGACATGTGACTGTTTCAACATCACTATTACACTTTAAGTATCTGAAGTGTAAAATACAGTGATCTATAACATGTTATTGGTAACCCCAGTATCACATTTCAGAAATTGCCTAATTCAAGCCATGAATTAGGCAATGAATTTAATTCTACATCAGAGTGGTATGCAAGTTTTGATACCTTTGGCAGTCAGCCTTCCATTTACAACAGGTTTCCACGGTAGAACAAGCAGAGCACCAACACTCTAACCAGCAGCTGGCTCTTCCACTACTGAGAACTAACTGCAACACACCTGGACCAGTAAACTAGCAAGGAGTTAACACTGGTGCCTTGCCTTACTTGGAATCACTGAGGGTATAGCTAGCTAATTTATTCCTACTGATTTTTGCTACTGCAAGGCATCTTTTATGTATAGTTTTACCTGACTGCTTTGGCTGCTGATGGGCGGGAGACGGTGTTCCTTATTCCTCACCACTACCTTGGTCAGACTGATAAGGACCTTGTAAGTGGTTGTTGCCACTTCAGAGGAAGGCTAAAATGCAAGGAAGGGAGATATCAATCATCACCACAAGTCAAATTCATTACAGAGGAGGAACTATTTTAAATAAAAACTTTCATGCCAAAAGGGTGTTAACAGGTAAAAGTGTTCATGTAATTTATTCAGAGAAGTTTTTGATAACTGTCAAGTATTCAATAGCTTTCTCTCATTATCCTTTACTTCATGTACTATGACTAGGCAAAGCCTTTAGGAAGACATTTAATCAGAAGTATGCAAATAGTCCTGCTAGCTTCAACAGGAAATCGGCACTTAGGAATAGAAAATCTTAAATATTTTCTAAATGTTGAGACATATGGGTGGTAGTTATATATGATGAGTTATGCAGCCTTTTTTTTTTTTTTTTTCCTGCATTGCAGTTAGAGAAATTTTCTGAAGTTTTCAGATATTTGCTAAGCAGGGCTTTCCAAACCATTCTACAGAAGCTACTACTGGGTGACCTGAAAATGTTTCTGTTTCCATGCTAAAACACAAATACTAAGAAGTTAGCAAAGAAAGATTTTTTGATTGAATAGAAATGTTTATTCATCATTAAGTATTTTTTAATTGAATGAGCTAAACTTGATCCTAAAATAACGCTTTAGATTAGAAATGGAAGTACTTCACTTAGAAAATGTCATATATTTTTTCTGTCATGCCTGTTTGCACGATGCAAGTTTTAAAAGCCCTGGTTTCTCCAGATAGCTTTACAGGGAGAATGAACTGTTTATAAGAAAAAAAAAAATTGTCTTTCCTTGATTTTTCATTATTTCTTCAATTGAATTGGTCAAATGTTGCAAATACTTATGAATTGTCTTTGTTGCCTGTCTCTCCTGATGGAAAAGGGCTATCCTTTAGTGAGGGACATAGGAGGCTGACACCCTAACTCTGGTCATATGAAGTTACAGTAACAGGAGACTTGTGTTTTTATTTTCCGTAAATTGAAGACTTGGCCAAAGATACTAAAGGCTTAAATTCAAATAGCCTATTTTCTGTGGCTGCAGCTCTCTTCATGCACAGTAGCAGACACAACTTCCCAAGGATTTTTCCTGGGGAAGGCAGTGAGAAGCACAGAGAGAAGAGGAGAAAACAATTCTTATCTCTATTCACTGCTCTTGTTGTTTTGCACATGTGGAATGTGTTGTGGAGATTGTTTACCCAAAGTGATTTGTTAATTGGATACCGGTGAAGGTTGGTTTGATTCCTTGGCCAGTCAGGTGAAAGCTGTGTCCTGGCTGTCTCAGACAGTCAAAGAGTTTTTCTTTAGTATTCTTTAGTATAGTATGTAATTTAATATACTATTAGTGTAACATAGTATAATTTTAATAAAGCAATTGTTCAGATTTCTGAATCATGGAGTCAGAGCACATTATTCCCTGGCTGGGGGATCACCTGCATCAATAATTTTCTACTTCAGTTTTTGTGCATCTGTGAATGGCCACAGATCTTCAGAAACGTGTATCAGGAAAAATATTTAATAGTGGAATTTAGGGGGAAATTAGATGATCTGAATCTGGGCCTAGAGTGTCTTTATCTCCGTGTTACAAACAAATTAGTTACAACACACATAATAAAACAGCTTGCCCAAAGGCATGCCATAAGAGATGTGGAGAAGGGAAGAGCAGAAGGGTTGTCCAGGCTTCTCCCTGTTTTCCCCATGCAGGGCTTTACCTGTATTTGTTGCAGCTTTCTGGTGAAATACAATCAGTTCTGGGGATTTGCTTGTACCTATTTCTTACCAGAGTACAGCATGTGGGCCTGCAGAACTGCAAGTGCTCCAGTCAGTTCCATTTCAGATATTATAGTGATCATAATTTTGAATGTGAAATTGTGGATATTCACATCCATGGTTCAGAACAGCTAGAGACAAATGATATGGAAAAAGGCCTCTGTGACACAGGTCTCTGCTGGCCCTGACTGTACAAGCAGGAAGACACCTAGACAGAAGGTAAGAAAAGCTCTTTTAATTTTTTAACTGATGTAAAGCCTAATGAGGTGATTTATTTTATTTGGCTGCTAGCAATGGTATTTAAATGAAGCACGTAATTTGTTAAATACTAACAAATATGCTTCAGGCTGTACAGCTAATGTAATTTTTTGCTTCACTGATAGCCTTGGAGGCATTTGATTTCCCTTCACCCAAACTTCAACTTAATCTGTAAGCAGACCATACCAGCAAGTTGGATCAAGCATTTTGGTTTGTCACATTTGTAAAATACAGCATTTTAATTTCTTCTTTAGCCTACTGGACCCTTCCAAAGCCCATGCTGTCTGTCCATCTGCCATTTCGGATGTTAGTCCATGCAGGAATGCCGAGTGAGCCATACTATTTGCTCCGTTCTTGTTCCATTGAACGTCTTGTTGTGTATAATTCTGCTGCTTGGTTTGTTTCTCACATGGTGTTCAGATTAGGCAGTGGAGAATTTTCTGACAACTGTAAAAACCATGTCTAATGGTTTTTTCAAACCGAAGGTTACAAATTTTAGTACCTTACTACAACTTTCATTGCGAGTACTTAAATGCATCCTGAACCTATACATTTTCTTCATTGTTTCTTGGCCTTGAGCCTGTATTTTGTTAGACAGGACAGACAGCATGGAGTCCTCTGGAAGATCATAAGCTAGATGCACACACCCTTACAGCCTTGTTCATGGAAGAGCTTGGGGTATTTGAATACATATTGGGTCCTATGCACAATTTATTATTTCAGTGTATTTCCCAAAGGTTGTGGAGTTATTCTGAGGGAGGGAATAAAGGGAGTATTGCTGGGTTATTTTCCTGACAGAATGATGTATGAAACTCCAGAGAGCTATTTTAACCATATGATAAACATAAAACTGGACTAAGAGGTACTTTGAATTAGATTTTTTTGGAGGGGTAAAAATTCTTTTGATATCAAGCCACATAAATATTGAGAACTTAATAATGAATTTAGTTGCAGAGATTTTGATAGACATTTTAATATCAAAGTAAATTGCTATTAGAAGGAAAAATTAAACGCTTTCCAGCTATGAAACAGTGAAATGAACGTGCGTTGTGGAGATATTGGGAATGGTTGTTGCACAGCAAGATCAGTCTTAAAAGAGGAATAAAATCTTAATTGTAATAATTGTGTTTGTAAAACAAGAAGGACAACACAAAATTTTCAAGTAATATGCAGAGTTAATAAAATGTTCTTCTTGCAGGAGCATTTTGCCAGGAAAAAAGGGAAATACTCTTCTATTCCAGATAGGGAGAGGAAAAGCATTACTTGACTCACAAATCATCTGGAAGAACATTTATGTTCTCTGTCAAATATGTGTAAATTAAACCATATTTTAACTATATTCATGGGTCCTGCCGGATAGAACATGTCTCAAGGGCAATCCAAGGAAGAAGAACATTAGATAAACACATGTAGCTCTGAGCAAAGCTCTGTGCATTCCTACACAGCTGTGGTGCCAGTGAGCTCTGCACCATGCCACATGTTTTTTCCTTCTCCTTAAGCTCTGAATCAAATCCTTTTGAAATCAGTAGAGCTCTGTCTATAGACTTCAAAGATCAAGCACTGTGGAGAAAGTGCAGGTCAGGATTCATTTCCTTTTGCTTTCCTTTTCCCTTGGTTTCCTTAATTTCAGAAAGGCATATGCTATATTGCATTTGTTCTCAAACAGTCCTGGGCCATGAGCCACCAGAGCCTGGCACCATGTCATTGGGCTGTCAAAACAGGGAGGAGCACAGTTGTTCTCTTCTTCTCCTGGCTCCTTTAGTGTCTGGCTCCCTCCATCAGAGCTTTTTTTTCTTTCTCATGATATAGTGCAATAGAAGAAAGAATGTGGCATCTTAATAATATTAGTTTTATGGTATTCTGGTTTTCAGCTGTGAGATGAACATCAGATGCTTACGTGCTCTGTCTACCCACACACAATGTGTGTGTATGTGCATATAAATTTGTACTGTACCATTGCTGCTATAAAATCTTTCAGAATTTAGAAATTACTGTGAATTGGTATTTATGGGAGAAAAGGAGAAACAGATGATGTCCCCATCTTGCTAGGGATAACACTATAGCTTAGCTTTTTTGCATCAAATGGAAGGACAAAGTACTTCCTAGTAATATGAAAACTTGATGAAATTTAGATCAATTTTGGAGGCAAAGTAATCCACCTAAAATTTTTCCTTCTGCAAGCAATTTTTTTTCCCCCAGAAGGGCGCAGACGAGTCTATGGCCATTTGAAAACCAGGGACCAAATATTATACCCTTTTCTCTCTGCTTCTGTCCTTCCTTGTGTCCCTTCCTGATGCATTTTTTCCAAGCAATTTCACAGTTAGTAGTGTAATATAATTGTGAGATAAGCAGTATTGCTGAAAAGATAACTCTCCTTCCCCTTCTTCATCCCAGAGAAAGAGCAACAAAAGTCCATCTTATACAAAGTGTAAGACTCTCATTGTGTTCAGTGGATGTAGTCTGAAGTTGGAAAGAAGTTAAACCAGGGAAATTTCAAGCTAATCCTATAAACACCATTGCTTGTGGGTGATCTCCCCTGCTGTCTGCTACTCTCTGTGCTGTGTCGCAATATTTGAGCCCTTTTCCCTGGTCAGAGGAGAGATCTGGATTCATGTGCAGCCCAGCACTAGCACTAACAACCTGTGAAGGTGCACAGGCAGATGTTGATGTGGGAGAGGGCTGCTGGGGTCCCTCAGTAACAGCTGGTTGGACCTGATGAATCTAAAATTTATGTTGAGTTTAGGTATGCAAGAAGAGTAGATGTGCTTATGTCTGGTCTGATCACTGGTGGGTTTTATTAACCATGAACTCTCTGAAAGGTTTTATATGTTTTGCCAAAGAAGAAAAGAGAGAAAGCAAACTGTTCAGCTGAGCAGTGAAAGAAGCTGAGCTGGAAAAAACAAACAACTACCTGTTGGAAGTTTACCCAACACATATCTGATGACTCAGTAATTCTAGGTTTCCATGGTGGCAGACTACCAAGAAAAAATGGGAACTGGCATTTTCCACCTCTGTGGTTCTATAGATCCTTGAAGTAGAGGAGTTTGCTCACAAATTGCATTTTGAACTAGAGACCTCGGAAAGTTGGAAAATAGATCATCTACCCATGGAACTTGATATTCCTGCCCAGAGATCTGGAAGGAATAAAGTAGGACTGCTGTATGAGCTTTGTGCTAGAGGAGTTTTACTCTGAGGACATACCTAGCAGGAACATTGTAGTTTTGTACACCAGGTTCTTTGCACTTAAGCTATAGTCATTGTGGCTCCCCTTTAAATATCTAGAGAGTGAGTTTCTGGAAACACTAGCAAAAAATAATATTTTTTACAACACATCTTAGTGGAAGGAGGACACTGAACAAGTCATAAAAACAGATGCATTTACTTTTTAGCCGGTATGAACAAAGCAAAAATACTTTCAAATACATTGTGTTGAGATCTCGCTGGGGAAAACAACAAAAAGAATCATCGATTAAGCAGGGAAGAAAGCAAGTACACAGAATCCTTAGGTATATTTAATTTCATAAGCAGGTTTATATTCTTCTGCAGAACTGTAATGCGAAGGTTTTTTAAGCATCCGTATCAGAAGACACTGGCCTGGAGTAATAATGTGATTGATGAGACAAAGAAAAGCTCCAAAAGAACTGCTATTCCCACTTTTCAGAAAAAAAAACTTTATGTTAATATTCTCAGTAGGACAGGCCAGAAATAGGTGCACAAAGCACATGGATCTGATTCTGCTGCCTGCATCTGGTGTTCCTACTGGTGCCTGCTGAGAGCAGCTCCCAGTAAGTACCATCACATTCTACTCCTATACTCAGAGTCTGTCTTCAATTAACATGTGAGTAAAGCTTATAAGGCAGTGGGCTGTGAGGAGGAGCAAATAAAGTGCGTTTATTATTTAATGCAAATTAACTATCCTAATTCAGAGTCTTAGTGTAATAGCCACAGTGAGACTGGAGGGTCCTCATACCTGCTTGTAAAAGGCCATCCTCTGCCGTGTCTCCTTAGTGATTTCAGTGCAGCTGCCTCTCTCCTCATTCCCAGGAGAGAGGGGTGATGTAGGCGAATCCGTCAGCTGCCTGGAGTGCTCAGTCAGACTCTTCAGAGGAAATTCTCTGTGGCATTATGCAAACGATTCCCCACACCATTAGGTAGTGACTGAGATAGGAGTGATAGCAGGAGCCCACCTGTCCCTTAGAATCCCTCTCCCTCCCCTTCCCATGCTTTAGCTGCAGCTGGCCCCATTGGCATGTGCATACCCACCCCTCTCTGAATGCCAGCTCCCAGCAGACATCTCACATCTTCCTGGGATTAAAACCTTTAAAGAGTGTCATTGTTATTAGCTGGGAGGCAGAATTTTACACCTGGACTGTGTGTATAACTACATATATAAATATATATATAATATAAATGTGTTCAATTTGGATTACCATTTATAACATCCTGTTAAGCTCTCTGCCAATAGACACTTTAGGACTTGGGTATGATAAAATAAAGTGTAGCATTCTGAATTTAAATAGAAACTTCTGCATAAAAGTGTAGAATATGCCTTATGAGTTGCATGTAGAAGTGCATACCATTTAGTAAGTAAAACAGTGTATTTTTCATGTCAGTTCTCACTGTTGGTCCATCATGGCAGGAGCAACAGCAGTCTAAGAGAGTTTAATCACAGTAAGGGCTTACTTCTTCCCCTGGCCAATGGAGTCGACTATCCTCTAAGTGCATTCCTTTATTCTGGCCTTCCCTGTTTGCCCTTACATTTGTGTCTGCTAGAACAAGAGCCAAAACATTACAGATATTAACCAATGAAATCTTCTTTAATCTATTTTTTTTTAAACAGCCATCATGTAGAAGTGTTTTTAACTGTCAGCTCTCCTTGCAAACAATATAATACAATTTGTTTTCATTCTCTTAGCTGATTTGGGTTGTCATAAATGCTAAGCCTTTCAGTAAATCAACTAATATTAATACTTTACTATCTGCAAGCAAAAGGTCTTGCTTTTACTTCAGTGTCAATATATTTGGGTTATACAGGTCTTTTAAATTATTCACATCATATCTTAACAAGCCTCTTGGACAGAAAATAATAATAATAAAACAAACACTGTTTTCATTGATGGAGATTACCAGCTGTTTTCAATTAAATGATGAAACAGTGAAGAGCTATGAAAGATGTAAACCAAAAGGATTACCTAATTATCAGTGTACATATGAAATTATGCCAGCAGGTTTGTAGATGAAGCAAACAGATCTGCCATTTTCTGCTCATGTAGAGTTAGGTGGATATTGCAATTTACCTTTTATTATTTTAGCAAGGGCTGAATAGAGCCATCTGCACTTCTACTGTAAAGGCATGACAGAGAGATTATAAGAGCTCTGTTTTCACATCCCTTTGATACAATAATGGAATTCTGATAGAAAAAAATAAATAAAAGAAAGGAATAATTCTGAGAGAAAAGAGAAGGTTGATCAGGGAATTTGGTTAACACTTGGATAAGCAATTTTGAATTCTGTATTTTCAGTAATAGATAAAACTCCTCAGAACTTGAGAAAGCCCATTTGATGTGAGGCTTTTGTTCAAAATGTTTGAGAAAAACCCCAAAACAAACTGAGTATGTATCTGCAATAGAAGGGGAGGAAATGGAAGGATGATTTATCTCAACTGAAACAAAGATTATGCAGCAGCATTGATTAGTTTCCTAAAGAATTCCTGCCATTTGTTCACTTGCACTGTGCAAATAAATGGTCTAAGGAGCATGAATGAAGCTATATATTTGTGCGTTTCAAATACATTTGTGCTGTTCAGTTGAGACTGACCATTTCATTTTAATTCCCAGGTTGTGGTGTTTTATATTTGGGAAAGAAAATACGATTCTGAGCATGAGCTTTGTGAAAACAGTTTTGTTTTTCTCTTTTTATTATTACTAATTTATTTTTAAAGATAAAAGTAAGGAGTTTTCTAAATTTGAAAGACATAAGAAGGATACACCCCTATAGCAGAGGTGTGAGCCATTACAAAATGTCTCACGTGACAGAGTCCAGGGCACAATGTTGAGCCAGTGCCTTTGGCACCTGGTGAGACCAGTCAGCCAAAGGAGTCTCCCTATGGGATGGCAGCTCAGCCAAGGGCATCACAGCTTCTGTTCAGGCCCTGCAGTGGCAGCCCGGGGTGAAGGGGGACAGTGAGGTGCTTAAGGCTGCCCCTCAGGGACTCCAGGCTAAGCTGGAGCTTTCCTGAAGTTCTGCAGCTGTTACATGTAGGAAGAATTCCCTTCTGAAACAATGACTCCACTCAGGGTTTAAATCCAGTGATAATAAATGGCAAACAGAGGGGATTAGTGTCCTATATATCATAGCTGGTTCTCACAGCAACAGGCAGTGTTGTGACAGCATTTCTCAAGAACAAGTTGAGGGGCAGAATGACAGGTAAAATGAGAATTCTGCGTAATGAGAGGTATTTACAGAAGCTAGCAGGATTCGCTGTAGACTTTCTTCTGTGTAGGATGTTATAAAACTGTGTTTTTAAATCAGCAAGATATCCTCATGTAATAAATGTCCACACTTTTCCTCCTGTAGTTCAGCTCTGTTATTCAGGATGTTATTCAGGATGATGTCAAACAACACACCTGCCAAAATTTATTCTAGAATATAGGGAGTTTCCATGACATGCACCTAGTTTAACTGGGAATAATTCAGAAGTGATGTTCCAGCACATTCCTGTGTGTGGGGAGTTGTTTGTCATTTTCTGTTTTAATGCAGATGCTAGCAGAGCACAGACAAGGGGGATAAGTGTTTTAAATAGGGTATCCAATAGGTGTGAACCAAAGCCTTCCATAAATATTCAAGCAAATGCTGCTTCTCTTGAAGCCTGAGGTTAAATCTGCCAAAACCCATAGCTTCAAGAGAACAGTACAGCTGAGCTCAGTATGAACCTTGTGATTTTAAGTCTTCAGATCATCTATTGCTATTATGTAAAATCTGCAAATTATTTAAAGGAGTATTTTAATATCAAGCCATAACATTCCATTAAGAAAATATGATTGAATTGCTGATATTGTTCCATATTTTGTTATGCCAAAAGAGAAAAAGAAAGGGTTTAAGAGAGAAATGGGGAACAGAGAAAGAAGATGGAACAAGTGTGGCACACCAGAACTGCAAAGATTTAAATGGGTATGGAAAAACCCTAAAAGGAATTACTTGTTATTCTTTTGACCAAAGATGATTTACCTTATTTGTTAGAAAAAAATTTCAAACTGCAAATTTCTAAATCATCTAAAATTCACACCTGTTCCATTCCCATTACAGAGAGAGAGAAGAGTGGAAAGAAATGTGTGTCAAGACCAGTATCTGTTTGCATGATGTCCTTGTCTATTGTTCTCCAGTTGTGGGGTTTTCCTTGGAAGGAAGTTGTGTGACTCATCAGGTGAATATTCAGCTAGAATGAAGGGGATCACACAGTCTCTAATTCATCTAGCATCTATATTTTTATCCTTGCTATTATTTAGTTTATTCAGTGAGAGAGCTACACCATTATTTTCTGTTGCTGTATAAATATAGATGAGAAAAGTTCTGTTGATACATTTAAATAAGGTAAGCAGCAGAAGAAATTCAATTCAGAGTACATTGCCATATCAAACAGCTAAATCAGACTGTTGTAATGAAATATGTTTGAACTGATGCAGCTTCTTGCTGCTTTTTGGGAAATCTGCAAAAAAATAGTTGAGGGGAAAAAATAAAGGGTGAAGAGAAAATAGTCAGATTTCCAGTATTTGAGCTCAAATTCTCGCACAGAGATCATTGAGACTACACCTGTGGGTTATTTAACTTTAGTAATAAATCATCTCTGGATTTGCCAGTCAAGACAAGGACTTGTAGGAATTGTCATGTTAACATAAGCTCTCATCTTGCGAAGGGCTGTGTGTGCTGGGCCTCCCTTACATACCAGCATCACCTGGGTATTTGCACATAGTAGATCTTGGGCCAGATCTGAGCAGCATTTGCTGTAGAACAGAGTATTTATTGCTGGGAATGGTCAGATGGGGAGGTGATATTCAGTCCTGATTCATAGCAGTCTTGAGTGAAAACCTAATGATATTCTCTATTTCAAAAAACCCTAACAAATCAGCAAGTCTAACAGTTTGTATCATGAGCATTTTATTCATAAAATACTGATATGTAGGACTCTATAAATTAGTTTGACTTGACTATTTAAAAAAAATTACAGAAAATGTTTTTCTTTTTGACAATGAAAATGTGAGAAGCAAGTGTATGCACTGAGAATGCTGAGGGGTTAGTGAAATGAAATGTGATATGGACATTTTGTTTGAAAATCAGTACGTCCTCTCTTTGGGAAGGGGAATTCTTTCTGGGCTTGCTCTGTTAGGGCTACCTAGGTCCTTCCTGGCAGCATATTCATCAACAGGGACTCCAAGGAGACCTGTATTGTTGCTAGAAGTGCAGTGCTGCTGTTACAAGCAATATGTCATCATAGCTGAAATCAAGACTTGTCTGCATGGAAATCCCAGTTTTCTTAACTGGCTTAAGAAAGTGGGACAGCTCTCTTTCAGGCTTTTTGCTGAAGGAGGTTGAATCATAAACCTTTAAAAGATGTCTGGGTTTTTTTTTTTTTATTTTAAACTTGTACCTTATAAAGTTATGCTGCTGGCATGATTTGCAATTGAACTTGCTTCATGTATCTGAGCAGTGTTTGAGAGTTTGGTAATTCATAACCATTCACAGAAGTTTCTGAGAAATATTTTCATGTTTGTATGTAATACCATTGTGCAAATACTAATTGCTTTCCTGAAACAAAATATCTGACAGGAATTTCTGTTAAATGTTTGATGCTGACAGATCTGTAAAACATTAATGGTTTGCAGCTACAACATTTACCTACCTTGGAATTTTCTGTTGTGCATGTTACCATAAACTCTTGAAAGCTGAAGGCTTGTTCTAGAAGGGGAGATGCTCACATCTATTGATGACAGATTGGCTATAGTAAACAAGTTTTGAGAACAGACTCCGAAGTAACTAATGAAAAATAGCAAGTAAGAGAAGCCCAGTCTAGTAAGAGAACCCTTTCCAGCAGTCATATCACAAGGACTACTTTTATGTCCTTCTGCTGTAGTATTTATTTTGTGCTACTTACATTATTCATTGTTCATCCTTTTGGAGAGTAAAATCTCTCTGAGGCTGGAAGACTAATTATAAATTACCAAATTGTTCAAATCAAGCAGCAACAAACACAACAGGAAATAAGCTTGAGACATTACAAAATATCTTCTGTTCACTTTTTGCTATAGTAATGTAAAATGATTTATGATGATACAATACCACCATTGTCCATGATGTACAGTAAGCACCACCTGTGGGGCTGTACTCAGGTTTTATTGAAGTGAATCTAGCTTGCTGCTGAGGCAAAAGGGTGTTTTTACAGTCAGATAATAATTGATGGAATATATTATTCACACTTTTTAGGATCGGTGTGTGTGGGAAGAGTGTATTTCAGAGAACTTTAGAAGGAAGTGATAGTTATAACATCGATGTCTATCTACTTTTGTCCTACTTACATCTCTTCCAAGTGTTTCTGTGAGAGAGCCAGATTGTTTGAGGGCACATGAGCCTTTTGTGAGGGTGTGTGTTATTTTGTGTAATCTGGATCCTGCAAAAAGATTCATGTTGAACCTTCTGCCATATGATTAGACCATTTTGGTTCTGTTAGGCCAATTAGGATGTACACTGAGGGATTTTTAAAGGGCTTTTCAAAATGCTTTGACCTGGGAAATTATTATGGTGTATATTGACAGTAAATAACCAAACAGATATCTTCATATAATATACTTTATGCAGGGAAGATGGTTTCAATAAAGACAGTCAATGAAACCTGAAATTGGTCTTGTGTTTAGCTTGCTGAACACTTTGAGGCTGGTTTTCAGGTTCAGTTCAGACCATAATAGCACTCTCTTAAATTCTATGCCCATAGCTGATGTCTATTAAATGAAATGTGAAATGCACTTAGACACCACACCAAACCTTATTGCCTCTTTTATAACAGCAACACTTCTATGGTAGTGAAGGAATTGATTCTCTTGTCTGGATTAATACTGTCCTACTTTATAGAAAAACAGAGAAAATTATCTATTCAGAAAAGCAAAGCAGTCTTAGAAGAAAATTCACCTTTAGATAAATAAATACATAGTCTGTGAAGATATTTAAAGTGCTTAAGTGGAACAAAAATACTCAATTCACATGAAAACAAAAATCTGTGGAAAACATTTGAAGTCAGAGAGAACATTAAAAATAAAAATGGAAATGTTGGTTTTGTATGACACAAGTGTAACAAGATTTGCAAAGGCAAATCAACCAAGGCTAATAATAATGGCCATTTCCACTTAATTAATCTGGGAGATCAGCTCAAGACTGGGCACTGCAAAGGTTGCTGAGACTATCATTAAAAGATTTTTCTTCACTTAAAGAACATGATTATTTTCTTCTGAGTATGAGGAAAAAAGTGGATTCTCTGTTTCTGAATGACAGAATATACGCTCTTATACATATTCCAGTCTGCACTTTAAAATACTTTAAAGATAAGTTGGGTTGTTTGGAAGGTTTTAGAAAAGTGAATGCGTACGTTTATATCTAGTTGAATTCTAGCTGCTTATAAAAGGAGTAAAGAGTATGATTTGAAACTTGGATTTATTTTACAGAGACATCAAGACATTTCTGGCAGATAAAATGACTCCTTCAAATAATAAGACAGTCTAGATAAAATGTGTTGAAAATCATGCTTATAGCATAAACTTTCAATTGGCAATATTTTTTGGGAAGTTTTAGAAGTCTTTGTGAGTGGGTAAAGACATATGAACATTTACAGGAGGAATTAAAAAATCTACAACTACATAAAAAGCCTAAATATTAGCAGACACAAAGGAGTCCTTGAAAGTGAAGTAGTGAAATGAAATGGTCAAATGTAGGATCATGGTGTGTTTTTGCAAATCTCTGCAAGGAGGACCACTAGTACTATTTAGCCCAAAAAGAATACAGAAAAGTAGAGCAATGAATGTTCAGGGTCTGTACACAAAGTGCTAGATTTTTTAAGGTGGAAGGGTGTTTTTTATTTAAGAAGTCCCATACAGAAAATAAAGCTGTATGTTTCCCTGAAACATTTTAATAGATATTTTCAAATCCAAGAGATCTTCCAAAGTATAAAAGAACGTGTAGGGAAAAACACAGATAATTTGGAAAGTTTGCAGAAGTTAGGAATCAAAGTCATGAAATTTATGAAGTGCTGGTATAATTCATGGATGATAACTCAGCTGCTTGTACACTATTAACTCCTGATAAGGATCAGAGTGATCCAGATGTGTAAATGAAGATGATTTGAGGAGGATGAATGACCTTTCTGTTGAGTAGGTCAATGAGCATCTTAGTTTAGACTGGCAGCCTGCTTGGTTTCCTGTGTCATGAAATGCTAGAATACTAATGCGGTGGATAGAGTCCAAAGTACTTTATGGTACTTTGTCTGTAAGGTCACCCAGCCTTAACATGCAGAGGGTAGGTATACATAGAATAACTTCCCCATTTAAGATACTATTTTCTATTGCTTCTCAAGGTGAACTGTGAAACCTAACCAAGTATATTTTTTGGATAGCCTTACTATGCTATCTAGACCAGATGTAAGCGATAGTGAAAAGAAAAATTCCGTGTATTTTAACAATGACATGGCAGCAGGTTTAGCTAGACCAGCTCTTTTCAGCCTTTCTCAAGAATACCTTTGCAAAAAGGGCATCTGCTCCCACAAACTTCAGATCATAATTTGTAATTCTCAGGTAGGGAGTTTACTGTGTTTTTCCCCAGAAGAACCTTTGTGTTGTAGTTTTCTGTAAGAGACTTTGCTCTAGAAGCTGAAATCAGGCAAATAAAAGAACTGTTGTCAAATGTTGTCCTCAAAAGACTGTGTTAGTTATTTGCATAGAGGTAGCATGCAGGGAAGAGAGCTAAAAGCAAACAGGGACACACCTTCCTTCAAGCCTCAGTGTTTGCATTTCCCTTTCAGGTCTGTCAGGCCTAACTGATTACAAACACTCTCATCTCTGGCTAAGCAAGGATTCACTTTATTTCCTCAAAGAGCTAGTGTCTTCTTTCTTAGTCTCAAAGGTTAGGTTTTTGTTTAGTCTAATGTTCTGTATATATTGTGGAGATACACAGACCTTCGTACCAATAAATCCTTTTCTCCACAACCAAGGGCTTTGAACACCTTGGGCAGGGGAACAGCTTCAAAGGTGTGGGTAATTTGATGGAGATTTTATTTTGAAAGGCATTGCCTGCCTTTTTGTGTATTTTCAGAGACCTGATGCAGATTCCTAAATTGGTTTGAACCCTCTGAGCAAAAAAAAAAATCATAATCAAATGAAAAAAACAGATTCTGCTTGTGAGCTATAATGGGCATTTCCTGTTGTGCTTGCAGAAATGGGTTAAAAACACAAAGAATTGTGGGGTTGGGTTTTGGTGGTTTTTTTTGTTCTGTTTTGGTTTTTTTGTTTGTTTGGTTGTTGTTGTTGTTTTTGTTTTTTTAATGCTACTTTCTTCTCTTTCCTTGCTGGCACACTGTATTTCTTTTGATAAATTTGTATAGCATAGCACAGATGCTGGCAGATTTTCTTGTGCTTTCTCTTCCGTCTTCATGGAAAAGCCTTGTATTGATTTAAAGATCTGTCAGTGGAGGTAAACAGTTCTATCTCAAGAAAGAACCAGCTAGAACATAAATTATTGCTACATGTCCTGTGCTCAACCATGCCAAAACACTGAGCAATAGCAGGACTACAAAACACATCAAATAAAGTTCAGGATATCCCAAAATAAAACCAGAAAAGCATCCACCACCAGTGGTGTCATGTTAAGACACTCAGGTACTTCTGAAAGCTTCTTCTAAAGCTACTTTTCTTGGCAGCAGCTTCTTAAAAATACATATGTATTTGGAAAACCAATTAGCTGAGTTGAGGTTTTAAGCTTTTAGAAGTCCTGCTATCCCTTGAGTGTGATAAGCCATGAAATCATGTGTAAGTTGCCAATTAAGCTCATCTGTGTTTTTTTAATGAGCAAGAAAAAGATCAGATATATTTGAATCACGTTCAAGCCAATTACATTCCTTCCAAACAAATGAACTGAAGCTGTTAATGGATCTGACTTTGCCCTAGGCTTTTAGTTACCAAATCCACCTCCCTTTGGTTGTTTCTCTATATTACACCAAAGATATAATGTTTCCTTGTCACATTGCAGCTGATCTGCATCCCCTGAACTCAACCAGAAGTAAACAAATCCCTAGGTGAACAAAGAGAGGTTGGATTCAAACCTGTGCAGAGACCCTCAGCCAATCTTACTCAGCCCTAAATACAGATGTATTATTGGCCAGGGATTGGGCGGTATTAAGACCTCAACCAATCACGTGTAAGCATAAGACGTTTGAAGCCCCTATAAAAGGGGATGCTATAATAAACTCTTGGCTGTTTGTTGAGGACCACTTGGTGAGTCTGTGTCGTTTCTGTCTCCAACCAACGACTCCTATTGTAATATTTCCTTACTGCTCTTACCGTATTTTCATGTGCTTTGGGCCGCACAGAAAAGATTACATAGTTTTGTATCAATTCATATAAGCTTAATGAGAGGGTTGTAGTAAATAGGAAATCTTCTGCAGAGTCTTAAGTTTTCTGTGAAATCATTATGGATAGAGATGCATATATTGCATAAAATTGCAAAAGGTGCCTTTTTCAGGCTATATTTTGTTTCAAAACTGCTGGATCTCATTCCATAAGAGTTGAACTGAATCAATGAAGAATTAGAGGAAGAAGTTGACATCTGTGGTATTCTTCTCAGTGAATGGAAGTTGTTACTATTGCCTGAATTGCTACAGGGCCAAAGGTGTAGGAGGAAGGTAGTAAATGCAAAACTTCCTTCTCCCCCCACAAAGTCTGGAATTGATTGATAGTGATGTGTCATTTCTGATGAATTGGCAGCAGTTTGTTTCCCATTCCTCACTCAGTCACATTTCAGACTGTTAGATCTTGATTTTCATTTCTTTGTGGCTGACTGAAAGCTCTCAAACACTAAGTAATGCTGCTTTTACTCCAGAACTCTTAACAGTTCTCTCTTGATAGGGAGAAGAGGCATTCTCAAATGTATTTTTCATCTTTTCAGAAGAGTTCTTTGGAGGCAGATTTGCAGATTAACCTGTCATGCATGCCATTTTATTTATAAATTGTGAAACTGAAAACATGAAAAGCCAATTATGATATTTAATATGTTATTGTTGAAAGATTGTTCTGTAACTCCTGTTTTTTACTAGAAGCGGCACTTAATAGAGAAGTAGGTTATATGTCAATGATCAAGTATTTCAGGTTACTTAATCTGGTGAACTATCAACAAATTAACTTTTCTTGTGTCTCTGTCTTTTGACACGAGACAAAGAGACACTTCCTGAATAAAAAACTCTGCTTACCAAGAGCACAGCACGAAGGCTAATTGATGAAAACAATGTGTAAACCATTTATTGATGTTAAATTTATATAGGCAATTGAAAGTTGAAAAAAAAAATTGCTGCTGAATCTTGTAATATTAAAATATTTTGGGAGCACACAAAATATTTCAAGTGGCACACATTTAGTCTTTGGCCAAACAATGTAATGTCTAATGCAGGACCAAATTTTGTCCTTGAATTTTTACATAGGCAAGTTTTGACAGCATCTTAAGGGCAAAGTGGCTTGGAGACTAACTAAAGGAATGCAGCTGGACAAACCCAGAAGCAACTATTCTCAGACCTACCAGACAAGGTAGGAAAGGAAATATTAATTACAAGCCAGTCTTTATGAAGAGGCACTTGGTTTCTGCTTCAGTGTTTAACTGTACTGGTTAAGACTTTGGACAGTCTAACACAAGCTTTATCTTCTGCTTTCTGCTGTCAAAAAGCAATTAATTTCTTCTTAGCAAGAGTTTGAGCCACTATATTCCATGTGTTTGTCATCTCCACAATTCACTTTTGTAATTCATTCTCCCTGCCCAGGCTTACTTAAGCTCCAAATGTAAGCCATAATTCACACATAGTGTGGTAAACCACATCCTTCGTCAGCAGCAGTGGAGAAAGCCTATTATACAGGTGCTTTATCACAACTGCTGTACTGGATTCTGAGAGGAAAAAACAATTCCTGTGATAGATTAAGTCTGTCCCAATAAGGGTTCATAAATCAGTGCTACAGAAAGCAGGAGGGGCTGTGGATGTCTGCTGACATCCAGGAGAGGCTGTAGTCTGGCAGATAATTTATAAAAAAAGAGAAATTCCCCTAATGGAACTGAGAGAAAAGACCAGCCAGGCATAGGGAAATAGCTCTAGTAACCTCATTACTGTAGGGCTCACTCACTTATTCCATCATCATGCTGTTCCTCCGACACCAAAAGTCAAAGAAAACCCTGCTCAAAGAAGGAGTTTGAGTTTCAACTGGGAGAGCTCACTGAGTTTGGGAAGAAGTCTCAAATCGCTGTGTACCAGTTAAAGGCACTTAGGAGAAGAGACATTGTTAGACAACTTGCAGAGTATTTTTGACCTTGGAGTTGATGTTTTCATGAAGATTTGGCAGCATTATTCCTTTGTTAGAATTGTTTTATGAATAGGTGTATCCCTTAACTCATATCTGCAGCAGGAAGGATGTACCTCCCTACTCTGTTATTTTGGTGTAAAAAATTGCAGCTCAGTGTGTGAATGGCACCATAACTTTTCAGACAAGGTTAGTAGCAGATTATCTGCCAAGATCATGACAAGAAAGTGACTTTCAGTAGGACAGATAAATCAATCTTCCAGAAGGTTTTGATGATATAACACATATGCATGAGTGAGGACAGGAACATTAGAGAGCAATGAGGGTGCTTGGAGTTCTTGGTGGGTCATACCATTTATGTCTTGATTGAGTATTCCCTTCTCCTGGACTTGGCCCACTGTTTTGGATGCCCTGGGTGTTTAGAGCTAAAGGGTGTAACAGAATTCTGAGTAATACTGTTCTGTGGGACAGATTATGCAACCAGGTGCTATTTTAACTCTACTGATCAATTTCTTTTCAGTAGGGAAGAATTATATACATACACTGCACTGTCAAAACATATTCTCATCTGAACCATGTACATGTTGGATAGTGCTTCAGGAAAAAGACATTGGATTTTCTCTGCATTAATCTGTGGTGAATAGATGAACTTGCTTCATTTAGCAGAATATGCATGAAGTTAGCAAATAAATCCAATATAAGAAAATCAGACACTGCTGGATTATGTGAACTCAAGACATATCAGAAAGAGAGGTGCTCTATTGGCACCCACAGTTCTAATCCCAGGTGGCTGCTGCTTTGAAGTGGTAATTTATTTCCTCAGTTTCTGTCTGACCTAAGAGATGCCAGTGAATTCTGGCGTACCGTCTCCACCACAAGTACGACCTTAGTGTTTTGCTCCTCCATTACCTATTTGAGTAGAACGGGATGCAGTTTTACCTGACACAAGCCTTCTGAAGTTCGGCAAAGGCAAAAGGTTTGGGAAATGGGTTTGCAGAAAAGGACCTGTGGGTCATGATGGACACCATGCTGACCATGAGCCAGCAATGGACCCTTGCAATGAAGAGGCCAAACAGCATCCTGGGCTGCATTGGGAAGACAGCAGCCACCAAGCTTAGGAAGGGGTCTTTCCCCTCTCCTCAGCCTTGGTGACCTCCGATCTGCAGTGCTGCATCCTACTGAGCCCCTCAATACAACAGACTCATGGCTGTCCTAGAAAGAATCCAGAAAATGAGTACAAAGATGATTAATAGATTGGAGCATTGATGGGATGAGGAGAGTCTGTGAGAGCTGGAGTTATCTCTTCAAGCAGGAGACTAGAATATAATCAGAAAAATCCTCTCTGTAAGCACCAGCTCATAAAACTTGTGCTCTTATAATCAGAATGAAGTCAGAGCAGATAGTTTAAAGCCCTGTTTTTCTCAAATAACCCACTCAGTTTCTTCCTCTCCAAAAGGATTCCTGATGAAATTCTTGGTGATCACAGGGGGCATACCCTGACAGGAGTGGCTGTTCCTGTTGCTCTCATAATTGTGCTACTAACCAAGAGACCTCTAACCTAATTTTCTGAGGTGTATTGCTCCCACTTGATAACTGTGGACAGGTTATTCATCATTCATGGGATGTACTTAAAGTGCTTGACAGCCTGTCACATTTGCCCCCTGAGATGGTAGACATCTAACATACTCCACTTAACCTAAAAATGAGTTATTTGTAATCTGTTTTCTTTTGAAAAAGAGTGCTATTGCACCTGTACACAATTCTAAGATTTGCAAATTTATGAAAATCACTAAGGATGACCAGTGAATTCAAATTAAATTTTATCATTTGTTGCTTGCTGTACAGTTGAACAATTAGTACCATCATTATTACAGAAGCATTGTGTTTTTTGTTTGTGTGTTCTTTGTTGGTGTTGTGCATTGACATTGGTCCATAAGTCTTTCTTTTTTTAATGAAAATTTATTAAAGGGTCTTCTCTTTCTTCTGACTTTACATAATATTTGCCACCTCTCTGCCCTTTAGGTGTCTATGTATCCTGTGTTAGTATAGTCAAACTCATATAAAAGTTCCTTCTTCTGCAAGATTATTTTTTAAGCTGTTTACTAGATCATCTCTATTAGATGAAGCTATTTATTTTAAGCTATTTACCAGATCTATTAGATGATCTGGTAAATAGCTTAAAACATGGCTTTGATACTGAGCTTTCCTTTCATTTAGTTTGAATATGATTTGGTACATGAAGATGTAGATGGGAACTTGATTGGATTTTCAAGAGCAGGACTTCAAGTCTTGAGGTGCAGACAGCCTTGGAGGACCTTGTCCAAAATTGCTAGCTTGTAGTTACCCATCATGTGTGGAAGCACTCCGAACTCCAGAATGCTTGTTAAATGACCTTTCCATTTTCAAGGCCTAATTTTGAGGAAGTTACAATATAAAATGCTGTTGGCACAAACTGTAATCACCATGATAATTTGGCTTATATTTTTTTAGCCAATAGAATCACCAGACTATTATTAGTAGCAAGCATCTATCTTCTAATAAAATAATTGGCTTTATAACTCTGGTAGAAGGCTGGCATGGATATTAATCAGACTTCAAAATTATTTTGATTGTGCCTTCAAATACCAAAACATCTTTAGTAAGACAAGTTATATATATTTCCTGTTTTAAGAATGAGCTTTATTTGGTATAAAATTCTGGCTGAAATAAATGAAGGAATCCAGTAGCACTGACTGTGGGAAGGCCATTTCCTAGCCTATGCTCCGGACCAAGGGAAGTGGACATCTTTGAACCAGCTCCGGTAATGTTTTTGCTGTGCAGGCATTTGTCTGTATTTACAGTAAATTCAGAGCATGTTTCCTCTGCCTGTCCAAACTGCTCCCTTGAGAACCGAGTCCGGGTACTGAGATGTAGTCCAGTAAGCTGCCTCATCTCCCAGCCCCAAAGCAATATGGAGCAGGGATGAAACAATCCTAAAGTTGAAGAAAAATCCAGAAAGACTTCAAAATAGTTTTATATCTTCCTTTTTAGAGCTACCACTGCTAAATATTTCTATGTATGACTTGAGAAAGTAGTCCTATGGACTGTCACTGTGTTCCCACTCTTCTAGGCAATTACTTACCTTAAGTTGCTGCTGTAAAGCTAAGGAAGGAATTCCAGTATCTTTTTTCTGAATACTGCAAAATTAACTCTTAGATTTGTCTTGAGCCTGTTACATTTCAAATGTCAAACTGTGAGAGAATGCTACAAATATTGTCTGAGTTACTCCCACTCTCTGAACTGCAGTTACTGTGGTGTGCGTGTAAGAACAGATCCAGCCCCGCTGGAGCAAGATGCAGAGCTGCATTGCTGGTGTTTCTATAATACCCAGGTTGTAGGCTGTGGCCGCATTTCTCTTCACAGAGAAAAGCAAGGCACAACTTCCCAAAGATATTTTCTGGGAATCACAGCGAGGAATCTCAGAGAAAGAAAAAACGATTCTTATCTCATTTTCTGCTCCTGTGTTTGTGCAAAAGTAGAATGCAATATGGAGATTGTTTAGCCAAAGTGATGGTGTTTTGTTTCCTTGGCCCATCAGGGCCAAGCACGTGTGCAGACTGTCGGTCAGCAGACAGTCCCAGGATTGTGTTCAGTGAGTTGAGTGCTTGTGCAGATTCAGTTTAGATGTAGTGTAATATAGTATAGAATAACATAGTATAATAAAGTAATTAATTAGCCTTCTGCTGTCAATGGAGTCTTCCTCGTCATTTCTCCCTGCCACAGGTGTTGCTTGAATCTCATAGTAGGCTATTGGCATGCTTGAATAAATTGATCTCGTTCATGCACAGATTTGCTTCTTAATGAAAAAAGTTTAATTAAGAAGATCTGTGTTAATTGAAAGTTGTTAAAACTACCCTAATACATTGTTGTAGGTTTAGTAATACAAAAAAAACTTGTTTTGCACTCAAGTCTGAAAATATGAATAGTGACATATAAACCTTTGTTATGTTTGCTCCTGTGACATCAAAAATGTGTAGTAGGTATGAAACATGGCCAGGTTTTATTTTGATGGAGTTGGCCTCAATCTTTGTTGTTTCTTAGTCATTTTAATGATTGCAAGTTTTATCCAAAATGTAGAGAGGGTAAGAAAGGCTGAGAAAGTTTGCATTTTATGGAGCCCCATATTCACTTTGAATGCAGAACCAGGAAACGTGGTGCCTCTCGGGCTTGTATTGCCAAATTTCATTTGGCAATACAAGCATACACAGGTACAGCAGTTTCAGTATTAATTCTTCATTATTTATAGTGGCTTCTTTCCAAATTTTTTCCTCTTAATCAGGACAGGACCACATTACCAGTTGGGGATTTCCTGTGTTACGTTTAGCACTTTCAGGCTCTGACATATCGTGTAGAGAAGTAATGTTTATTAAGTAGAGATTAAGGAAAATCTGTTAGTGACAGATAACTTGGGGGAATTGTAAAGTCTCCAAGAAGGAATATCTGTGTGAACAGGTTAGACCAGCATCTGTCTGGGAGCATTTATATGCCATCACTCCTGGGCAGGGTGGTGACAGCTACTAGATGACCTAGTGCTCCTTTCTAGCTCTTCTTTCCTCTCATGCTACATGTTATGCATTTTATGCACTAATGAGCTTCAGGTTTCATCCAAAAGTTGAACTTTCTGGCAGTGGGGTTTGTGCATTTATTTTTAAGTGTGGCTTTTACTTCAGTTGAGTTTAAAATGTTGTCCATGTTTTTAATGGATGTGGATAATTAAAGAAAAAATTAATCGCATTCATAATTGCTGTGAATTTGCTTTCTTCCACTGAAATCTAGACAATAATCCCAATTTAACTCCTTTTAAGGATATGAACTAATATTTCATATGCACCAAAACATTCATTAAAGACAGTGATAATGGTAATTGGGTTTTCAGAGAGTAGGTAAGGGAGGTGGGCATTTCTGGAGGCTGACAGTGCTATAGGCACAAACTATTTGCCTGAAGTTTTTAATATGCTATAAAATAGGGTCTGCATGGACACTTGGAACTTTTTCAAAGTGACAAATTATGACATCCTTAGAAATTAAATGTGACGTTTAAGAAAGTTCCTGAGTGTCAATGGATTTCATTTGTCTTTTATATACCAGGTTTCATGCTAAAGCAATTCAGGAAAATAACAGAAAAAGCTATAAACATTTTGTGAATATTAGGAAGAAGTTCCAGAAAAACTAATGAGTATGTAATTGGAAACACAGATTTGCATACAAATTTGAGCATGGTATTTCAAAACTTGCAAACATCAAAGTGTATTAAAATGACAAGCTACCCATGCTAGCGTACAGTTTTTATTTTAAATTGGTAAAAGAATAAAACATAAAGTTTTTACTTCTGAGATGGCCAATTATGTCAGATTGCTTTAGGCAACAGGCAACTTCAAGTCATCATGACATACATTTGCTTGGCTTTTTTTGGTGTTCTTGTATGCAGTTTCTGTGTCCCTTAGGGGCCAGAGAAGTGAAACATGTATCAGGCATATTAAGACAATAGAGAGTCACAGCTTTCCATCTAGAAAATAATAGTTGCATCTTTTACTCCAGCTTTGAATTCTAGGCAAATGAATATGTAGTGATTATCTTCATTTGATTCATGGGGCGTAGCAGAAACTAGCTTGGTTTTGCTTTGCTAACCTGAAACTGCAGCAGCTGCCCTGGTCACGAGTGATAGTGTCTGCTGGTGGAGAGGTGCTGTGCAGAAGAGAAGCTGGAGAAGGTGTCCCCTCTCTAACCACAACAGTCTGCACTGATGCTGCAGCACCACCTGGCCTCAGTCTGGCCAAGGCTCACCTCCCGAACTCCCTGACTCTTGTATTTGCCTACTGCAAGTGGAGAAATGGGGAGTCAGGAAGGATTAGGGATTTTCCTGTTGCATTCCTACACTCGTGCTGAGCTGATGCTGCTGCACTCTGCTTGAATGAACTCCCTGGCTCATGTCACACTAACTCAGGGTTTTCTGCACCATAGTTCACTACTACCAGCAGGTAGTGCTTCTTTGGTATGTTCTGCTTTGCTTCAGGACTGGATTAAAACCTTCATTAGCAGAATCCTCTCCTGCTACCTTCGCTTGGGAGCTAGAAAGGCTGTTCTATCAGGCTAAGTAAATAATGCAAGTGATGTATAAAATGAGTAAGCAGTGGGATCTAGTTCTTGACTGTCACCTGGATGTGCAAAGTATTTGCCTGTGTGCTTGGCAAGAAGTTAAAAAAATGGCTTTTGCGGAAAAGTAAAGAACAAATAGTGGGGAGTTTTTAAAGGCAGTGAAAAATGTCAGACAGATTCCTCACCTCTGCAGAGGACACCAGATCATGGCAAGATTCTTATTAGTGCGTAAATTTTCTGCAATCTTTAAATGCAGCTGCACCTGAGAGTTCAGCATGTTTAGTGGTGTAATGCATGGCAGCAGTTTAGCAGAACTATAAGAAAAGCACGTATTGGTGCTCCTCTCTTGGCCTGAATTCCAAACAGAAATAGATCAGAGAAAATCAATACTGATACAGCAGAAATCTTACACACTGACTTTTATCTACTTCCTGGCCTTCAGCAGTGTGGCTGTATGAGGCCTCATATATGTAACGAGGTGGCACTTAGTGCTGAGAAACAGCTCAACTGTGAAGGCTACCCAAGACCAGCTCTTTCTGTACCTATCTAGTGAGAGGCAATAGGATGAAAGTGAAAATGAGAGCATAAAGCACTGCCACAAAACTCCCATTTCAGAAAAATGCAATAGGATCAAGTGAGTATTGGCTCGAATTATATGGGTTTATAAGAGTTTGCCTGCCTGGAAAGGTTGTTGATTTTGAACTGCCTCCATTCCTATCAATGACACGTGTGGTTTAGCTAGAGTAGAAGGTAGCTCCATGTTGGTTTGCTCTGGCAGTCTTGCTGAGGGCTTTTGAAATCTGTAGGGCTTCAGGAAGCAAAATGCTAAATACAGGGGTAATCTTAACTTATTATGTTAAGCTTAATATACCTAATTTCATCACAGAACTAGAGTGGATCTGTGTATTTATAGTTGAAGCCAGGTGAGGATGGCTACTCAAGTCAAATCATGCTGTTTGTCCTTGACTTAGAGGAAACCAGTAGCAGGAATCATGTAAGGCCGTGTTTGTAGGGTAGGACTTAACAGTGTTAAAAACTTTGCACAGGGCTAAGCATAAATGAACAGTTTTATTTGCCTTTTGTTAATATTTAATTTTCAAACAAGAAAAAACACAACCCCAAAATGAATACATGATTTATTGACTTAAACCCCAGATGTTGGTATAAGCAAACAGCTGCTTGTAGTCTCACATCATGCATGATGTGTTTCTCTTTATTCTGCTTCTGTATTTAAAGTATAAACTACTGCCTTGTAACCTTCATGGAATTGTGTCTATCAGGGCAGTGCTGACTGCTATAGAATAGCAACTACATGAGCCTTGTGTTACTATTTAAAAAAAAAAAAAAGGAAGAAGTTGTTAAAAAAAAAACCTGCTTAGCATGCAGGGCATGAAATTTAGGAGCAAGCTTGGGCAGATTTTCCCCCTCAGATTCTCTCAGCATACGGCTCTCTGTAACAAGAACTCACTAGGTGGCTATAGGGGGTTGAGAGGTTCCCTCAGGATACTTCACCCTCTGGGGAAGAGCAGTTTCCCCTAAAAAGCTGGGTACTTGTCACACAATTACAACTGTCTTCAAGATGCCATAATCCATCCCCTGCACTAACATCCCCAATGTTCGTAGTACAGAGCTGAAATAAATGTTTTTTTGCTATGAGCTGTAGCAGAAAATGGCTGAGGTGAGGAAGTGTACACTTAAGCTGAGCATCACTATTGGATTTAGAGGGTGACCCCAGCTACAGGCAAGAATGAGGCACATCTGACTCCTTGATATCAGAAGGCTAATTAATTACTTTATTATACTATACTACATTAAAGAGATACATACTATACTATATCATACTTACTTCTAACTTACTTTTAATTACTACTTACTCGTGACTCTCTGCCCGAGAGTCCCAACCCACGCACGTGGATCCAATTGGTCGCCTCGAGTAAACAATCTCCAGGATACATATGGGCACAAACACAGGAGCAGCAAATGAGATAAGAATTGTTTTGATCTCTGCTTCTCCAGGAAAGAACCTGAGAGAGAGAATTATGTCTCTCTCTGTTCAGAGAATGTAAATGCCACACATCACCTGGCATCTGCAATGAAATATGCTGAGGAAACCATTAAAAGGCATGGAAGTACCAATTCAGGATTGAAAAAAAAAATAGAATAGATAAAATACTGCAAAATATATGGGGAATAGAAATGTTCTGTATCTTGGTTAGGAAAGACAGGTGTCTGCTAAGGAAGGCAGGAGCCTCCCCTGAAATGGAAAACGTAAACCCCTTCCCTCCAAGTTGTTATAAATTTGAAATTAAGGGGCTCTCAGGCAAAAATATGGGAGCAGGAATAACAGTTCTTTATTAGGGAATAAAATAAAATAAATAAACAATGCAGGAAATCACCTGCTTAGCATGCAGGGCATGAAATTTAGGAGCAAGCTTGGGCAGATTTTCCCCCTCAGATTCTCTCAGCATACGGCTCTCTGTAACAAGAACTCACTAGGTGGCTATAGGGGGTTGAGAGGTTCCCTCAGGATACTTCACCCTCTGGGGAAGAGCAGTTTCCCCTAAAAAGCTGGGTACTTGTCACACAATTACAACTGTCTTCAAGATGCCATAATCCATCCCCTGCACTAACATCCCCAATGTTCGTAGTACAGAGCTGAAATAAATGTTTTTTTGCTATGAGCTGTAGCAGAAAATGGCTGAGGTGAGGAAGTGTACACTTAAGCTGAGCATCACTATTGGATTTAGAGGGTGACCCCAGCTACAGGCAAGAATGAGGCACATCTGACTCCTTGATATCAGAAGGCTAATTAATTACTTTATTATACTATACTACATTAAAGAGATACATACTATACTATATCATACTTACTTCTAACTTACTTTTAATTACTACTTACTCGTGACTCTCTGCCCGAGAGTCCCAACCCACGCACGTGGATCCAATTGGTCGCCTCGAGTAAACAATCTCCAGGATACATATGGGCACAAACACAGGAGCAGCAAATGAGATAAGAATTGTTTTGATCTCTGCTTCTCCAGGAAAGAACCTGAGAGAGAGAATTATGTCTCTCTCTGTTCAGAGAATGTAAATGCCACACATCACCTGGCATCTGCAATGAAATATGCTGAGGAAACCATTAAAAGGCATGGAAGTACCAATTCAGGATTGAAAAAAAAAATAGAATAGATAAAATACTGCAAAATATATGGGGAATAGAAATGTTCTGTATCTTGGTTAGGAAAGACAGGTGTCTGCTAAGGAAGGCAGGAGCCTCCCCTGAAATGGAAAACGTAAACCCCTTCCCTCCAAGTTGTTATAAATTTGAAATTAAGGGGCTCTCAGGCAAAAATATGGGAGCAGGAATAACAGTTCTTTATTAGGGAATAAAATAAAATAAATAAACAATGCAGGAAATCAAAACAACACTGACAGAGTCAGAATACAACCTGCCACCCTGTGGGTCAGGGTGTTGGTAGCAGCCCAATTGGAATTGTGGCTGCAGTCCTGCTGTAGTGTCAGGTGTGGTTCTGTTAGAGCAGGGATCCTGTAGAAGGATGTAGTCTTCCTCTGAAGATCCAGTGGAAGAGGCAGCTGTTCCTCTGGGAATCCAGTGGAGAAGTTGCTCTGCTGTCCTGAAATCTCAGATTATATTCAGTTAGGAATGCTTGGCTCCTCCCTCTGGGTGGAGTATCTCACAATGGGATGCTGTAATTTTATCAGTGGTGCAGTGACAGCCAGTGTCCCATTAACAGAAGATATCTCCCTGGAGGGAGGATTGGTTTATGGAAGAGATAAGGAAAACTGCCCAACCCAATTAACAGAAGGTAACTGCCACACCTCTAACAGATGGCAGTAGAATACACATTGCCTTGCAATCTAGGACGTTCTTTCAAGGTTACAAATAACGAAATGTATTCCTTTTCATCTCTAAACTTCCAGGATGTAGCCTGTTATTTTCTGTATTTAGCTTACTGTAGGCTCTCAAAGCTACACAGAATCATTGCTTGTTTTTCTCTGGTGAGTGGCAAGCTGAGTACTTTTCAGAACTTTCCCTGGACCCAGTGTTGTTTGGATAGGGGGGAGTTTCTGTAGCTGCTGCTGAATGGTTCAGCTGAAACATTACATAGGTTCAGTGTGGATGTCTTCTTTTGTTTGAATTCTTCATATAAACTGGCCACTCTTTACCCTAATCTCTTACCAAAGGTTTCCTGGAACTTTTAAGCAGAAGGAGAAGATTTGATGTGGGTTTGTGAGTTTTGTGTTTTTCTGTGTGTGATGTTCTTTTGTTCTTGCAAAGTAGAAAAGCATGGTCGTTGTACCAACTGCATGAGTCCCCTGCATCCTTGGCAGGGCCAGTGACCCTGCAGCTCCTACTCCCAATGCAGGGAAGCTGACAGGTTTTGTGTCAAAGGAGATGGTACCTCCTCTTAACTGGCACAAAGCACTTTCTGATAGCAAGGAATTTCAATATTTAGCCAGCTGGTGTAATAAAAAAAGAAAGAAAAAAAAAAAAAAAGAGGTGATTTTTCCTTCCAGTTGTGAATTTTTTTCCAATTTTTCCCTGAATCTCCCAGGTCTGGAAAGACTCAGGTGTGAGTGGCCCATGTGTATGTTGATCTGGGATAAACCTTGCCTGCCATTGACAATGAGTGCTTACAAACCAACTGGTCTCACAAGGAGTCACAAAATATTCATTAGATTGCATCTCCCTATTGCTTCGTGGACTTACTTAGCAGATTATTATTAATAAAAAAACCTCTCTGAGCCCTGCCCATTGCTTACCTGGGTCTCAGTGCATCACCAATTATAAGCATGTTGGAAGTTTCTTTTGTATCTAAATTAGTATTGATGTCAAACATTACCTATAGCCTGTTTTTTACTTTTTGTTATGAAACCATTGCTAGGATGTCTGATGAAGATTATTGTCTTCCTTTTCTGTGGATAACTACTATCACCTACTTAAAAAAATAATTGAGATAAAACCTTTTAAAATAACAACTATAACAAAATGCAGGCGGTATCAGTAAACAAGTCACCTGTAAGGATCATTAAAAACAGATGGGGAAGAAGCAGTTTAGTCAAAAAGTAAAAACCATGGCCTAGTCAAGGAAAATATTGTTTGCTATTACTATTATAACTATTGTGCACTCATAGTTTTTTCTGCCTATTCATTATGCAGAGGTGCTTTATGGCATATGTGACGGCAAAAGAAAGTTGCTACAACATGAATTAGTCCATAAGTCGTTGACTTTTGCTGTTACTGTGTTTGCCATCTTGCACATTCTCCATATAGAGTGATCTTCTACAGAGGAACAGATGCTGGCTGTTGGAACTGAATATATCCTGCTATAGCTTCAGGTGTTGAGTTAGAGATATTTGCATATACAAATCAATCCATTTGCGGTATTTGCTTTAAAATATCCTCAGTATTTTTTTCCCTAGCTCAGTTTGGAGGACTAGTGTAAGTCTCAGTTTTCTCAGTATTTGCTCTGGGGGATCTAGAGAAGGATAAGTAGAGATGTGATTTCCCAGTCTAAGGTTAATGGTAACCATTTTAGTCTGGGTTTGAATATTTGTTAAACCTGGTTCTTTCAGCACATCTTACAGAGCACATTTCTTCCCACACTGAACAAATCTTAAGGGGAAAGATGAGCAACCTGTTCTCCACAAAAAGGGTCCTTTTTGGACCTGGTCTTTTTTCCCATACAAAGTTTGATTTTTAACATGTTTCCCCTACTCTATCACCTACCTCCAGGGAAAGGTTTGTTTTCTTTTAATAAGGCATTTTCCAAAAAGTAACTAATCCTTCAGAAAAACAGTTCTGGTCTTGTTGGCAGTGATCTGCACAATGAACATGAGTTGAAGGGGATTTGGCACCTTGACAAAATAATTTCCTTTTGGTAGATTATCTCATTAGTATAATTTCAAAATGTCAGAGGAAAAATAGACTTTTTTTTTATACTAGATCAACAGATGACTGATCAAAAAACCCTGTTTGCAAGAGGTGCTACTCTTTCAGTTATTTTTGGGACATCTGATAAAATATTGTGAGGTTCAGGACATTTATTTATCCTTGTTCTGAATATATTGTCTGGGGCATGAGGACTACAGTTATGATGTACAGTTAGATGACTTACAGTCATCTATGCATCTGAAAACATAAATAAGCACAAATATGCATTGGTAGTGTGAAAGTATAAGGTGTAATTAACAGTTATTGTTGAATTCTGCCAAATTGGCGGGGTTTGCAATATCTTGCTTTCTGACAATCCACTTATTCTATATGACAGAAAGTTATTCTTTTAATTTTTATGCTTCAAAGTATTTTCTGGCCTGTATTTTAGAAAGCTCTCCAGGATTCACCTTTGGCTGTGTATATGAATTTTTATAGTCCCATGTAAGGTTAGTTTATTTTATGATATGTGAAAAGTGCATAATGGAAACAGCCTGAAGGGCTAAATTAAATCCCTCTGGCTTTCAAAGCAGAGCTCCTAATTACTGTCAGCCCCTAACTACAGCTAAATGAGAACAGAATAGACCTTTGCAGTTGGAAGGGACCTACCGCAATCCCCCACTCCAGCTGCTGGAGCACTTCAGGGCTGACCCAACAATGAAGCATCTTGTTAAGGGCTCTGTCCTAATGATTCTCTAACACTGCCAGGCTTGGGGCATTGACAGCCTCTCAAGGAAGCCTGTTCCAGTGTCTGACCACCCTCTCTGTAAGAAAATGCTTCCTGTTGTCCAGTCTGAATTTCCCCTTGCACAGCTTCTATCCATTCCCATGTACCTCATGCGTGCCAGAGAGAAGAGCTCAGTGCCTTCCTCTTCGCATGCTCTCCTCAGGAAGCTGCAGGGGACAATGAGGTTGCCCCTCAGCCTCCTCCAAACTAGACCCACCCAAAGTCCTTAGCTACTCCTATAAAATAAAATACTTCAACTTTTATTTCCATTGGAATAAAAATCATATATTGAGGAAATAACTATGGAAATGAAAGTGATAATGAAGAAGGTAAAACTATAAGTGAGAACACGTTAATGTTTAATGTGTACTGAATTACAAGTCCTCTGCCATACTGAGGCCAGATTGTCAGAGCTTAAAGAATAAACTCACAGGGATAAAATGCTGGAGGGGGGGTTGAAAAGCAGGAAACTATTTTAAAATGGCCTTTGTGCTGACAAGGTTTGCTTTCCTCTTTCAAGTTTTGTAGTGTCTAGAATCAGCAGACAACTTGTTGCACAATTCCTTGTCAGCAACAAAGCTCGAAACAACTCTTTGTGAGATGCTATAAATCATACACTTGTCAGACCATAGTGCTGAATTAGGGCTGGAAGTCTCCACTGCGAAATAAATGGTCAATGAATGCTGCCTGTTAGCTAATCAAGTAGTATCACTCACATAGAAATAGCACTACCTCATTTTTTGCCATCATCCCTTCCATTCAAGTGTTGCAACTAAAACAGAGCAGTTCAGACCTCCAATCTAGAGATAATAATGTGTAGCTGATTTAGCTATTAGAAGTGGAGATACATGTTCCAATGGGTGTTGAGAGTAATGAATTGGGGAAGAATAAATATGCCAAAAGATTGTTTATAAATACAAAGACAAAAGTTGCAATAATAAAACTTAATGCAGAAGTTACACCTCTCAGCCATTTTTCATCTCCTCCTCAGTAGTTTAATTAGTACTTAGATGCTTGTATTACATAGAATAAGATATTGCTTTTTACAGGGAGAGTTTTCACCTCCTGTTTTTCTTTTATCCTTCTGACAAATGGCTAAGAACAGGGGTTTCTATTGATCCACATGGGCCACCACTTAAGTAGTGGTGTCCACAGGGATGGATGCAGGTAAGTACCCATGGCTCTACATCAGGCATTCAAACAGGTGATTTGTGAGCAGAAGATAAGCACAGCACCTTTCAGCCATTGTGAAACATCCTGGTTTTTAATGCATTTTTTTAAAAGTCAGCATTAGAACAACTTGGAAGCCTGTGAATCCACTGGAGAAAAGCAGCTGCCATAGTTGGATCTCAGTGACTTGTCTCCTGGACTCCACCCAACTGGAGACACCTAAGTTCACACCTGACTTGTGTAATGGCCAAAGAGCCTAGGCCTTTCTTGATTTAACATTTTAAAATACACACTGTGGCAAGTGTCCATTCATTTTTCAGGAAGATCTTTGTTCTTGTCTGTGGAAAATATAATTGGGAATATATGTTTCAATTGCAGCTCTGCAATGTAAAAGTGAATGAAGTGTTTTAAAAATGGGGTGGGGCATCACCCAAGCAACAGTCCTTTCTGAGCCCATGACTTTCTGGTACCAACATTAGTGTTTGTTTCTGGGTAAGTGAAAAGTGTACTGTAACTTTTTGTTTCCAAAAATGAAATTATCACTGTTATTTGAGGCAGAAGTAGAAATATGTTTTGTGGGTGAGTGGAATAGGCCTATTAAAATATTATTGAATAATTTCTTTTAATCCTGTGGCCCTCCTGGTTATTTAAGTATTTTTCACATGCTATTTCCCATATGTAGTTTAAAAACCAGTTTCAGCCCAAATTGGTATGCTTGTTTCCACAGGGAGACATTGCTTCTTGGGTGTACAAGCTGTTTTGCCTGTGAGGATGGTAGATTTTAGCCTTAGCTCTGATTAGTAAACACATTCCTGTTCTAGCATACCATCATTTTGACTTGCAGTGAAAACTTAGTGCTGTAAAAGTAATATTTTTTGAATTAATTAAAAAAGTAAAACAGCACCTACTTTAAATACATAGCAGCAGCTTACTTAGGGTGGATTATCATCTTATATTTCACCTTTATATCATCTTTATGTTATTTCTGTCCTAGGCAGTGTAATAAGCTACTCCATTTAAATAAGCTCATTGCTAGAATATTGGAAAGAAAATTGACTAATAAGTAATTTGAAAAGTCAGGTTTAGGGCAATTCACATGTCCCCTTATATGTATCTGGCCTGAGATAATGAAACTGGATTCTTAGGAATTACATGCTAATAAGAAAAGAGAGTGCTCCTTCTTTGCAAAATATTTTTACAAATGATCTAATTGTGACACTGCTACTTTGTGAGCTGCAGACTAACAATTCCAAGCAGGTAAGAAGCCGTGGTTGTTTTCTACCCAGATTAGAAAATGGTGATCTGACTAAACTGAAACTTGTGAATGCTGTTGACACTTTTGACTGAGCACAGGTAAAAAGCAGGTTTACCTAAGCAGGTTCTTGTCCAATGGCAGCCTGGAAGGTAAGCAGCCTGCTTGGGACTTCCACGAGCAGCTGTAACTTTTCAGTATCCTGGGGGGTGTTTTATGTTTTCTGCAGTCCAGAGATAAGGTAAATCCCAGTCAGAGAGATTTGCTTTCTGGTTCCTTCCTTACCTTGGCTCTTACAATTCCCTTTGTCTCTCTGCGCGGCAATGAAGATTGTTAATGTATTTCTGTTCAGCATGAAATTTTATGTTTACATCATTAGTATTAAAAAAAAAACTTTTCATAATGAGAACTGTTCCTGTAGAATGGAAATTTCAGTTTACCACCTCCACCTACTCCATGTTTCTTGAATTAGAAGGTCAGTGCCTAAGCTAACCTCTCTTCAGCAAAGTATTCAATCAATAGAGAACAAATAGTTGAATGCCACAATAAAATCAGCTAATCAACTGAAAAGAAAAGGATATTTTCCCTCTAGATTATTTTTGGGGTCTCTTGTGGTAAAAGGAAGATGGAAATGTTCTTTCTGAGCTGGATGTGTTTTGCAGTGTGTGACTAAATGTTTCATATATACCTGGAAGAATTTCTGTCAGTGCAGAGGGCTGTGAGTGAGCTGTGGAATGCAGTCCTGGGAAAGCCTCTCAGGAGTTATTTCCCTTTGAAGTCTGAGCCTTTCAGCCAGGAATACCCATTTGGTGTCCTCCTGAACCTGCTAAGGAGCTCCAAACTGCTGCAGCTCTTCCACAGGAGAGAGTCAGTGGTCTTTCCATAAGAGCTTCTGCTAGTCACCCACAGACATATGCTCTAATAAATGAATTTTCAGATGTTAAAGAAGTCCTTTACTTTGTGTCTTCAGCTTACTTCAATCTTGCTTCATTCTCAGCCTCTGAGTAGGCTTCTCAGTTGACTGATATTTTGGTAGCATTTTCTAGAATAATTGTTTCTGGAAGATGATAACAATGTAGCTCAAGTTTGGTAGTTACAGACGCAGATTCCTGGGAAATCACCTCTGTAAGTGCCCCTCTAATTTTTGCAATTGGGCTAAATTTGATTTGTGCTCCACTCATTATAAGCTAGATCAAGCTCCATGGTTATTAACATTCCAGTTGGGATACATACTGAGCAATGGTGTGGCTGACAGGTGCAGTTTTGAAGTAGAGTGAAACTGCTGGTTGTGTAACAGATCTGACTTGTGTCCTTCACAATTATGAGTTTCAGTGTACACATGCACTGCCAAATGTGTGTGCACATACAAAACCCACAGGTTCAAAAAAGAAAATGTCTAGTTTTTTTCAAAAATGGACTCCAGGATGAAGTTTTGCTATCTGGCAGCTGGACTGGCACCTCAGCTTTTGAGGGCGACGTTTGCAGTATGGTCTGACAGAGCAGAGACTTCAAATTGGATCTCCTGCCTCTTTGATCACTTCTGATCATAGTCACTACTTTGTACAAGAGACACAACAAGTTGTAGAAACTAGTGGGTCTGTGCAAAAAAACTGTCTTTGAAAAGAGTTCCAACACTCTAAAAATTATCATGAACTTTTACAAAAAACTCCCTTCAAAACTGAATTTAAACTGTTCCTTGTAAAAAGGGTTTAGAAGAAATATGATTCAGATTGGCTATTTTTGTTCTGGATTAGGGCAAATCTGGGAGAAAACCTCCAAAGGGGGCTCCCCCAGAAAGCAAACCCACACAGCCCCTTCCCCCCCACCGGTTTGGGAAGGATTCCTCGGAGAGAAGTGGAAAGAACCTGTTTATTTAACAAGCAAAACACCCGCAGCACACAAAATGAACAATACCAGATGACAACACTCTTTCACCGATCTGAAAAGGATGACAAATTCAGAAAGTCTTTCCTGGCAGTGGTCGCTCTGTTGTCACTCCCTCCGGCACTGGGGATGGCTGCTGCAGCCACAAGGTGCAAACTCTCAGTGTTTCCCAGGTCCCAGTCTGGAGCAGGTTTGGATGGTTCCAAAAAGGGAAGGGAAAAACAGTTCAGGGAAAAATCTGGACCGCTTAGCTGAACTAGCTAACAGAAGCAAAAAGCAAAAGCAGAGCAGGAGCAAAGCAGGAGTGAAGCAGGAGCAAGAGCAAAGCAAAGCAGCAAAAAGCCAAGCCAAAAGTCAAAGCCGCACTATGTACTGCCCCGTCTCTCTGTCCCGCCAGCCGTGAGGGAGCAGGCTGATAACAAACCAAAACAAACCTTGCTCTCAGAGCCAGTCTTGAAGGCACTGTACATAATATCCAGCATTAACAGAACACACGACTGGGGATACAAGCATCATAACCTCACCCTAGGACAATTTTGCATTCTAACAGGGAGATAGATGGGAGCAAAGAAGTGTTTATGACTCAGAAAACGTTTTGCTTATCAGCATGATCTCAGCTCTTTGGTCCAAAACCTTTCCTGTTTGGCATAACGTAAGCGTGTCCTGCCAGAGATTGCTCTACCATACAGGGTATGGCAGTGGCTGTGAGGTCAATGGGAAAGGCTGGAAGAGCAAAAGGAGCCAGTGAGATGTGGTGGCTATAGCTATTGCTGTTTTTATAGAAAAATGAAGAGTGGGATTGTGAAGTTGAAGTGATAAAAGACATTAGAAGCATACAATCATGTAGAGTGAGTGTGAGGAGACAATAAAGCCACCCAGAAAAATACAGCTGATAAAGTAATAGAATAATTTGTGTTGGCAGTGACATCATCTGGTTTGACTATCAAAGATCAAAGCAGGGACTACTTCAAAGCTAGGTCTATCTGTCTTGTACTCATGTGTCCACACTGTGCACTCCAAACAGTGCAGCCCAGAGTCTCATACTGTTTCTTGCAGCTCCCAGTGTCTCTGAAAATCCAGTAGAATCTGGAACAGTGGTACACTTTCTGGGAAAAGAGGTTTGTTGCAGCTCAGGTTCTGCTGGTGATGTGAACTTGTCTGGCATGGCATGTGGTCTAAAGACGACAAGCCAGGTATCATCATTAGGACCTACAAGTCACCTTCTTGTTCTAACCCAACCCCCAAGCTTCTTCTGACATGACTTCTCTCACTTTCCTTTCTTTTGTTTTTTTTTTTTTTCCCTTCAAAGTCCTGTGGGGACTTTTGCATTATGTCACTGTGGTCTTCTCACCTTTGCATGTTGCACAGAGGAACACTTTGGCCAAAATACCCTCTGGTTCCCTTCTAAAGCTCTGGCAATGCATTGCAGCCATGAGTCACCCTAACCCATAACTTGTGATGGGTTCACGAATGATTTAGGCAGTGCTGGGATGCAGAGGGTACATAGAGGACTGCAGCAGCTCTTGTCCATACTATCTCAGCCACTGAGTTTTCCCTGAGGCACATGCTCAGAGATTCATGCGACCCTTGTTTGTACCTTGCTAAGTGAGGAGTAACTTCAAGGCAGTAAATTGAATTATGGGTGGGGGCAAGAGGCCAGAACAGATGGCATTTCACTTTTTCCCCCCTAGGCATCTCCTTTTTAAAATTATTTAATTCAGCACATTATTAGAATTCTTCTTTAAGCTGCTTTTCTATCCATCTATATATTTTTTTTTCATTTGTTTGCTGCCAGTACATGATGTTTTCCTTCTTAATCACTTGCTAGCATGGTGATTTTTCTTAAAACATATTCAGATCACAACAATTTTCTGGCAAAGAAAAGCATGACATTCACTGCCCTTGAAATCTACACCCATGTGGAGGAAAATCAACCCTTCCGTATTTCACTGTCAGAAAAGTATAGTAGCCACAGAGTTGTGCTTAAATATTGAAACTTGCAATATTCAAAAGAGAAGCAAACTAATATATAAAGGATATTAATTTTTCTGTCACTGATGAGGCATGTAAATTATCTAACTGATCATGATCAGATAATAATTTGTTATAAAAACTGCATGTGTTTCAGAATACTGTAGGAGGATGACACTGAACAGACTGTCATTACTGTCCATATGGCGGCGGTCTCAGGCTCCCCAAGAGTCTTCCAGTCATTTAGAAAGCTGGAGAAAAAGCAGGTCAAATTTCCAAGCCCATCTTGCTTTCTTTGCCCTGAATGCTAATCCTGGTTTAAGGTGGAAAGCATCTTGAAATATTCCATAAATAGAAATGCTTAGCACCTACTTTGTACTTCTGTTCTTCAAGCTGTTCTTCTGTAATTTTCATATGTTACATGAGAGTGGCAGAAATTCAAAAATTATGTGGGCATCAGACTTGTGAAGAGAATCTGTAGATCCTGTGGTTGTTGTTTAATTTATGTACTTGGGAATAGCAGAATAGAGCTCAGAGCTTGTTGATTTGTGTGAACAAGACCTGCAGGTTTTCTCTACTGTCTCTTGACTTGGGGAATACAAGCTTCATATGAGCTGGGGAACAACTGTTCCTGAACAGAAAATGGACTGAGAACTAAATCTGTTGATTTCTATAAATAAAGCTTTCTGAATGCTGAATCTTTGTAATTTTATTTAGTGTTATGAAATCGGGTCTGTTAGTATATTATTTATTGGCAGTATTACAATGTTAAGATGAAATACGTAAGCCAGTTTCCTCATTCATAAATGGTAGAATCTGTGAGATTATCTTGTATTTTTTGTAACCAGTGGAATTTTTCAGTGTCTTACAAAAAACGAAATTGCCCCAATCACTGTTTTTATTTCTCTTTACCTAGTAAGGCTACTTGCATATGGTGATATTTATTTTTTAACTTGGTTTTTGCTTGTCATCCACATTCTTTATGGCAATTGTAACTGAAATATTTTAGTTTCTTAGAATTTCTTCCTTGTTCAAAACAGGTTCCCTTGGAGATGTCTCAGGGCATACCAAGACAAACTGGGTCCAGTGAACACTTATTTGGAGGACAGAGGAAAGACAGGACTATATCAGATATTTACTATTTCCCTTTTACTGTAGTCACTCACAAATTGCTTCTTTGTCCTTTTTTTAGAATCCAGCATTACCAGAGTAGCCTTTTACCTGCCTCTGAAAACTGATAGGTGCCAATTTCTTCTCCATCTGAATGTTAGGAATCTAGAAGAAAATCCTTTCAGCCAAAGTTGTTCATTAAATACATGATTTTATTTCTCTGCAGATGGACTCCTGCCACACTTTATAATAACTCCTTGAGCTGAAAGGTGTGCAATCCCTAGTATAGAATTAAAATGTTGGCTACCTTATCATCTACTGCTGGACAATTACTATTAAGTACACAGTTTCCTCAGCTTTTACCCTTTAATTATTTAACTAGAGGATTATCTGATTAATATTAACCTGCCAAAAGGAGCTGTTCTCAGGATATATCTGAGGAAACTAGATGTTCTTGGAGAACACGTACATGGTGTCTGTGTTTTCTCAGCTGAGAATACTCCATAATTTTGTTCTATCTCTGAAGAATCCCTGTTCTTTTTTAAAATACACACCCTTTCCTTTGTAGGAACATGGGCCTAGTTTGTACTAGTAATAGAGGGGATGGTGATGCCCATCTTCTTTTGCTCTTTGTTTCACAGGGACCATGTAGACCCCAGGGCGACTGTACTGTTTTATAAGTCTCTAAAGTCAAAAAACATTATTCTGTTGATATTGACAGTCTTCTGACTGTTTTCCTGTCACCCATCAGTGATATCTCTCCTGCAGTATCCTGCTATCATATTGAAGATTTGGGCCCACTTGTCCATGTGGAGAGAGAGTTAGTCTTGAATAGCTTCTGCCTCGGTTGCTTTGTCCTTTGTGTGCTGCATTTTAGCACACAGCATTGAGCAAGTGTCCTCAGGCACAGCAGTTTGCCTCTTCCCCTTCTTTGCCATTACGTCTGACCACCAGATTGATGTAAGTAGCATGTTAGCAGATGGCAGATATTCTTTTCCTGTCAAACAGATAACCTGGAAAAATTGTCAGCTTTTATGAAAAAAGGGCTGGAAGCCCAGTCTTTGGCTGTAATTTATCAAAGTATATCTCATTTCTGTTTACACCAGGTATTCACATGGACCCCAGTCTTTAATGGTTGTGCCCTGCACATTCACTGTGTTATTGCAGGACAGATGACAGGGTGACAGTTTCTTGGGCTGCTTTATTTTTCTTTGAAGAAAGGGATAATCGCCATCTATCTAAAGAAAGTCTGAGCCAGTGACGTGTCCATGGAATGTGTAAGCAGCTGCCCAGACAGCCTGTGTTTCTCTGATGTGAAGCTGTCTTGGTAGAGAGGGGCAAAGAACCCAGAGGCACTAGAAAGGTCAAAACAGCTTTTGCTTTGAATGTGGTGTAAGTTCTATTGTACTTGGATATTGCACACTGGGGAAATGCTTAAAAGATAAGTGGAAAAGTAGGTGGTTTGTTATAATGTTTCAGACAGACAAGTCAATCCTGCTTTAGGTAAGCAGCAAATCTAATTGGCTGCATCCACTGCAATGGGAGCTGTATGACAGAAATACAATATGCACATTTGACTTTCCTTTCCTCTTTTATTTTTTTAAGAGATGTTTTAGTGCTTCACTGACAAATGCATAAATTTCAATAGCTTTCTTTTGATTGTTGTCAATTTAGATAAATATGCCTGAAAAGTATTGTAAATACAGCATTTTACTTGAAGTATTTGTACAGGGATTTCCATTAAATGTGTACAGCCAGAGGATAAAATTAATCTGAAATTAATAATGTAGGGCTCTGCAAGAAGACTTAGCAAGTATGCCACAGAAATGGGATCTACAAATCTCACCCAACTAAATTTTTAACATTGTACTCAGAGTGTGTACTCAGAATGAGTAAGCAAACATTAGATATTCAAGAAATGTTTGCCAAGTCTGCTGCAAGAAGCGTAGACAGCTAAAAGATGTCAACAGGGAATACTGTCATACACTAAGAATAATGTGTTATCTAGTGCTTAACACTGAACACCATGTAAACATTTAATCACAGAATAAAAACTACCAAATCCAAGCAGTAGCATGAGAGTTGCATTCACAGCCTTGCACTAATCAAGAAAGTGGTGTTTATTGCTTCTTATGAGTAAATAATTTTTCTTTTCTTTTCTTTTCTTTTCTTTTCTTTTCTTTTCTTTTCTTTTCTTTTCCTTTCCTTTCCTTTTCGATATGTCAGCATCCTAAACACCTGCATCATCGTGGTGTTTGTGAGATCTTATTTCTGAAGGAGACTGAATGCAAATGTCCATTTTTTTGTAGTGGGTGAGCCTTGTAAAGAGACAAGAATAATGAGAAATATGATTGCTAAACCTTAGGGTCCAGTGCTGGTGTTCATAATATATTGTCTCATATACACACATATAAAATAGTCATAAGGCAAAGGCAGCCATTTTGCTTGACAACTTTATCACCATCTCCCACACTCAGTCTCTCAGTAACATGTGCTGAAGCCTCAGGTGTTTCATAAAGAGCCAAGGCGTTATTGTTTTAGTTACAATGCAAGAACTGGTAGTGGGGGTTTCAGTGCCCCAGTGTTGTGGAATGGTGCATGAAACATTGAACATTGAAACATTGCATGAAACATTGAGGTTTCACAGTATGTCATCACACAAACATTGTGCATTTTACACCATACCTATACTTGGCAGGCTAGGGGAGAATATTTTTTCTTGATGGGCAAGAATGGTATTTTTATCAGAGCTAGGGCTACCAGTTGTTACTCCTGATTTTCACCCTATGCACAAGCTGTCATCCTTCTAAGTGACCTCTTTCTCCATCCATGGAAATGAAGTGTGTCATAAATTAATTTAATGAGAACAGGACTCTCTCATTGCTATAAACTAATCAAAAGTGACCTGTTTTGCATGCAAAGGACTATCCTCTAAACTTCTGAGATCAAAGCAGGTCTCAGATAGAGAAGCAAGTTTGAGTATTCTCTGAAAATCTCACCTAAAGAAACAGTTATTATAATTCTTATTTCCTTTGTTACTGAAATGTTATCTTTCTGCTGGTGTAAAATAGCTTAACAATAAGGTATTATCTTTTTGCTCTGGGTGAAAGATGTTTCCATGTTAATAAATGTCTCATCATAAAAGTTAATATGTCTTTATCTTACACACATTTGGAACTCAAAGGGAAGTTGAACCTATCTTCATTTCATCTGAAATTTTCTCAAAGACATGAAAGATTAATCTGTTATTAACATTTGCCTGCAGCTATTTCTAAAATGCATTAGTTGGTTTCTGAGAAATTAATTAATTCTGAAGGAATGATCAAGTGTTCTTAGCTTTGTGGGTTTTACACAGGACTAGTTCCTTACCAAAAGTCATAATGTTTCATCAGTAAAGCATTAAAAAGGGGCAAGTTCAGAGCAATGCAACTTGACCTTTTCATTTTCCCAGCTCTGTAGAACTCCTAAAAAACTAATTTTCGTAAGTCACAAAGTGACTATTACACCATAAAGAGCAGCAGTAACTGTGCTAATATTTTTGTTATTTAAACTCGTTTCTCATGTTAAAAATATACACTTAGAAAGACACAGAAGTCTACATAATAATTGACTATCAAGGGAGTCAGGCCAGTCTGCAGGACCCTTTTGTGCCTATTCTGGTTCAATATTCTCTAGTCAGTCATGTCTATCCCTGACTTTCCTGCCAAAGACAAGTTTTTAATGCATTTCTGTTGAGACCTCACCCTTCAGACTTCTTCAGAATTGCAGACTGTTACTTTAGAGACACTGAAGTCTCTACCCCAATTTGTATTGTGAATCCCTTTTCATGGTGTTAAAGTCGTTATAAATCACTGTCTGTAGCATTCCTGTTGCATTCGGTAGAACAGCTTCACTGAGGCTGCTGCTCCAGAGTAGGGATCACTAGGAGAGCCTGAGGGACGAGCAGGGCTGGGGCATTGCTGCTGGGCTCTGGTGCTTTTTGTAGACTCCAGACTCTCTCTGATAAGTGTGAATTGAAGACCTGTAATAGTGGATTTAAGTGCTAACACAGAAGGGATGAACGTTCATCACTCCCTGAACAGGGCTGTGACATGAAGTACTACACGTAAGTGTGTGAAGAAAAACTGAGAACTTGCAAAATAGGTGAAATGGGATGTGCTGCAGTAGGAAACACTCAAATAAGTTTCAGTCCTTAAATCAAAATAATTAATAACACAAATAGCTGTTATTCCGTTGATCTGAAGATGTCAAATGGCTCACAAACTGAATGTGATTCAACAATATCCTGTCATTAAGAAAAAGGCAAGTGTCCCAGTGAGGGTGACAGCAGCAAGAGTTAACAAGGGTATCAAAAACATGACCTGTGGTGACAGAGTTGAGGAACAGGGCTTTAGCTAGAGAAGGAGAAAATGGAGGGGAGATATGAAATTAGTTTTTAGCTCTCTGTGTGATAGCTGCAAAGAGAAAGTCTATCTTCTACAACTCTTGCACTACTGGGATATAGTAAAACAGGTTTAGCAGGTGAGATACAGGATTAGAAGCCAGGAAAACTTGCAAATGACTGGAGCAAGTAAATGGCAAAGCAGGATTTTGGGGTTGCTGCTTGTTGTCTTTTCTGAGCCAGCAGAACAGATCATCAGAAATTGCTTCAGGAATTAGTGATCCTACCTTTTGGCAGGAGTATGTCTGACATGAGCTCCTGAGGTCAGTTCCAGCAGTACTGTCTGTAGTATTATGAACTACATAAGATGATAAGGATGGAGTCTGTGCTACCAACTCTGTGTTAGTGGAGAAGGATGGACATGTGCCTGTATTTGGGGTGTCTCAGTCATTAGAGCTGCAGAAGGGCAGGTAATTGAGCTTTGCCGTTGATTATTGCCTGCCTTGCTGCCTGGAGAGATTTGTTGGTCAACCAGAGAAGCCTGCAGCAGAGTTTACAGTCAACCTCTGGCCTGGGGTTTACATTAAAACCATGGACTTTGCCTGACATGTAGCTAATGCTGAATAGCAAGGCAGGTTTTTCAGCTTTCTGCCACACCTGCTAAATTATTTCCTGTGCTCTTGCAGGATCTGTGATTTAAAGCTGATTTCATAATTTACACCATATCAGCTCTGTAGCAGGAATAGACTTTTGTTCTGCATTCACACAGTACCCAGTACAATGGAGCATCACAGTAGCACAAGAAATGTAATAATGGCACGGAGGGACTTGCTCCATCACTAAGGAAGCTTTTTCTAGTTTCCTTGTGGTTCTGTACATCTCACATACAATTACAGCATAGAGAAAGAGCAACCTTTAAGCAAGCCTATGAGACTGACAGCTTCTTACTTCTGTTCACTGCAGTGCAGTCACATGCCAAATATTAAAAAGAGTGCTTTAGAAATACCAAAATGAGCAATAACATCTGTAAGGCACAAAATGCAAAGGCAGTAAACAAACCAGGACAAAGCAGAACACATGAAGGGTGGTAGATTTTAGTGTCTGTTCCCCTTAAGGCATAGAACATTTCATAGATGACCGGCACATAGGATTGAATTAAAAGGAAAAGCTTACTTATTTGCATTCTTTGAAAACTGCTGGCCATATGTAAGCCCGAAGAAGTTACATAACCGTCATCCAGAGTTGGACATTCAAGTAGTTGTCAAGTAAGTTTAGCAAAATTATGTTTCTTAATGTTTCTGTAAGTACTTCGCAATGCTATAAGGTGACAAGCCTCTGTATACTTCAAGAGCATAAATGTTTACCTCTGAAGTATACACACACCAACCTGAACACCTAAAAAACAATTCACAATTAATTTTCTTGTAGTTCAATTCTTGTGGTTTTTTTTTCTCTCCTCTGCTACCTTTTATTTCATTTTACTATCAATTTGTTTCAATTTTTTCATACATCTTAACGTCTTAAGTTTCTTAATTTCAGTTCATTTTAACTTCTTCCCCTGTTTTAGGTTACTCATGTATATATATATATATATACTAGGCATTTAAGATGGAATTATTCTAGTGAGTGTTTAGTGATATGGAGACTGTGGGCCCTAAGGGACCAAGGCAATGTCCAGGAAGTCTAGGTGTCACCTCTCCCTCTGTTCTCTCTGGAATCTCAGTCTCAGGATTATTTTGTATTTAAAAGTCCTTCAGTTTTTTTGGGAGGGTATCCCATGGAGGAGGTCTAGATGGATCTGCCTCAGAGCACTGGCCAGCCTTTTTTCCCTCTCTTTCTCTCTCTTAGCTCTCACGCTAATTGTGGTGCTGCACTTCCACACGAGAAGGTGTTTGTTCAGATGTGTCTGTGTGGTGTTCCCTCAGAGGAGGTCCTTTGTCCATGTATTGCCTCTGGGAACCTGCTCTACAGTGCCACCATCTAGCATCTGTAGTCCCTCTTCTGTCTCCTTTTGTCTGGAAGCTTTGTAGGTGTTGAGCTCCTGAATGTTGACATGGATCTATATAATCATTAATGTTTTGATCAAGCCCTCCTAAGTGACATATTGCTTCAAGATATAGTCTGAGCTTTTGGAAAATCACGTGCTGCTCACACATGTTGTGTCTTACACATCAAAATGCGTAACTGAACTCCTTCCTCACTGTAAAAACCTTGGCCAGTTTAGGGCATAGTGAGATATTGCTTTCTCTCAGCCAACAGAAGGTTTATGTGTTTTGCTTCCTCAGAAAGTCCTAAATCCAGGAGTACCTTAAGTAATAAGTTGGTAATATTTATTGGAGTTGCTTTCACTGGTTTAGATGGTTTGGTGAATCCAGGCCCAAAGGAAATTAAATACTTCTAACACCGAAGTGGGGCTGAAGATGAGAATTTACATTTGCAGATCTGGATGTTGTTTTGAAAATAAAACAATGCTTGTTTTATTTTCAAGGCTTCTTTACATCTAACAGATGAATGCTGGATGAATTTTTGAATGGGGAAAAATGTACTGTTTCAAGTGAGCAAAAACAAACAAGAAACATACCTTTAAGCTAGCCTGTCAAGTTTCAGCTAAACATTTCTTGCATCTAACAATTTTGTGTTGTACAAGCAGAGTTTGTGAAGAGCAAAGACAGGCAATTTGGTAAATCTATTGTCTGTATAATACAGTTTGTGTGACTAAGGCAAGAAATATGCTTTAATCTAATAATGAATTTATTTATGTATAAAGACCATTCTAAAACTTTTATTTTCAAAACTTTTGGGTTAGTTATATCAAATTGCATTAAAAAAAAAATTTATTTGAACTTCATCTATTTCCTCACTATCTGATGTGTCTACTCTGGTATAATTAAAGTACAAGTTATTTAAGTGCAGGGAGTAACTGTAATAGCAGTTGAAGTTAAAAAGTAGTGTAAAGAAACAAAGTTGTATGTCAAATCTCTTTAGATCTTAAGTTACTGTTATTGAAAATCCTGTAGGTCACACTTACTTTTATAAAATTACCATGCAAAAACATCAGTAGGCAAAATACAACCTGCATAATTGAAGCAAGCTAAATGATATGAAGAATGTCTTGAACAAATAGCTATGAGGGACATATACATAACCATCAGTGTAACTCTGTAAGTCTACTTAATTACAGTGCTGCAGAACTCTGCACCAGAAGCTGTGAGATGTGAAAAGAGACATTTTGCATATTGCTGTAAGGATCATTGTATTTATGGAAGACACTGACATGGCTTTACTCTGAAGGGATAATTGAAACGATTGGGTTTGACTGCACTGGCAATATGGAAACCACGCAAGCAGAACAGTGGCAGTGCCATAGGACTGCTCAGCAATCAGAGCTGTCATCTGGTCTGATTTGCATATGACATATCAAAAGCATTCTGGCATCTTACTCCAAACTTTTAATTTGATGAAACACACACACCCCCAACCGCAAATCTCATCCGAATATTTTAATTTCGCCACAAATAAAACATTGCACAATCCTGTCAGCAAGCCTGGAAAAAAGCAATGATTAACTCTTGCAACCCCAAGACACCTAGCTGGGAAAGAACTAAAGTTTGACATTGATATAACTTAGATTAACATAAATCTTAAGTGATTTTGGGACAGTTACTGGTCTTACTCTGGTGAAGAACTGGTCTGGTACCAAAGTTAGCTCTACAGTTTATCAAACCCACTAAAGACAAAGTAGTACTGCAAATAATGGAGTAAAAAATAATTTTGTGAAGTTAACTGTGAAATATAAAAGGTTCTCTCTATGCTGTATTTTTCCAAACACATATGACAGTCTGGAGTTCCCCTCATTTGCCTCACGACCATCTCAAGGATAGACATCAGGATCCTGAGGCCCCTGAGCAGAATTCTGGCCTGCCAAGTGATTATTCACAGCTGTATCTAGAGTGACTGCTTCTAGCAGGGCCTGCCAAGGGGCAACATGCCCTATACGCTTGCACCTGCTTCGTGACAATGGCTTGTGAATTTCCCCACCTCTTGGTCTGGTTAGACTTCTCTGGCATAACCTTTGGTGGTCCCTCCACGGAAGACCCCTCATCTGCTTTTCAGTCACCATGATGGACGCACTGAGATGGAAGAAGCCTCTCTCCCTCAAGGACTGAGACTGAAACCCCTAACCAGGGGGGAGGTGTGTGGGGGAGCCAACCTGACCAAAGCAAGATATTTGCCTGCAGGTGTGGCCATTGGACCAAGAAGACAATGGTTCTCACCTACTGCTGAGAACATGGACTGTCTGTACCTTCTTTCCCCCTCAGTGATTGTCTGTTCCCCCTCAACAGTTCCAAGATCTGTTCCCCCCCTCAGCAATGGACTATAATAGAACCTTGAGTTAACCAGGACTTTCGAGATCTCCCACCTGTAACAGGCGGATCCTCGGCCAGACTGCAAAGGAGTTTGTCTCTACGTTTGGTAGCTATACTCCTTCTCTCTCCCTTCCCCTCTTTTCTATTCTTTTCCTTTCCCCAATTCCTTTAACTCATTTGCTGTGGTCCTTCAATAAAGGTGCACTTGTTTTAATTGATACTGCAGTCCCCTTTCCGTGTGGTTTTTGTGCTCTGAGATCAGTAAAACGAACCAACATGACCCCGCTTGTATGAGAAGATCGTGAGAATGCAGTAATTGCTAAAGAGACTCTTTTCTAAAGGCAATAGCAAGGCTTCCAGCGCTCTCCCCCAGTATTTTACAGTGTTGCTCTATGTGAGTTAGGCCATTACAGAGTGGGTGGAGAGCTGACTGGGTGGGCATGCTCAGCGGGTTGTTAGCGGGGTGTGCTCTGCTTGGAGGCCGATGGCAAGGATACCACAGGGGCACCTGCTGACCCTGTCCTTTGCATCTCTGTTACTCACCTGATGCAGGCCACAGAGTGAAGGCTCAACAGGTTTCCATTGAGGAGCATAAGGGCACACAGGGGAACAAAAGACATGTGATATCTGGCAGCTGGGAAGGAAGAACCTGGAGCAGGGATGCAGGCTGGGGCTGCCTCGCTGGGCAGAAGTTCTGCTCATGAGACCTGGGGGTCCTGGCAGGCAGCAAGCTGGGCACAAGCACACAGGGTGTCCTGGCAGCACGGAAGGACAGCACCATCGTCGGCTCCATGAGCCACGGCAGACCTTGCAGGTTGAAGGAAGCGCTTGGCACTTGTGAGATCGCACTGTGAAATTTCTTCACAGAATGATAGAAAAATATGTTTAAAGAGAAAAATTATTTGGGTAGAAGAAAAAGCTGGAATTGTGAAGTTCAGGGAGATGCAATACCTCACTTTGTACAAACTGATTAAGCACTTCAAGAAGATAAAGAGCATATTTCATAGCAAAAAACATGTGCCAACAATTATCACTACACTGAACTGGAAATTTACATTATACTGGATACCTGACATTTTGTAGAGAGGGGGAAGGAAAATACTGATTTATTTTTTCCACTGCATTATGATAGGAATTCTGACTTTTCGGTCTGAAGGAATGCTAGCTATTTGGAAGGCAAGCATCCTGGGGGAGCACTAAGATGGAGTTCTGAAAACTAAAATCAAGTTTTCTTAATCTAGAAAGAATCAAGAAACAGATGAAGAAGAAAATAAAGCCTTTTGTGTTGGATAACCACATCTGAAATATTTTAAAAGACATTTTAAACAAATGTTCTCCACTGCCTGCTATAAATCATCTATCTGGGTGGATTGTAAAATCTTCCTGTGATTGCTGGATTGGAAAATAATATGAATAATTCAAAGACACTGAGTGATGTTAAATTTTAATAATAAACCAATATCAGCATTGTAATAAATTTTAGAAGGATGATATTCGATTACTATGTCTTATTTCTTTGTACTACTATAAGAAATGATATTGTTTAATGAGAAGTACTTTATGAAGAGCATGAATTCAGCACTATAAATTCTGTAGTGCCAGGATTGGATTAGAGCACATCACCACATCATATAGATAGATGTTCCACAGGCAAGGCCCAGTTTTTGTGTAGAGCTTCTCCCAAGTATAGTGAGGAGAGGCCATGCCCCAAAGAACTTTGTGTAACAGAGGCAAAGCTGAAAGAGGTAGTGAAGTGTATTGCTAACAAAAGATGCTGTCAAATATAATTTCTTCATGCATGTCCAGGTGTACACTGTGTACTATTATTTCTGGGGTTTCTGACTGGGGAATTTTAAATGCTCCTGGTTTTTGGTAGTACTTGTCATGGTCCCAAGCCTGAATGCTTAATCTTTTCAGATATTTTTAAGACCTTTCAAGTATTAATCCATGTTTTTCTGCCAGGTGTGTTTTCAGGAAGTGCGCTTGGTGCTTGCAGGTTTTTTACGAAGTCTTCCAAAGATTATTTACACAATGAAGCACAAGTTTTATAGGCTCCTAATTAGATCTCACATATGTTTGCAATCTGGGCGGCTTCAAATGGCTACTGGGAAGTCCTGGCTGCTGTTTGTTTCTTTTCAGTTACAGGAACCAAATTCACTCAGGAATAAATTACATGGATTTTCGGAGACTTGAAAAAGCAATTAATGTGTTCTGATTTATTTATGATACTTGTCAGACATTTATGCAATGTGAAATCAGATCAGTGTGGTGCACGTCAGATGTGGGTTGCTCCAGTTACACAGTTATTTGCTCTACACATAAAACCAAAGCATTCAGTACAGCACTTACTGTAGGAGCAGACAAAACTGAGCAGGCTTGATTTTATCTGTGGCTCCATAAAAAAAGTATTCCCAGGCTGTATGTTTGCAGATAAAATCATATTTCAAGTTAAGGTATGCATCCAGCTTTTTATAGTAACCCTAAATTCTGCACCTCACTCTGGTCTGCAGAGGTTTCCCCAGTGGTACTCTGTATATCAGACTCCACTAGTCAGAACCCACTGGAACTGGAAGCTTGGTACTTTATGGGGCTGCAGCAACCCCAGGAAAAGTTTTGTTTGACGCACTTGAGGCTTTCTCATTGTTCAGTGAAGTAACATACAGATGTATGGAACAAGGGAAATTTTTTCAATCTTTCCTGATTCTGACCAGAGGAAGTTGTTTTGTGAAATGTTACAAGTCAAGCTCTTCTATTTTACAGAGAATCATTCATATATATATATATTCTATTGTTTTCAAAAAAGCTTAGATTTATTTCTTCTAATAGAGTTTTATAGAATGAATAGAGATTTTCATCAGTATGTTTTCTGTATAAGCTCAACCCATTTAGCTATAAATCACTTCTCCAAAAATATGTAATTGCTCTTTTATACTAAGATAAAGGATGTTATTTGCTCACAGTTACACTAAAGATCATCAGTAACTGATGTGACAGAGGTTCAGTTAAGATGTAAATGTAATGTGTCACTAGCAAAATTCACAGACTTATCTTTATGGGACACACTGGCATTTCAAAGTTTTAAAACAATACTTCAGAATATGAGTCACTGAGCCTACCCTGAAGTCCCATCCTGATAAGTACACAGGGATGTTTAAAAATCTGACTGGCCATGGCCCTGAGCATCCTGCTTTGAGCAGGGTGGCTGGATTTGCCAATTTCCGCGGGTGCCTTCTGATGTCAGCTACTCTTTGATTCTGCAGATTCTCAAAACTTGCCCTTCTGGTGCCATTCTCTCCTTGTAAGAAAGGTCTCATGGTAAGTTATATAAATTACAGGAAACCTCTATTTAACCTATTTTCAGAAAATTACTTGAACTGAATTTTAAGTTTCTTTTTGAGGATATGCTATAGATACCTATGTAGTGGTTATGTTAATTAAAAAAAGTAATCTTCCACGAAGGTTCTTGAACTGCAGTCATCTTAAGAGGAATATTATATATGCAGTAGCATCCAAGTGATCTTGCCAAAGCTAGACAGCAATTTCTCTTGCTGATGGAGCATTCCATCATGAAAACAGTGAGACAGATTCTGCACTGTTTTGCACCTGGCAAAACTCCATTAACTTCATTAGGTGGATTTATCCTGAGTGTTGTAGATTTTCAGATGTTTTAGGAATATGACACAGATGTGAAAAATTAAAATACAAAAAGCTACTAACTCTGGCCCTTAAAAACAAGGTTATACTGCTGGACATTTATATTCTAAATGTAGGAGGCTGAATTGACTAAATTAACCTTAAGCTTGGATTAGGATAGTAAGAATTTCGGAATTCTTTTTGGAGTGACAGTAGTTTTGAAATTACTTGCAACAAGGAGTTTTTAAATTACATTTTGAGCAAGTAGAGTTTATATCCTATCAGAGATGATACTAGTTTATTGTAGTTTTGTTCAGTTTCCTAGTAGACCCAAAAAGAAATCCAATAAAACCTAGGGTAGAAAGTTTGAACTACTTTCTTGACCTCTCCACCACTGGCATAACTTGCATTGCCTCAGTGCCGTGTGCTCTGCTTGACAGGCTGTCAGCATCTTCAGCAGGACAATGTGCTTTTGGAAGTTCCAGCACTTGTCTGCTGGGTGCTGGTGCCAGCAGCCAGTCCTGGAGAGTAGCTGAAGTGCTGGTTCTTTGTGATATCTGTCACAATGTGATATATGTCCGCAAATAAATGATCCTCAAATGTCCTTCCTTCCACTTGAAAGTGAAGGGAAAGAGACAAACTAGAAATGAGGGAAGAATAGACTCACAGGGGAAAATAGCAGATGCAGAAAAAGTAGGAAAAAAGGTCAAATTCTTATCCAGAGAAGAAACAGAGAGCTGTAAAGAGCCTAAGGAAAAGGGACTTGTAAAGAATTTTTGTTTCAGGATATTTGTACAGGTTTTTTGTTAGTCTGGTTTTCCCATAGAGAATGGTGTATCTTTTCACACTGTGTGCATACATCCCCTCTCCCTGTAAGAATTGTTTAATTACTTGAACAGTGTACAGATGCAATCCCTGTAGGTTTCATCAATGTGAATGACAGTGCTGGAGAGCAAAATCTCCTTCTTTTTAGGAGGGGAGGGGAAGATGTAGCACAAACACATTCAATGTTACACTGCAAAGAAAGAGTACTGACTACCTAAACTGTGGCAGCAGCGCTCTGGTCACAGAGAGAAACGGACAGCTTTCCCAGGCATCGTTCAGGGAAAAGTCTGTGAGTAGGTCAGAGAAAAGAATGAGAAACATTCACTTGCTGTGCCTGGTATTGTGAACATGTGGAATGTGTTATGGAGATTTGTTTACCAAAGGCTGGTTTCTTAATTAGCCAATAGTGATGGTGTTCTAAGTAAAGGACCAATCAAGTCCACCTGTAGTGAACTATGATACAAAAAAAAGCAATGGGGTTCTTAATGAAGTAATTATCAGCCTTCTGTAAATGCATGGAGTCTGTGTAACTTATTGCCCGGTCCTGGCTGGGGGCATAGTGCTGATACCTAAACCTTAGAAAAGCTTCAGAAAGGGCTTACACGACAGCTTAAGAGCTATGAAATCCAGGTATGTAGAAAACAAGGTTTTGTTAGTTCTGAAAGTTTTGGATTGCCATAGGTGGTTTATTTTAGACAAAAATTGATTGGAGAATGAGATAGACTGTAAGAGCTAATTCACTAGCTAAAAGCTATTTTCAATTAACTTTAGCTTTGTTAAATTTAGAACTGGGCTTCCAAATGGCTCTCTGATGGGGTGAACATAAGAATTGAAATTAATAGAAAGCTTTAGCACTGAGCCTTCCCTATGAGAAAACTTTGAAAAATTCCAGGATTAGTTATGTAAGTAAATCTTGGCATTCCTTATCAGTAAGTAGTTCTGGTACAGGATAATAATAACAGAAGTCAAAGTGGATGCGTTAAAGGAGAATGACACCTACAGCAAAAGGAAGTAACCCAGTGCTGACCCAGCCTGGAACTTGGACGTGTAGGGATAGGACAAGGGGAATGGCTTTAAAGTGCCAGAGGGCTGGTTCAGGTTAGATATTGGGAAGAAACTCCTTATTGTGAGGGTGATCAGACTCCGGCACAGATTGCCCAAGGAAGGTGTGGATGCTCTATCCCTGGAGGTGCTTGAGGCCAAGATGGATGGGGCTTTGAGTCACCTGGGCCTAGTGGAAGATATCCGTTGCCATGGCAGTAGGATTGGAACCGGATTATCTGTAACGTCCTTTTCAAACCAAACCATTCTATGATTCTATGAAATATAGAAATGTAGACTTTAAGATCACTCTAACGAGAAAGGAAAGAAAGAAGAACTGAAAAAAAAAAAAATAGGATTCTCTAAGTAGGCCGTTCCAAAAAATAAATGTGTACTTCAGAAGGGTTTGGGGTCTATGCATGGAAAAAGTGCAACTTTGTTGGAAACTGGAATTTTTCTAGCTTATTCACTTTACACCAAGGGTTTTTTAAACTCACAGTTTCCACAAGAAACCTGATACTTTGAAGCACAGCTTTGAAATCTTCCATTTTTAACACCCAAGACATTTTGTGAATGTAGCCCCTGTTCTCAAGTTGAATTGCTTTGTGAAAATACCATGTTCCTTCCCTAGCTAAGTAACTTGAAATTATTTTCAACTTTTAAGGCATACAGACCGAGCCTTACAGAAATGATTGATGAGCATCACCTCCCACTATTTTCTATAAATATTTTTTCCATTTAACATAATTTTGATTGTCATATTTATTTTAATGTCAAGGCTCATATAATCATGTATTCCTTATCTTACATTTGACTGACAGTAGACAAAGAGAGAAAGCATCCAGGCCAGACTAAATACAATTTCTTACATATTTTTCTTACAGGATCCAGTTTTACTTAGCTTGTTCATACTGGCATGGCCACATTGACCTCAGTGGAACTAGGTATATTGAGCCAAAGAGAAAATCTAGTCCATGAAATTCCCTCTTTCTCTCTCCTGTGGCTGTGCAAACTATTTATTTTATTACAGCATGTTCTTTTTTCTTTTGTGAAATTCAAAAGGTTTTATCATTTTAATCTCAAGCATCTCGTTTTAAGATTTTTAGACTTTTTAGAATAGTACTTGCAACACTAAAACCTTTCACCTTATTAGGTCAATATAAGGAATAAATATTACCCAACAGCCCTCTTTTTTTCTACTTCATAGGCTATTTGAAACACTTGACAAAGTGCTTATAACCACTGTGTATGTCTACCATAACTTTATGGACTATATTGTGTGAAAAATACGTTCTTATTAAGATTTGATCATGTAATGGCAAACCTGACTGGAATTTATAGTATGTCTCACAGCTATTTAAATGAAAAACCAGAAATATTTTATTTCATGTAATGTGGGATTTCGTGTAAAAAGTTTGTCTAAACAGAAGTAATTTAGAATTCACTGTAAAACCAATTTTTTCACAGTAGCCAGCATTCCAAAACCAAATACATTACAGTTCTAGAAAATTACAATATATTTTATTTTGCTTCATATATCATTAACAAAATTGCCTGTTTGTCTCTTCTACTAGACTCCACATTGTGGGTGCTAACTTTAAGAACAAGAAAAGAGATACAGAGAGTGCGTGTAGTGAGTGCAAGCCTAAATATTAGAAAAACTGTGTTTTGACTGTTATGCTGAGTATCATTGGTATCTCCATTAAGAAAATAATTGAATCAAATTTTCTTCTGAGGCATTATGTTAAGGGAGCAACAATGTAAAGAAATACTAATTTAGAAAAAATATAACTTTAGAACTCTGTTCACATTTCTCCCTTAGCAATCTTAAATTCTGACCCTGTGCATGATGGAAGTGAATTGGTACTGAAGAAGGTAATCTAGGGTAGAGATTATAAACTTTATTTATTTAACTATTGCAGCAGAAGAAAGTAGATGTAATAAGTGTGTGCTGCAGCAGATCCTCAAACATCAGTACCTTGACTCCATGCTTTAGAATAATGCCTATAAAAGAAGACCAAGTACAAAGGAGAACATTTCACAAGACATAAAAAACAGTTAAAGAGTATTTTTTCACTTAGTTAGGAGTATGTCTGGCATTCCAAGTGACTGGAAAAATTGTCAGAATGTAATTTGTTATCTCTACACACTTGCTTTAAGCCACACTGACATTTTCCTTTATTTTGGAAACTGGGAATAATACCCATTCTAAAAGCATGCTCTCACTTTGATTAAACTACATTTTTATTACAGCAAACTTTCGATATATGATAGCTAAGGCTGAACTGATTTCAACTTACTTGAACAGTTTATGTTGCTATTCATTGTTGTATTAGTTTTAGACTCAGACTTTCAAATAGACCAAAGGGAGTCAAGTGTCTAAATCCGACAAACTTAGTGAGAAATGGAGATTTAGTTACCTGGGACTCTTTAGAAATTCCTGGCTATAAGTTTGCCAGCTTCCTCAGTTTTTATTACTCGTAAATAGAGCTGATATTTGTCAATGTTTAAGGCAGAAAAGGATGGTTCACTGCCCTCCCTCCACACAGGACCATAAACCAGCTGGATCAAATCTGGTGTGGAGTATCTGTTACCTGCTGCTGGGACCATGTGGGCACATGCTCAACTGCCCTCCCTGGTGCAAAAGGAAAGTCAATGAGATATTCTGAGATATTCAGGTTGTACCTAACCATTCCTGCAAAGCTAAAATCAGCCCATTTGCTGTCAATTCCTTGTGGTGAAGCCCTGGCACAGAAGAGCAAATGATTGAAAGCATCTGTAGGATGTCAGATGGTTTTCACCCTGATGCAGAGATAGCTGAAAATCCAGTGGCCAGCAGCCTCTCCTGCCTCATCCTGACCTTCTGTGAGAGTACAAAGTGCTGCTAGTGGTTCTGGAAGAGGGGTAGTGCATCCCACAGAGGGCTGCAGTTGGTTCTGGAGTGGTTGTGAGTAGAGCAGAAGCATGGGATGTGGAATTAAGCGGCTGGAGGGCATGTTGAGGTTGTCACAAGTGTTTGGTGAATGCTGTCAATCCCAAAGAGTGTCACTAGCTGCCTACAGTTTGAGCAGTCGAAGGGGGTCCCCTTACTAAAGAACAAAGCTTTGAATGGGTGTTGAAATAAATGGGCAGGAGA
>NW_024524967.1:0-1646 GCF_017590135.1 Pyrgilauda ruficollis | reverse complement strand
TGCCATGGCAGGGGTGGCCCTGGATGCTGTTTGATGTCTCTTCCGACCCAAACCGTTCCATGGTTCTTTAACTGTGTACTGGAGTGTTTTAGGCACTTGAGACCCAGCTGTGCCAGGGCTGCCCACGTCCTCCCTCTGACCTCCCTGATCCAGCCTGCAGCAGCATCCAGGCTCTGGGCTGGGCCTGGGGGAGCCATGGCATCTGTTTTCTAGCTCTTTTATATCTCTTGTATACCTATTTTATAGCCTTTCACATCTGGTTTATATCTGTTTTGTATCTCTTTTCTATCTGTTTTCTATCTCTTTTATTGTTTAATGCTGAAACACTGACAAGTGTTAAGTTTCCAGCGTGTTCTGTGCTCAGCCATCTCCTCTCTCTTTGGTCCCTTGTCCCTCTGACTGCCCGTCCTTCTCCAAGTGTCCCAGTCCCAGCACACCCTGGAACTCTGCTCCACATCCCATGCAGAGACCGTGGCTGGTGGCTGGAGCACGGAGTTATGGAAAGTTCAATTCCCTCAGCACAGACTAATCCGAGCCCTGCTGTGTGAGCTCTCCCTGTAATCTGTGGGGGAAAATCAGAGTCTTTTAGGGCATGAGTCAGCTAATCTGTTTTAGTCTCTATTTTGGGAGGAGATGAAGCATGTCCTCAAATTTGCTGTTCTTCTCTGTTGACTTCAAAGGGAGCCCAACGTGACTTGCTGGAATGGAGGTGTCTGTGCAAGGCAAGTCTATCTTTGGGCAGATGGATCTCACAATGAAGAGGAAGGGTGACTTCATCCATCATCTGTGCATTCTTTTGAGGGATCCATTCAATTTCAAGCTCTGCTACCTGGCTGAGGCACCGCTCACTCCTCGGGGTCCCTTTCTTTGCTCTGCTTCTTGCCAAGGCCAGGATCTCACCCACCACTCCCGAGGATGCATGGACAATGTGTGTGGTGGCCCTTCCCTGCCTCTGGAGCTCCCCTGCCTCCCCCTCTTCTCCTCCTGATGCAGAGTTTCCCGATGCTCCCACCCTTCCCTCGGCACCTCACACTGCCTCCTTGGCTGTCCCTGTCACCCCTTCCCTGCCCTGCCCCACGCCCCATCTGTGACTGAGAGTTTCTCCCCACAGCCACATTAGGTTCTCTCACGGCCAAAGCCCCCCACCCTGACACCCCCATTCCTGCCCCATCCCCTCCAGGTCCCTGAGCACAGGGAACTGTTCCTGCCACACTCTGAGGAGTTCCAGGGCTTGGCAGATCCACCTGCACCAGACTGCTCAGGTCTTTGTCCAGTGAAGGTCTGAATTCCTCCAAGGAGGGACATGCCAAGCCTGTCCAGGATTCCTCCAGTGCCCATCCCTTCCAAGGGATAAGGGATGCTCATTCCAGAGTCCCTCATGAAAGTTAAATGAATAAAAGGTTAAAAAGTTAAATCTCAGAAACAGTGCTTCATCCTCACCTTCCCTGAGTCAATTCCAGAGGTTACAGTGACCTGAAGTCATGTCCTTCTCTGGAATCTTCCTTTTTCCCAAGTGCCTCCTTAGGGCAGATGCCTTCAGTGTGGGCTTTGGAGGATTTTCTCTCCCCTTCAAGAGAACTGGACCTGCCCCAGCCATGTGTGCTGGGACCCAGAACTGCCAGCCCGGGGCTGGTGGCAGCAGGAAG
>NW_024524966.1:0-1647 GCF_017590135.1 Pyrgilauda ruficollis | reverse complement strand
ACAAACCTTGTCTTTAGCAACATCAAGAGATTGCCCAGAAGGAGGAAAGAGAGCTAGAGTTAGGGAAGTTCGCCTGAAGATTCAGGGGTGCCAGTCACTTTGGGGAAGTCTACTTTAGACAAGCAGATGACTTTGTACTTGTTATGACTAGAAACTACCCTGAGTTCTCACATCCTGCCAGCAGCAGAACTGCCTGGCTTCCTTGGAGTGGGAGACTGGGAAGTCTTCTGTCAAAAACAGAGAGAGAAGCTGTGTAACTTTTATTGCAATTTATTTTGCAGAATCATGAAAGGCTTTCATTCCTTCCTATTATCCCTTGAGACAAAGCTGAGGAACGAGATTGCTGCTAATCCAAAAAGTATGAGAAGTTGAAACAATATTGTCCCAGAGAGGTTTAAAGGAGGATGAACCCAAAGCTTTGGAGGCTGTGAGGATGAAATTCAAGCAATAACTGCTCTGCAGTAGTAGTCTGTGACCAAAAAGTGATATATCATGGGGGGCAAGAAGGTCCAAACTGCAGAAGGGGCTGAACTGGCTTAGAAGTAGGAATGTCAGAGACACAATGGATCCCTGTATGGGACTAGAAAAATATGGTGGCAACTCTCCTTTATGCATATAATGTAATTGGGTACTTGTAGAAATGGAAAGATGGGCTTGTACTTCTAGAGGAATTCCACTGTCTGTGTTCAGCCTGATTACAATCAATCAGCCGTCAGATAAGCTGTTAGAAAAAGTGATCAATGCAGTCCATTTTGAATTTGTTAAAAATACTGACAACTTGAAGCAGTTTTTGCTGGCAAATTCTTGCAGCTTGAAATGAAATAGTTATGTAAATTGGAACTGTTTCAGTGCTTTAAAGGTGTTGGATACACAGCATATGCTAAAAACTTTCATTTTTCTCTACATATGTTAATAATAATGATGTAGCCCTGAAGCATTTATGACCTCCCCTGGAGTTTTAGAATCAGGTGGAGTTTATCAAATCACTTACTGATTTTGTAAAGATTTTGAAAATGGGCATCTTAAGTATAGCATTTCTGGCTAATGATCATTGGGACTTTCAATATAAGTTAAACTGCCTTCCTGGCAACAAAATTGTATAAATATAATAGATATGAATATAATCGTATAAACATAATGTATGAAATTGCTCTGAAGCACAAGGCCACGGGCAGATAGTGAAATATGAACCTTACTGATGCAACTTATGGGAAGCTGTTCCTGGTATTGCCTCCTGTGACCAGAAGACAGTTTTTGGTGTTGAAGGCACTTGAGGTCCTTCTTGCAGCAAGGAGATCCTGTAAGTGTGGCTGTATAAACAATGTGGAAATGGCATCTGGATAATGTGTAAGATTGAGGAAAAACCAGAGAGTTGAAAAGGTCTTTTAAACAGGAATGCTAGCTCATGTGGCAAAGAAAAATATCAAGAAAGTGGGAATATTTTTCCTTCTGTTAATGATCCACTGCATTGTTAGGGCTTAACTAGTGAGGTAAGTGAAAAGTAATACTAAAGCAAATTGTTTCAAGGTCAATGTCACCATGTCAGAGCTTTCAGTCTTTTCTTGCTGTTGTTTCTCCTTCTTACAATAGAAATATATGTTTAAACCAAACATTTAAAAGAAATTTCTGACACCTCTTTTTTTTTTT
>NW_024524965.1:0-1647 GCF_017590135.1 Pyrgilauda ruficollis | reverse complement strand
TGGAATTCTGTTTAGTCTTGCTTTTTAAGCTAGCAAGGACACTGTTTTCCACTAGAATTTAGAAGACATAACAAGAAAGCCCCTGGAATAACTCCAATGGGGCAGAACCTGGGGGAAATTTACCTAACCAACTGCTCTTCTAATTGGATAATATTTGCTAGATATACTAATTACCCGATCTTATAAAATTTTACTAATCTAATTCCAGGTGCAGTTTTCTCCATATTGTGTACTGGAAAGCTTTCAAGTAAAGGCTTGCTTTTATATTATCATTTTAACACTGGAAAAATTCTGTGTTCTTTCCAGGCAACATATGCCAAAAGAAGAAATGTTAAAAACCAAAAATTAAATTAAAAGTAATTATTAATTCAGTTTTGAAAATCCTCATAAACCTAAGGAATTTGAACACATAAAAATATAATTTAATGAGGAATTTCAATGTAATTTTTACTTGAGTTGTAAGTTTTCAATATTCTAGGCATTTAAATACTCTAATGTAGGTTTGTGAAATATATCAGAATTGTATTCAAATCAGAGAGAATCCCTAACTGTGACTATAGTCTAAATAGCTAGATGTTAAATAATTTCCTTAAAATGTGACCAATAATGCAACTAATAAAGAACAAATGTTTCAAAGTTTTTAAATGGTTGTGGTTTTTTCTTCCCCAAAGGTAAAAGAAATATAAATAGTGGGGAAAATCTAATTTTAAATAATTAAATTTACTTTAAATGCACAGGTCATTTAAGAACTTTAAGGCTATTTTAATAAAAACCTGTTGCAAATACCTTTACCATCTCTACTAAACAAATTTGATGGCATTTCACACATCATCTTAGTGTTAAAATAATAGTGCAACCACTACATGAAACTTAAAGCTATGAAGAGTTGAAACCACATTGACAGCTTAAATAATCTACAGAGAAGAGAACAAATTATTTCTCAGTCCTATATAACAGTTGTTATATATTATCATGATTCAGAATCTGGGCTTTTTTTCCCTGCTAGTGATTCTACAGTCTTCACCTCAAGGCTAAATTTACTGACCAGCAGCATTACAACAAACTTTCTGCCCTTCCTCAGATTTTATGTAGAAATTCTCCTTTGGTGCAATGTTCACAGATGCCTTGAGTCTCTCTCTAGTTCTCATTCTCCTTCTATCTGCCTCTTGTAGACCATTTATCTTTTATTTTGTAATTCAGTTGTAAGCCATATGCAAAAAAGACTGGTGCTTTTTTACACTTGCCTAATGTGTTAGAGCTTTAATTCAGATGTAGAGCTTTTGGGCACTACTGCAATTTAAATATTAACTAAAAAAATATTATACACAATTGCAAAAAGGTTTGGGCTATTTTCTGCATGACATGGCAGCCAATCTTTTTTTTTTTTTTTTTTTGTTCTTGGGGGCTTTATTTTTCTATTTTTTAATTCTTTTAAATCATCTTCAATAATAATTTTGAGAATTTGACAATGCACTAGATTAAAAATTACACCCCTAAATTAAAAATCTCTTTTGTAAAACTTGGTCTTACCATCATAGCATACCAATACAAATAATATCAAAGTTTTAGGAGACTCCCTTCTGAAGGGAACAGAAGGTACCATATGCAGATCAGACCTGACGGAACCCAGGACATCCCTCTGGGTGC
>NW_024524964.1:0-1647 GCF_017590135.1 Pyrgilauda ruficollis | reverse complement strand
AGCTATATTGGCCTCAGGCCTTGCCCCGGCATTGCTCAGGATTCATATAAAACCCTGAGAAAAGATAGGTGTAAGTCCATATGAAATATTGTATGGCAGACCATATCACGCCACTGTACTAAAAGGGGAAATGCATGTGAATGGGGATAGGGCAATTGTAGAATATGTGGTATCACTTAATAAGACTTTGAATTCTTTAAGGAATACCTTGCAGTGGAATAGGCCACTCACGCTGGAGAATCCTGTTCACGACATACATCCTGGGGATCAAGTGTACGTCAAAAATTAGATGACAGATCCATTACGGGAATCATGGGGTGGACCTTACCAGGTGATGATGACGACCTACACGGCAGTGAAGGTAGAGGGCATGAATGCTTAGATCCATTACACCTGAGTGAAGAAAGTGCCGCATCAGTGGAAAACGCAGATAATAACTCCCACTCGAATGATCTTCCACGCAAAGCCCCCTTCTTAATCATTTTGTTGTTAGTTTTAATGAAAGTAATTCCTGCACATGGGTTTATTAGGGTAGAAACGGAGAACAAACAAGTTACAAGGGTAACGGGAATGGATATTCAATTAATTTCTGCATTGTATGATGACCAGGGAGCTAGAGTTGAAGAGATCCAGGTAAAATGGCAGCAAGAAACTGAGGAAAGCCAGGGAGAAGTGAGTCTGAATTGGGATCAAGATGCTCAACAAAGAAATACAACGCTGAGACTGACTAAGGTAACCACAAACGATTCTGGAGAGTACATTTGTTATCAGGCGATAAGAGGACAGGCATTTTTTAAAAGGCATAAAAGGAGAGATCGGATAGAAATTGGTCTCCCAAAACGGAATGAAAAGCAAGAAAACTTAGCAGTAAGATTAATCAGGGACTTCGGAATAATGCAAAATGTCACTCAAATAACCGCTTGTTTGCCGTTACCGCAAGCCGCAGGGGAACCTATACCTTGGGGAATAATACCAATAACCGAGATGCCAAAATCTTTTAAAAATGTATCTTGGAATTGTCAAATGGTGCCAAAGTCAGAGAAAGTATGGAGAGATTTATGTATGACAATTAGAACCATGATCGAGGCAGATTGTAAACTGAAGCCCAATTATTACGGACAGATAGGACTAGTACCAGTTAAGATGGCCTTGAAGTGGAGATGTGAGTGTAGAGGATATAATCATACAGTAAACAGAACATCACTACCCGAACCCATAGACTGTAGATATACAACTGTGCACAGCCCAGGAAATCTGGTTTAGGTCATGGGACATGAACAGTGGACTACCCATTTACCATTAGATGGGCCCACCACTCAAATTACCCTCGGAATCCCCACCCTATGTCCGTATTGGAAGCAGAGCAAATTAAAACATAAAGGACAAAAAATAAAGTAGATCCGGAAGAACAATAGCACGAACCTGATGCAGGGGTAAAATTTAGACGGGTGTTAGAATCTTTGTTCACCACAGTAGCTACTTATCGAAACAGAGAAATGTTAAACAACCTGTTAGGGCAGACTGAGAGATTGGCAGAGGCTACAAAGAAAGAGTTCAAAGATCTAAATTTACAGCTCCAAGCTATGTCAAAGATGACTCTCCAAAATCGAATGGCCTTAAATATGTTGCTGTTGAAGGATCACGAGG
>NW_024524963.1:0-1652 GCF_017590135.1 Pyrgilauda ruficollis | reverse complement strand
AAAAAATCTCTGGAAAACTGAATAGAGCATATCTGGGTCCTTGGCTGGCATCACCAAGCCAAAATTCAAGAGTGTCTTTTCCAATCGAAGTGAATTCCTCAAGAATTTTCCAGAATTTCTATGAAGTTACAACAGTAGATTTTTAATTTGAGGGAGGAAAAGAAAAAGAAGCAACTTACAGTTGTCTTGTAAAAACAAGCAAGTGCCTCATGAACAGGGTTCTGAGTCATATAACCAGCTGGGTCTTCTCGTGTTGGCTAATCAATCTTGATTTCAAAACTGGAAGAAAGAAAGAAGATAATTAGACTTGACAAACCCCAGAGAATTAAGCAAATTAATAGAACAAACAAGGATTGATCTAAAGGATGCCCCACAGGAGAAACAGATCCAAGAGCAAACATCCAGTGTCATAAATAGTTAGGGACATTTTGCAGTAAAATCAAGGGATTAAAAAGTTCCAAATCTGTGACCAAAATGTGAATTAAAAGCTTGCAAACACAGTCCCAGTGATATCTCTTCTTACCCGTTTATCAGAACTGTAGCCCTCTGACCTCTCATATTTGTAAATAAATGTGATATTTTATGTGTTTGGGGACTGAAAACCCCATGTGTGTTGTGTCTGTGTGAGAGGGAAGGGCCAGCAGAGAGAGCAGGAGCAGAGGGGAGACATTCCTTGCATGACACAAGAACTTGGAAGGGAATAATTGAGAGGTCTTAGGGTCAGCACAGCGATGTCATGGTGAATAAGTGACATTCTGGGTGGTTTCATAAGAGATGCTCAGGAGGGTGCAGGGAATGACAGGCAAGGAGAGGCCCTCCTTGGATGGGATGTGGGAACACATCCCCACTACACTGGAAGGACAGACAGAAAGAAATGCGTGTTTCATGTTTTGGTACTGAAAGGGATGGTTGTGCTCCAGCACGATGCCGTGTCTGAGCCAAGCACAGAATTACACTGGTGTCACACCACAGCATCTGGCAGAGCCAGAGGGGACACTCCTGGGAGAGCAAACATCCACTTCTGGCTTGTGAGTTCCAGCTAATGATCAATTCATATCACCCCTCAGTAAATCATGTTTGGATTCAGCTTGCAAAAATTGGATTGTTTAAGGCCCTTTGAACACCATGTGAAAACATCTTTCATTATAAATGAGGATTTCCCTGCAGACACCAGTAGGATCACATCTGCTTCATCTTGGATTAGCATAAAGGAGTGACTTTCCCCATGCTCCTGCCATGGAGTGTCAGCTCTGCCAGGTTTGGCACTTCATGGGCTTTATTCAGTCTCCACCTTGTGCCCAAATGAACATTCAAACTATCCAAACACATCTCAGTTCCATATTACTGGCTTTTATAGGACTTATTTGAGGTATAGCAACATCCCTTAAATATTCTTACTCTAACTCAGGTCAGTTCAGTTTGTGTAATTTACCTGGGACTTCCAGGACATGGACACCATTCCTTTGTAAATCACATTTCAAATGTATTGTGAAGGTTAATGCATAACCCAGTGCTCCAGGACCACACAATGCACCCAGAATTCCTCTCCCCTCATGTCTGTGGAAATCAGTGGGAGCTGATTTTGTGGGGATGGAAAGACGGAGCAGCCCAGGGGAGAAGCACTCGGAGGTGCTGGTGGCTGAGAGGCTGGA
>NW_024524962.1:0-1649 GCF_017590135.1 Pyrgilauda ruficollis | reverse complement strand
CCTGGGCACACCTGGGCACACCCGGGACACCCCTTGGACACCTGGAACCCACCTGGGCACACCTGGAACCCACCTGGAACCCTCCCTGAACATCTGGAGCCCACCTGGGCACACCCAGGACCCCCCTTGGACACCTGGGCACACCTGGATCTCACCTGGGACCCTCCCTGAACATCTGGAGCCCACCTGAGACCCACCTGGAACTCACCTGGGACCCTCCCTGAACATCTGGAGCCCACCTGGGCACACCTGGAACCCACCTGAGACCCACCTTGGACACCTGGGGCTCACCTGAGACCCACCTGGAACCCACCTGGAACTCACCTGGGACCCTCCCTGAACATCTGGAGCCCACCTGGGCACACCTGGAACCCACCTGAGACCCACCTTGGACACCTGGGGCTCACCTGAGACCCACCTGGAACCCACCTGGAACTCACCTGGGACCCTCCCTGAACATCTGGAGCCCACCTGGGCACACCTGGAACCCACCTGAGACCCACCTTGGACACCTGGGGCTCACCTGAGACCCACCTGGAACCCACCTGGAACTCACCTGGGACCCTCCCTGAACATCTGGAGCCCACCTGGGCACACCTGGAACCCACCTGAGACCCACCTTGGACACCTGGGGCTCACCTGAGACCCACCTGGAACCCACCTGGAACTCACCTGGGACCCTCCCTGAACATCTGGAGCCCACCTGGGCACACCTGGAACCCACCTGAGACCCACCTTGGACACCTGGGGCTCACCTGAGACCCACCTGGAACCCACCTGGAACTCACCTGGGACCCTCCCTGAACATCTGGAGCCCACCTGGGCACACCTGGAACCCACCTGAGACCCACCTTGGACACCTGGGGCTCACCTGAGACCCACCTGGAACCCACCTGGAACTCACCTGGGACCCTCCCTGAACATCTGGAGCCCACCTGGGCACACCTGGAACCCACCTGAGACCCACCTTGGACACCTGGGGCTCACCTGAGACCCACCTGGAACCCACCTGGAACTCACCTGGGACCCTCCCTGAACATCTGGAGCCCACCTGAGACCCACCTGGAACTCACCTGGGACCCTCCCTGAACATCTGGAGCCCACCTGGGCACACCTGGAACCCACCTGAGACCCACCTTGGACACCTGGGGCTCACCTGAGACCCACCTGGAAAATCCCCAAAAAATCATCAAAAAATCCCCAAAAATAAAAAAAATTCCCAAAAGTCCCCAAAAATTCCACCCAAAAACTCCCAAAATTTCCCTTAAAAAATCCCCAAATTTTCCCCCAAAAAAACCCCAAAAAATCTTAAAAGAAACCCCAAAAATCTCAATATTTCCCTTAAAAAAATCTCCCAAAAAATCCCAAAATATCCCTAAAAAATCCCTTCCAAAAACCCCCAAAAATCCTCAAAACCCCTCCTAAAATCCCCCCAAAAATCCCCTAATTCCCCCCCAAAAAATCCCAAAAAATAATTTAAAATTCCCCAAAAAATAAAGAAAAATTCCCCAAAAAGGCCCAAAATTTCCCTTAAAAAACCCCAAAAAACCCCAAAAAAATCCCAAAAATTCTCCCAAATTTCCCTGAAAAAAATCCCAAAATTTCTGTAAAAAAAACCCCCAAAAATAATCAAAAAATCAAAAAAAAAT
>NW_024524961.1:0-1649 GCF_017590135.1 Pyrgilauda ruficollis | reverse complement strand
TTTAGGGGGATTTTTTGGGGAATTTTTAATGGTTTTTCTGCGCAATATTTTTGGGATTTTTAGCTGGGTGTTATTTTGGGATTCTTTAGGAATTTTTTTGGTAGTTTTTGGGTGTTTTTAGGGGGATTTTTGGGGAATTTTTAATGGTTTTTTTTAGGGATTTTTTTAGATTTTTTGCAATTTTTAATTATTATTTTTGTGGGGGTTTTCAGGATTTTCAGGGATTCTTTGGGATTTTTGCGGGGACTTTTTGGGCCTTTTTTAGGGGGATTTTTTGGGGAATTTTTAATGGTTTTTCTGCGCAATATTTTTGGGATTTTTAGCTGGGTGTTATTTTGGGATTCTTTAGGAATTTTTTTGGTAGTTTTTGGGTGTTTTTAGGGGGATTTTTGGGGAATTTTTATTGGGTTTTTTAGGGATTTTTTTAGTTATTATTTTTGTGGGGGTTTTCAGGATTTTTAGGGATTTTTTTGCAATTTTTAATTATTATTTTTGTGGGGGTTTTCAGGATTTTTAGGGATTTTTAGGGATTTTTTTTGGGGGGATTTCCTTACAACTGTGGCACTTTCCCTTGCAGAGAACTCAAAAATCCCATTCCCCCTCCTTTTTAAACTTTTCCCTCCCTTTCCAAAACCCACGACTGGATTTTTCTGCTCTGGGGTTGGGTTACCCTGGTTTTTTTGTGGTTTTTGGGATTTTTTTTGGGGGATTTGCTGACAATTTTGGGATTTTCCCTTGCAGAGGGCCGAGGATTTCGGGCCGGTCGAGGTCATCTCGCACTGGCACCCCAACCTGACCATCAACATGGTGGATGACCACACGCCCTGGGTCAAGGGCAGCGTGCCCCCGCCCCTGGACCAGTGTGAGCAGCCCAATTCTGGGGAAAATTCCAGGAAAAAAGGGAAAATTCCCCAAAAAAGGGAAAAATTCCCATTAAAAACGGGGCTGGTTTGGGGTCGCGGGGTCCCAGTTCCTCCCAGTTCATCCCAGTTCATCCCAGTTCCTCCCAGTTCATCCCCTGGGTCAGGGGCAGTGTCCCCACTCCAGACCAGTGTGAGCAGCAGAATTCCGGGGAAAATTCCCAGAAAAAAAGGGAAAATTCCCAGAAAAAAGGGAAAATTCCCATTAAAAACGGGGCTGGTTTGGGGTCGCGGGGTCCCAGTTCATCCCAGCTCATCCCAGTTCCTCTCCTGGGTTAAGGGCTCTCCAGACCAGTGTGAGCAGCAGAATTCCAGGTTTTCCGGGGAAAATTCCCAGAAAAAAGGGAAAATTCCCATTAAAAACGGGGCTGGTTTGGGGTCGCGGGGTCCCAGTTCATCCCAGCTCATCCCAGTTCCTCTCCTGGGTTAAGGGCTCTCCAGACCAGTGTGAGCAGCAGAATTCCAGGTTTTCCGGGGAAAATTCCCAGAAAAAAGGGAAAATTCCCATTAAAAACGGGGCTGGTTTGGGGTCGCGGGGTCCCAGTTCATCCCAGCTCATCCCAGTTCCTCTCCTGGGTTAAGGGCTCTCCAGACCAGTGTGAGCAGCAGAATTCCAGGTTTTCCGGGGAAAATTCCCAGAAAAAAGGGAAAAATTCCCAGGAAAAAACCAAAAATTCCCATTAAAAATGGCACCCCAGTAGCTCCCAGTTCCTCCCAGTTCCTCCCCTG
>NW_024524960.1:0-1608 GCF_017590135.1 Pyrgilauda ruficollis | reverse complement strand
GGAACAAATGGGGGAAAAGGGGATTTGGGTGGGGTTTTAATGGGATTTAAGGGATTTTTAATGGGATTTTAGTGGGAATTTAATGGGATTTTAATGGGGTTTAATGGGATTTTAGTGGCAGATTTTAATGCAAATTTAAAGGGAATTTAATCAGATTTTAAAGGAATTTAATGGGATTTTAGTGGGATTTTAATGAGGGTTTTAATGGGATTTTCATGGGGATTTAGTGGGAATTTAATGGGAAATTTAATGGGATTTTAATGGGGATTTAACGGGATTTTAAGGGGAATTTATTGGCAATTTTAATGGGAATTTCATGGGATTTTAATAGAATTTAATGGGATTTTAATTCGGGTTTTAATGGGATTTTAGTGGGGATATTAATGAGAATTTAATGGGATTTTAATGCTGGTTTTAATGAGAATTTTAATGGGATTTTAGTGGGATTTAATGGGGTTTTAATGGGAATTTTAACAGGATTTTAGTGGAGATTTTAATTGGATTTTAATGGGATTTAATGGGAATTCAATGGGATCTTATTGTATTTAATGGAAATTAATGGGATTTTAATGAGATTTTAATGGGGATTTTAATGAGAGTTTTAATGGGATTTCATGAGATTTTATTGGGACTTTAATGAGATTTTAATAGGGATTTTAATGGGATTTAATGGGATTTTAATGGGGATTTTAATTAGGGTTTTAATGGGATTTTATTGACGGTTTTAATGGGAATTTAATGGGATTTTAGTGAGGATATGGATGAGAATTTTAATGGAATCAATGGGAATTTAATGGGATTTTAATGACATTTTAATGGGAATTCAATGGGATTTTAATGAGGGTTTTAATGGGATTTTAATGGGGATTTTAATGGAATTTAATGGGATTTTAGTGGGGATATTAATGAGATTTTAATGAGGGTTTTAATGGGATTTTAGTGAAAGGTTTTAAAGGAATTTAATGGGATTTTAATGAGATTTTAATGGGGATTTAATGGGATTTTAATGAGGGTTTCAATGGGAATTTAGTGGAAGATTTTAATGGGATTTTAAAGGAATTTAATGGGAATTAATGGGAATTTAATGGGAATTTTGACAGGAATTATCGATTTTCTCGGGGTTTTTTTGTTTTTTTGTTCTTTTTGGGGTTTTTCCCCCAAACCTGCGGTGGGGAGGCGGAACCCGCAGCGGGGGCAGGGCAGGGAGCTGGGGGGCTGGGAATTAATGGGAATTAATGGGGGTTTTAATGGGAATTTTGTGGGATTTAATGGATTTTAATGAGATTTCAATGGGATTTTAATGCGGGTCTTAACGGGATTTTAGTGGGGATATTAATGAGATTTTAATGAGGGTTTTAATGGGATTTTAGTGAAAGATTTTAAAGGAATTTAATGGGATTTTAATGGGAATTCAATGGCATTTTAATGGGATTTTAATGAAGATTTTAATGGGATTTTAATTCGGTTTTTAATGGGATTTTAGTGGGGATATTAATGAGATTTTAATGGGATTGTAGTGGGATTTTAAAGGAATTTAATGGGAATTCAATGAGATTTTAATGGGATTTTTGCAGATTTTTGCAGGATTTATCGATTTTCTCGGGGTTT
>NW_024524959.1:0-1658 GCF_017590135.1 Pyrgilauda ruficollis | reverse complement strand
CAGACTGGCTTTCAAGGAGTTGAAGGTGTCCATGAAGTGGGATCACCGTGGGGAGAAAGGACAAACACAGCCATAAGCAGCTTTGCTCCCCAGGCAGGAACATCCTGAGGCTGTGGACAGCTCTGCAGGTGGGATGTGGTGGCCAGCCAGGCAGACCTGCTGGGCTCAGCCCTGCTGTGAGCCGAGGGCTCTGGCTTTGTGCCCAGTGGGGGCTGGCACGACTCCAGGGCCTGCCTGTCCCCTGCCAGAGCCCCTCCCTGGGCTGGGCTGGGTGATCCTGACAGCCAGGGCTGGCAGGGAGCCTGTGGGCTGGCCTCACTGCTCAGCGAGGTCTGAACCTCAGGCAGGGGCTGCCTAATCCCTCTTGGCTAGAGACAGATAAACTTCTTGATCATCAGGATCCCCAGCCACCTGGGCCAGGAGCTCTGAAGTCCCTTGGGCTCTGGGTGTCCAGGGCCCTTGGACTTGCTGTGCCTAACTCTCATTGCCCCAGGGTCTTCACCCTCTCCTGATGGCTCCCAAATCCTTCAGCCTGTTCTTCCTAAATCACTTGGGCAAATGGTGCCTGAGTCCTTTAGCCGTTAAGGACTCAAAATTCAGTACTTCAGCATACTGAAATCCTTGGTCTGGATGCACCTAATCCCTGTGGGCTCCTGTTCCTAAAACCCTTGGATCAAAGGCTACCAGAATACCTAGACTGAAGACCCTGAACACCTTTCAAGAGCCTGGTACCTTAGTCCCCTGGAATGAGTGCTCTAAACCACTCTGGCCACAGAATTCCCCAGACAGTTGTAGTAGAGGAAGGAGATACCTAATCCAGATGGAACAGGCTGCCCAGAGAAGCTGTGGATGCCCTATCCCTAAAAATACTCTGGCTGAGTTTTGATGGGGCTCTGACCAACTTGGTCTAGTGGAAGGTGTCCCAGACCACAGCATGAGCTTGGAACTAGATGATTTTTAAGGTGCCTTTGAACCCAAACCATTCTATCATTCTATGACCCTTTGTGTCTAAAGCCACTGAGCCTATAGTTTACAAACACATTTGGCCATTTGGCTCAAATCCCTTGGGTCTGGGTATTCTAATTTCACCTGGTAAATCCTAAACTTCTCTGTCCAATGGACTGTTGGTCACCTCAGCTGGATACGCCCACATACTACAGACCTGTGGCTCATTATCCCTAGTGGTGAGCACCCATAAACCACCTAGCTGCAAGGATCCAAGTCAGCCGTACTGAGGACCCCAAATCCCTAGGCAGAGGCACCTAATGCCCCTGGGCTTGTTGATCCTTGAGCTCCATGATGCCCTGTTGCTATGAAATCCCTCAGACCCTAGTACGTGACCCCATTACAGTTCCTAAATCTCATGGATGGCGTTCCCCCTAAACCCCTCAGACTCCGGGCATATCTGGCTCTGGGGTGCCTAAACCCCTTGAGACAGATCCTCTCCTCCAAAGACGCCGAACGCCTCCTACAGCAGACGCCCAAGCACTGCCAGCCGCGGCAGCTGCGGCGGCGCTCGCCCCGCCCGACGGGGGGCGGTGCCCCGGCGGCCAATGGGCATTGGTCAGTAATTAACCCGTGGTTAATTAGCGGCGATGGGCGCCGGGGCCCGCCCCCGGGCGTGCGGGGCGGAGCGCCGGGATGTGGCGGGCGGCGGC
>NW_024524958.1:0-1651 GCF_017590135.1 Pyrgilauda ruficollis | reverse complement strand
CACTGTCAGACACACAACTATTTGATATTTTGGACACACAAGATGTGCATAACAACAACTTCCTTAATTTCCTGTAGTAATTCCTTCTGTCACATCTGAAACCCAAACTTAATTTATTAATTTCACTGTTGCAAAATTCTCCCTTTCCCCACAGTTCAATCTCAGCATCCCAATGTCAAACACAGGCTCTGCTGTCAGAAGTCACAGGTCTGTGGGTTGTGGTGGATGTGCTTGTAAAAGCATCACCCAGAAGAGGAAAAGGACAAACACCATGAGGAAAAGAAGAAGAAAACACTCTGGTGATTACAAACAAATTAACCAGTGTGTGAAGCCAACAAGAGGTGAAGATTGAAAACAATCTCAGTTCAAAAAAAACCAAAAGGGAGAAAACTACCTCTGTGATAAACAACCATCAGCTGGTCTCCATGTCCTGCCATGGACACCACTGGGCCTGGGAGACTGAAGATCTCCTTCTGGACTCCTCCAACTGTGAACACACGGACCAGCAGGGCACTGGTGGCACAGGCAGCCCAGCCCTGACCCAGACAGATGGCCTCAATCTCTTCATCCTTTGGCATATCCACAGTCCACTCCTTGTTGGCATCCCAGGAGCCAAAATGGATGCAGTGGAGCTTGCTAAGGCAGAGACAAAGAACCAACAAACATGAAGTAAATACAATATCATTGTATTTACATTTCAACATGAAGTAAATACAATATCTGAAAATACAGCAGTATAATAAATTTTTGTCAGAGATCTCTGATGGAACTACAGGTGGCACTGCAAATTTGAAGTGGTCATTTGCAAAGGTGTTGCTCTTACTATTCAAAAACTGAAGAGCCAGCTTGACCTCCAGCACTGTAGATTTAAAGTCTCTAAAGCCTGAAGCAGAGAGAGTCAAAAGGTCTGAGGGGAGACTTTTTAGATGGAAGCAGGTAAATGTCCTCCTTGGCACCCTGAATGTCAGCCCTCTTAGAAGTCAGTCATGTTATGCTATCTTTCAAAGGGAAAAAATATCAGAAACTTCAGTTCTTAATAATTGAAAACTGCCTATGACCAACCACAGACATCATGCCTTTTGAGAGGTTATTACCCATTTCCACTGAGGAAAACACTGACACTTTCAAAATCAGACAACCAATATATAACAAATAATACTTCTACAGGATACTTTTCAACTTACCACAAAGCTGTATGTGTGAAAATAAGAAGAAAGCTCTTTCTTCAAGATATTTCCACAGAAACCAAAAATAAAATACTGTTGAAATTGCTCTTAAATGCAAAACAGAGTTTAGCTGGCCCAGCTGCTTAAATCTTTCTATGGTTTTCATAAACTTGTGTTCCTCAAACTTGAAATTCTTATGGGTATCTCTAAAGATCTGCTTAACAACAGTGTGAAAAGAAATAGTTGAACTCTTATGACTGATCTTTGATCTGAGCAGACTGAAAAATTGTTGTTCATGATTACAATTTCCTTTGAGTCTGTATTGTGTAAAGTTTCCAGTATACATACACTTGAAAAAGGAATTAAGAAGAAATTCTTAAGACACAAATTATATTTTTCAATACTCTTGAAGTCTTCAAGTAGGTGGAAGCTAAAATCCTCCTCGAGAGTGGTCCCATTGTCTCAGGTTTAGCTGGGTGTGTATT
>NW_024524957.1:0-129713 GCF_017590135.1 Pyrgilauda ruficollis | reverse complement strand
GGGAAAAAGAAGTCCTTTGCCCAGGCTCTGGGTATCAGATGAAAGCTGACGATTAGGGCTCTCAGGATATGCAGGAATCTAGATTCTGACCACTTCAGTTTTGGAGAAATCCAGCAAAATTTGCCAATTTCTAGCTTGGGTGGCCAGGGTGGGCCAGGGAGATCCCGTTAAAGTTTTTAAAGCAGAAACCTCACCCGAGGAAGAGGAAATAGAAAAACCCATATTTAGTGAAAAAGAAATAAAGGCTGTAAAAGATTTAAACTTACACCAATGGCAACAAGGGGAGTGGCTAACATCAGACGGACGGTTGTTTTTAAAGAAAGCACTTGCTGGACAATGCTAACAGAACTACATAAATTAACCCACTGGGCAGTCCAAGGACTATGTGATCATTTCCTGAGAAATAACCTGTGCATAGGTGTATATGACTTAGCGAAAGCAATCACAAAAGGGTGTTTAATTGTCACTAGGGAGAGGACCCGAAGTGTTGGACCGAAAAGGAGGAATCTGCTAATCTCTTGTGAGGACACAGTCCCCAGCTCTGCCTGCAGACCAGCGGACAAAGCTGCATCATCATCCTCCTCCTTCATGCCACTCCTGGGAGCAGCGGCGGCATGGGTGCGACCCATTGATTTCTCCCCACCTGAGCTGATTCTTTTTAATAAAGGCATTAAAAAGGAGAAAGATCTCCTGCCCATTTATTTCACAGCAGTTGTGGGATGTTGCTGGCCACTGCAACCCAGACAGCCCTTTGCTCTGGAAAACAAGAAAATACCAGGTTATGCTGTGTTTCTGGTGACTCTCAGCCTTCCAGCACCCCTGGCATGTGTGTCACTGCTATCCCCAGCTCCACAGGGGTCAGTGCTGACTCTTTTCCCCACATCCCTGAGAGGGCAGCTACAGCAATGCTCCTGCCTCTGCCTGTGGGGGTGATGTTGGGCATCGTGAACATGAACTCCATCCCACCCCAGAAATCCATCTGGGTTGGGCTCACACCACTGACAACAGCCATGCCCTCAGTGGTGAGGATGTTTGCCCTCAGGGCTCTCTCCAGAGAGCAGAACCCACCTCCCTGAGGCCCCTCTTGTCCTGCTGTGTCACAGGCTCTGTGTGACATCACAGTCCCACCACTATTTCAGACCAGATTTTTGAAAAATTATGTTCAGGGCCCTTTAAATGAGGCTTTGAGCTTTAAAATCATAAGCCTTGGAGATTAAGAGTGTGGTTTTGGACAGTGGGTTTGGACCTCAGATCAACTCTTTGGTCTGCCAAATGTGGGCTTTGGGAATTTAAAAGTAATGCTCTTCTTCCAGTTTTGAGGCTTGCATTATATAAATGAGGATTTGGGCTTGGAAAGCTCAGTGTTAAGTCTGAGAAATAATCAGTGTTATAAATGAGAAGCTTGACTAGGCCAATATTCAAGCAGCAATCAATTTATTAATTAATATGGTAAAGTATGAGCAATACAGCGCAGGGTACAGTGGGGGAAATTTTCCCTCCAACTGCACACTGATAGTAGAGGCTTCCAGGTATTTATAGGGGTACTCATAAGCTTTCTCAGCAGTTTCTATTCCCAATTTTTACACCACAATTCTATACACTATTGTGATTTAGTTTTTCTCAGGATGTATCCCAGAAAGGAGTATCCCCAGATGGTGGGAGTCCAACTTCTGAAAGAAGAAAGAAGTCTCCCAGCTGCTGAGGTCCAGATTCCAGACGTGGGTCCACCTTTTAATTGACTATAAATCTCATAACAGTGATGTCCATCTTCCCTTGGTCGAAACTATTAGTCCTTGAGTTGATGTTCATCTTCCTTTCTCAAGCTGCTTTTCACTGTTTTGTTAAGGCGTAGAGGTAAGCATGTTTCCTTTTTATATATTCTAAATCTATAGTTTCAAAGATCCCCACTACAAGCAATATTCTAAAATTATACTTCAAAGGGTTATTATTGCAAAAGTCTTTAAGGCTTAGCTAGAAGCAGAAAGTTCCTGTCAAACAGCAACATCCTTAAAGCTTTAAATCAAATGCTCCTAAATCAACTTAAGACTTATAAAGGTTCATTGCGAACAAAGGATAGGTTCAAAGGCCTTCTTCCATGCTTTACTTCCTCAGTTCTTTATTAGAATTCGTCTTTATAACTGTCCCATGGTCAATTTCCATACATATCACAATCACAAATACACATGTTGTCTGTATGTACCTGACACAAAACACTTTATATTTCACAATCAACAATAATCTTTTGGTCCTTGAAACTGTGTTTTGGCCTCTACATTTTTCCTTTTTTTCCCTTTTTTTTAAAAAATAGTATTTTAATAGAGAGGTTTTACTACCCAAGGATTTCTTTCTTCAGGATCCCATTGTGAAAAACGCCAATCACTTGTTTTTAAAATTTTAAAAGTTTAATAGCAATAAAATGGTTATAAAAATAGTAAAAGAATTAGAGTAATAAAAATTTGGACAATTAGGATTAGGACAATACGAGTTGACTTATGGACAAAACAAAGACTTATGGACGGGGTGGGTACCTCTTTCTGGGCAAAATAAGCCTGAAAAAGGACACACATTAACAGAGGATTAGCCCTTAAAAGCAATAACCTGTTGCATATTCATACACCTCATACATGATGCATAAATTCCATTCAAACAAAGGATTCTGTCTGGTCAGTGTCAACTTCTTCCTCTTAATCCTGACAGTGATGAGGGAGGCAGGAAGAAGTTAGTGTCTTCTGATAAGAAAGCAATAAATTCTTTTTCTCTGAAAGATTTAGGTGTCCTGTGGCTGCTATCTTGGTGCGAGTACCTCATTCATCTCTTTAATAAAAGTATCTTACATAGCATAGTTTCTATTTTAGCATTATGCTATAACCTAAAACTATATTTAACACACTACTTAAGGAAATTAATACAGCATAACTTTCTAACATAACATATATAATATTCATTTTACTATTGCATAAAAAAAGCATATGCAAAAAGCCAATCATAAAATACACATTTTTTCACACTGTTGTGAGGCACCAGCTCCTAAAGCAAGCAGAACTCAGTGTTGTGCTGGAGATTTGTAAGTCAGGGAAAACAGAGACAATAAAATACAGTGAAAAAGATAAATAACTTGACTTTGGAGACATTTAACAAATCACTCAGTGCTTAAACTCCAGTGGGCAAAGGGGCTGAAGGATGAGGAATTGATGAATGCTGTAGACTCCTCTGAAACAACTGGAATACAAAATACAAAAAGATTACAGGATAACATTGGCTTATAAAGTGAGCAATATTGTGATTTAGAGTGACCTCCAACCTCCCTAATCTTTAATAGCAAAGCCTTTCTGACACCAAGGAAAGCATGATGGATCTTTTATGGCATTCATTTGCCTCTTGAAAGATGTCAGAAGCTACTTGGGAGAGTTTATCTAACTCCAGTCTTCAGTGATCAGAGATGCCAAGGGGATTAAGGAGGGAATTTGATGCAGTCAGAGGTGTTACATTTTGGGAAGATAAACTAGACATCAAACCCAGTGATTTAAAGTCATTAGAGAGAATGAGGGCAACCTTAAAGCAGTTTGAGAGGGAAGCAAAAGCAAAGGCTTGTTCCAGGGTCAGAACACACAGAGAAGTCTGGGGTAGATAAAGAAAAATCTCCATGGCTGAGGTGACAGCTGAGGACTCTCCTGAGCCTCCTCCAGACACACTGTTTGTCCTTGCATGATGCAGCATGATAGAACCTCAGTCCTGTTTGTAAAATACCATTTATCAAAACTTCTTATTGTATATGATTTCAAATGTGCCTCTCAAACAGTGAAGGTTCCCACTCAAAGCCATAAAGTTTTGTCTGTCCAGGCTCTGCCCTGTTTGCCCCTTGTGGATATTTTCAGTTCAGTCAAAGAAAGAACAGAGACAATTTCTCCCAGGCTGAGCCTGGGAATCTTAGAGGAAAAGAATTAAAACAATTACTATCTCTCTTTCTGTAACCATTGTTTATAGTTATGGTTCTCCACAGTGTGCTATTCATAGTATGCCAATAGTGTGAAATCTTTCTACTTTGAGAACCAATCAAGTATCACCTTAGTGAGTCACATTATAAAAAATGCACTACTTTCATTAAAGGGAGCCTTCTGATTCACCTGAAGACTGGAGTCTTTCTTTCTGTCCCTGACTCAACAGCGTCAGCCCCTCATTAACCTTCTCATGTCCTCCTTAATTGTACCACCTTCAATTTCCCAAATAAGATGTACAATTCTGATGTCTTTCAATAATGTCTGGTTTAATCACAGTACACCTCGACTCCAAAAGAAACAGTGATTCCCTCCAGCTACACCTCAAGCCAAGGGGATTAAAAAAATGCGAGAGAAAATCAAGTGTGCTAGTTTGATTTGGGTTTTTACTACACAAATAGTCAAAAGTCTTCAACCGTAATGTCCTTATAGGTAGGGGACACAATACAATCAGCACTCAACCTGTGGTTATTTCCACATTTGAATATTTGCAACTCCAGTATTTCCTGGTCATGGACTTGTCAGGATGAATTGGGGAATAATATTGAATTTTGGGGTATAATACTGATTTGGGAACAGAAATTCCCTGAAGCTGCAAAGCCACAGGGAAAAACCCTTACATCATCCAACTTGGGAACCAGAGAGCAGGAAGGGAAAAGAAAAAGAAACCAGGAGGAGGAATTAATAATGCATTTAAGGAAGAGAAGTCAAAACTCATTTGTTGTTTTGGGAGGAGAAGGCCATTTTTAGAACCATGGCAATAGAAACTGAACAACATCAAATTGATGTCTTGCCTGTCAGAGCGAGAGCAATAAATTATTATTCTCCATGATTTAATTTTCCCTTTTAAAGCAAATACTTAATTCTGCTCGGCTTTAAAGGGTGAACCACATAATTTAAAGCTTAACTTAAAAATATTATCTTAATGAGCTATAACACAGACATTTACAGAATGCAACATGGGGTTGTGATTCAGCTTCTTTTAAGTAGCAAGGAGCAACATTTGTTACTAGGAGGTGTTTTCTCGAGCAATTAGGCACAAGAGCCTAATTAAAATTAACTCAGTGCTCAAATAAGCATAAGAGAATAATAACTGTAGTCTGCAGACACTCAGGAACAGCTGGAATATTGCTTCTTTTACACCTTCCTTGAAGAATGATGGGAGTTTCAGGAGCACATCCCAGAGACTCCATTTCCAAGGTCACCTTTGGAAAGTCTAAATATTTAAAATGGATAGGCTGAATGTTAATTGCCGTTAGGGGTAGAATTTTATAATTCTACCCCTAACGGCAATTAATAATTCTGGGTGATGATCCAGGACTCATTGTGATGAGCATAGAACTAAAATTGTTATAAAAACTGTGATTACACAATTAATTAAAGATACAGGGTGTATATTTTTCAACATGACACTGACATTTATGACATTTGTGGCAGTTTAATTGTGAGTCAATTAACACAGAGTTAATTACTAAAACTGTTGTGTTTCAGTACAATTCATATGCATTTGGACAAATTCTCACAAACTATTCCAAAAAAGCGCCATCAATTATGTGATGTATTGACACAAAAGTCAATAATTCTTTGTTCTTTAGATAGAACTGGAAGAACCCAAATTTTCTGAATCTTCTGCTCCAGCAGAGGAGCAACACACTGAGAACAGCATCTTAGTGTCTTTTGCACAATAATATCTTTAATATAATGTTTTTAAAGCAGCATCAGTGAATTATTTATGGTGACTCAACATAGCTGGCAACTTCTGGAGTGTTTTGTATTTATGAGTCTCTTATGTTGGGTTTTATTACCCCTTATTCCTCCTTCTCAACAAAATAATGATAGTTTTTAGGCTGCCTGCTCACCTGCTCCCTGCCTTTGCATCTGACATCTCCATTGCCAAGTGCCTGGAAATTATAATTAGCTTTGAAAGAAATATTGTTCATTAATAAAGCCTCGGGACAGTAAAAAGTTCTCCAACTAGCTCAGGGAGTAGAGGGGGCCAAGTGGAATAGGAATTTCCCTTGTTTTTAGAGCAGAATGCCTTGTTTTTCGGGACTTTTAAAATTGGAATGTGAAGAGGAAAAACCTGGAGCAATTCAGCCAATTCATAGCTTTGGGGGAAAGGGGGGAGATATCGCAGTTATGGATCTCTGGGAGTAAGTGCTGTGCAATTTAACAGAAGGTGTAGAGAGTGAGTAACACAGTTACAGCGGGACAGCAACATGATGGCAAACATCTCCTTCCTAGAAGATTTCTTCCATCCTACAGAGTAAAGGGATGTTTTAGAAGAAAAACCTGGCTGCTGTTTATTGACTCTTTATATAGCAGAGTGAACTTAAAAAAACAACGATTAGGTAAAAAACCTGTGTGTGTGTGCTGGCAGGAGGGAAATTCCGTGGGTTTCTGTGGCAGAGCTCTGTTGCTGCTCCCCCAAATCTGCCCAGTTTGCAATATTTAATCCCAATTCTACAGTGATGGGGAATTAAACTGCTCAGACAGAGGTCTGGGAATCAGCAGGAAAAGCAGGGAGAGCCAGGAGAGGGAGCCCAGCTATCACCGACTGCAGCCATCCTCTTAAATGACACATTTTCTCCTTGTAAAGGTGCCTAATTTTCCACTAAAAAAGGGGACAACTGCCAGAAAGGCTGAGTCTAAGTGCAACAGTAAGTTTGTGTTACACCCACAGAACTCCTTGGGAGAGATTTCCCTTCCTGTGGGAGTTAATATAAAAGTTTTGGTTTATCAGAGATCTACTTTGGGTTTAGGTGTGTCTGTGGGTCAAAAGACAAGAAGGTGCTTTAGGTTTCAGTTTGGCACCAGATTTCCTTTGGTCACTTTTAGATTTTCAGTTATCCTGGGACCAGCTGAATGTTTGCGTCCAGGATTTCCTTTTAGGCTTGAGTATGGGGATTTTTTATTTTTTTTTTTTTAAAGGTTTCAATAGAAAACAATTCTTACCTCCAAAAAAAAATCAGTCATTTCAGTGGTGTTATTCCTGACCCCAGACATCTGCAGTTCAAATAAGAATCTGATTGATCCCTAACCTTAATTTAATCTAATTCTCTGCAACTTGTATTTTATGTACTTTATGGAAAAAGGTTTTTTTCTAAAAATCTAATTCTTACTATTTGTGAGGTAATATGGGTAATGAAATCTTGAAGCACTTCAAAGTTCTCCTGAATTTTGACATTATTACAGTGAAAAACATCAGATGTCTGTTTTGTTGCTGTCACTGTTGCAGCAACAGCGTCCCCAGGCTTTGATTTATCCCCATCCAGCTCTCAGGAGAGTAATTGGTGGTGCTTTCAGAATAATTAACGGCATCTTCAAGTCAAATCAGATGAGAAGCTCTTCAGCATTACTTCAGACTTGTAACAAACAGAGTTCATGCAGTTAAGAGGAGGAATAGAAAGTCCCGGACTGATGACTGAGCAGATTTGTTCTCCACTGATGCTTCAGAGTGGGCATCTCTGCAGATTAAGCAGGAGAAATTGAATTTTCAAACCAGGAATCTTTAAATTTCCCAGTTAGATCTGTCTAAAAGCCCTCTTGACCATCTTGTGAGCTGGATGTGAGAGAGAGAGGGGAGAACGAAGAGGGAATTTGTATCAGCAGTGGCTGAGGAGAAACCCAATCTCTGAGTGGGCAGACAGAAAAGGTTTCCCATCCTCAGCTGCACAGATTCATGAACACAACATTAGAACCAGCCCAATTCACACTCACTCAACCACTACCTGCAATATGTCACTGACAAAAATCCACAGATTTTTATACCTACCATGTTTTTTAAAGCAGCTCACCAGGACCTGAGGTATTTCACAGAAATAAGATTAGTTTTTCATTTCTTTTCTCTCCCAGTTACATAGTTCATTTCTTGTAACTCTTCAGCTGATATGACAGCAATAAACAAGCTTTTCTTCTGTTAACTTAAAGCCAACCAAACCACATCATTCTTTCAGGGAAAGCCTCTATGCATAGGGAGATCAGAATGTAATGACTGATCCCATCCCCTGGGAAGTCATTAAAGGAGCACAAGGAGGCTCCCTCCATGAGAGCAGGGATTTGGGATGGATTTATCCACTGTAAAGTAAACAAGAAATATCCCATACACAGTCCTCATAAAAGGATGTTCTCATGGAAGGATTTTTTCCCTCAACTGCTTTGAGCACAGTCTCCAGTTTCTTGTCTGGCTTCTACCCTGCCACTTATTGAAATACTGTGAAATAAAGGGGTGGGGTTTGTGCATTAATGCAGAATATGGTCAGAATTTCTCATAGAATCACTGAATTATGAAGTGGTTGCAGGGGAAAGGGACCTTAATGCCCATCCAGTGCCATGGGCAGGGACACCTCCCACTAGACCAGGGTGCTCCAAGCCCATTATGGTGGTTCCAAAAGTGATCAAGGCTTGGATGCTCCAAACCAACAGGAATTAGATGCCCATATGCATCAAAAACTGAGAGCCAGCATCACTTAAAACTTAATTAAAAATGAAGCGAACTACAGCCAGTAAGTAACCACAGAGCATTTCCTGCATTGAAATATGGTTTAAATCCAAATGTATTTTCCGCAATTTTTTGATCACAAACCCTCTCACACATTGGCACATTCAAGTCAAGGACTCACAGACAAGCCTGAACTTTGATCAATCCAGAAATCTCAGTTTAGCCCTGTGCTTTTCTAGTTCTCAGACAGTCTGATTTTACTTCCAACTGCCATAGAAGTTTCAGTTTCTTAAGCAAAATTGTAAATTATCAGCTGTCAAGAGTTGAATTATTGAGGTAACTCAGTGACACAAACTTTCTCCAACAATGTGACAGGAAAGCATGAGATGTGAGATGTGTTGAAAATCAAGAACTCAAGAACCAGAAACAAAGTTGTATTAGAGCAAAATACAAGTGGCAAACTTGTGCCAAATATACCTGGGAAATTGTTAGTAGCAAAAAAAGGAAAAGTAGCGACAAAGCCTGTTCAAAATATGGTATGTCTTCTCTGTGTGGGAAACAAAAATAGAGGGAGAGACTACAAATTCCCATATTTTGGCCAGAGTGAACTGGTATGAAGGGAGGTGGGAAGAGGTGGACACAGTCCAGGGCTCCATCATGCACAGGATGCTAAAATAAATCAGAAAATATCTGTGTTCCCACTTCAGTCTCTCCAGCTTGACACCAAACTCAAGGAGTCTTGTCAGCCCTCAAAAACTTTCAAAAATAACATCAAAGCATCCAGTTTGCACAATAAATTTGCTGTGCATGTAGACAAGCACAGAACATAGGACATCGCCAAGACTCCCAAAATGAGTTTTCCATCAAATTTAAGAAGCACATAAAGCCTTGGGCTGACTGGAGGTGGAATTCCAAGACATAAAGAAATTATCCAGGGGAAATTCAGCTCAGCAGGGGCCACATGACCACTCTGGGACAGAATGTGCTGTTTCTTTATGTGAGCCAGAGCAACATTTTTTGCTCTTGCGTCAATTCTGGCCATTTTTGTAGGTCACAGAGCTGTGCTGAAGTCGCTGGAGTTGCACCTTTTTGCAGCGGGACAGGTCTGCTTTGCTGGGTAGAAGTTGTTTTTCTTCTGGAGAACATTCCCTGTTCAGCTTCTCAAGAATCCTTGTGGGAAAATAAGACCTCAATGCAAACGGCTTGATTTTATTATCATTGTTATTATTTATATTAAAATATGTTTCGTTAAAAGGCAGAAAATTTCCCCAAAAAGTCACTGTAATACATTAAGAGAGAAATTCACATAAAAAAATCCAGGGATTCTTATAAGCTGTTTAAATTTTATTCCTTCTCCCTTTCCCTTGGCTGGATCTAGAGCAGTGCTTGCTTTGCACATGCACTCAAAGAAAAGAACTCAGCTGTAACTTTCATCTTGTTCATTGATGTGGGTTTGCAACGTTGCTCCAGAAATGTGCTTGTGATTTGAAAACTTCTCATTTATGCTTTCCCTTAGACATTAAAATAACATAGCATTAAAATCACAGCAAGTATTGGGCAACTTATCAAGCTCCCACCCAATGTATGGAAAATTTTGCATTGTAAAAACCAAATTTTGTCCAAAAATTACTTGGAGAATCATCTTCCATTGCACCAGGTACTTGCTTCAAAATAACATGGCAAAACAATGAATATATTTTGTAGTGTATTGCTTGGTGTTTGGGTTTTTAAAAAGAAGAAAAATGTTTCTTTCATCTGCCATCTTAAAAATATTTTTAACCCCATTTACTTGGGGTCATGCTTGTCTTTAGACAGGGTTCACCATTTTCACCTTGCATTTCTCATGGTTATCAAACTTTTCTACCATTTACAGATAAATCCTCTCTGGTGCCTGCACAGAAATGTCCTCAAAGGAAGGAAAGGATACTGGGGAAGAAAAGAGCCTGGTTATCATTTGACTTCCCATGACTTGTAGGAATGGTTAGACTCCAGGGACATGTCTGCTGAAAGCTGCCTGGGTGACCTCAGCCCAGATCTGTGACATTTCTGCTCCTCACACCTCAGTCAGCACAGGGTACCTGATAGGGCAGTTCTCCTCCCTCCCTGTACTTGCTTGTACAAAGTTTTTTTGTAGTGGGAGGGTCTTTTGCCACGTATTTGCTCACTAGTGGGACTCCAGTCCTGCCTGGAGGTGCCACCACACACACTCAGTGCGGAGATTGCTTAGGCAGGACAGCGCTGATCTCTCTAAAATGGAGAAATCAATTTTATTTCTTGTCTGCAGAATCCTTAAAATTCCAGAATGATTTGGGTAGGAAAGACCTTAAAGCCCATCCAGTCCCACCGCTGCCCCACCTTCCACCATCCCAGGTTGCTTCAAGCCCCATCCAACCTGGACACTTCCAGGGATGGGGCATGTCATCCTGAACTATTCTTGATGTATCCCAAGGATCAAGGCACGTAAAATGAGGCCAAATGTCCCCATTTGTCCCATGTTTTCATTCCCACACTAAAGAAAGCTCAGCCTATTTCCTGGTGCACTTTTTGCTTCTTCTCAGTGTGGCTGAGAATTAAAGTCTCTTCACCCCACCACAAGAATGTGATCTGGTTACAGTATTGGCTCATGTTTACTTTAGCAGGCAAATCACAGCCATTCTCTAATCCTTCAGTGCTTCCACCATCATTTCTCATGTCAGGGGAAAAAATGAATCTACAGCCTTTTGAAATGGGTAAATATAAATATATAGCGCACAACATGTCCTGTTCCAGCTGGATGAGAGCCCTAGAACTGATTGATAACGCGGCTCCTTTCCTGCTCCACTTTTGCACTAGGAAAGCTAAATAAAGGTTTGAAGAAGTATTTCTATTTCTAGTACAGGAGTGTGTAGTCACCCCATTCTTTGTTAAAATTCTGCCTGTACCTAAGCTGGCTTTGTCTAGCAAAGTACTTGCACTTATTTTTGTCTGAGAATTTAAAATGCTTCAAGTCTGCTTCACACGTGAATATTTGCCAGAACTGCAGCCCAGATGGAGAGGTCTGTGGCGATCATCAGGTTGATCAGAAGGAGACAGTTCTCCTATTGGATTTGAAGATGACAGCTTGGGAAGGTGGATGTCTTTTCCCTACAAAAATATTGAGCATTAAGAAAAGAACCCAGGTCAAAATCAGAACAAAATGTGATGTGAATAGGGAAATACAGATAAATAGAGAGATATAATACACGTCAATCAAACCATGTTTACATTTTCAAAGTATTTAACTCCATTTACAATACAACCCTAAAAGAAATGCCACTTTGGTATTTGTTTTTCATTTCCTAATAAAATAGTGAGGCAATTTAGACAAGTTTTTCTCTCTGACAAAAGAAATGTAAAAAGAGCTGCTGTCATTTTGGCAGACTTTTGTATGTGTAATACATAATTTTTCATTCTCAGAACCTTGTGCTGAGAATTCACAGACAATGCTTCTGTTTTGCAAATACAGAGGAAAGCATTTGCTCTGAACTGATGGGAATTTCTGCCTTTTTTTTCCATTTTCTCCCTGCAGTGGGGGTGTCTGCTGGGGAAGAGTAAACTCCAGCATGATTTTGCTACAATGCACACTGACAATGAGGAAACAAAGAATGTTCCAGGACACTCAAGAGTCAGTGCAAGCTATAAAACAAACTGCTTCTAATAAAGTCAGCAGTTGTGCCACAAGAATCCATTTGAAATTTATCCCACTTATTTTAAATATTTCCTTCATAAGAATTTTTACTTCTATTCTCTTCCTTCTGTTCTTTTTGTCATTTGGAATGAGCCAAAGACACCTGCAGTTCTCAAATCCTTATCTTTCCTCATAGCCATCAAATGAGATTAAACCTGGGACCAGACGAAGAAAGTTGGCAGGAACTGTCAGTAAAAAAAATAACACTTTTTCCATGTTGCGTTTGCAGAGAGGTTTCTTTATACCTGCATCCATTGGGAGAGAGCTTTATAATAAATGTATTTTTAGATTAAATTTGAAATTTGATTTGAAATTAAATTTTAAGTTTAAATCTATTTAAATCTATCAGGCAGCCATTGGCAGCCTCAGAGGAACAGCACTCTAGCACCCCAGAAAAAGGTAGAAATGTCTCTCTGTATTAAATTTTATATAAACCATGGCTACACGAGTGAGCTGGGCTGGAAGAGCTTGTGAAGTTGTGTTGATATTTGTGTGATTGCTGCTGGACCTGGGCCCATGGAAGGCAAACTGGTTGTAGATAAATTATTAGCTTGGAGATTTTCTCATTGAATGGGTTTCTTTTGGAAAATGTCAGATTCTCAGAACCCAAACTCTTTGTGGGAACAAACATAGCACATCAAAGAGAAAAGGTATTCTGGAGCGAAAGGGGAAACAGAAAAAAAAAACAAAGAAAAGAGGGTGAAAATCCTTCAGTATCCCAGAAAGAAGCATGAGTGCTTGTGATGTTTACATGAGATGCTGAAGTCCTGCTCCAGTAATTATTTCAATGGAAAAAGGAATAACTGGAATGATGTTGTGGTGCATTTAGAGTATATTAAAAAAATTGTATATAGTATATAGCAAAACATACTCTGGATATCTACCAGAAGCCTGTAGTTCTTGATCAAAGTAGAAAAATAAGTTTTCTGTTGGTTGTATTCATGTTTCTGTATCATGTTCTCCTTGCTGCAGTTTTATTTCACAATATATTGAATTGCTCTCTTTAGTTCTTTCTCCATAGGTTTAGTCAGGCATGAAGTGCTAATAGTAGTGCTGGTAAGTGCTTTTCAAGTTTAATTAATGGTCAGAACAAATGTCAAAATTCTTGACAAGATTATTTTAGTGCGAGTAAATATTATTGTCTTGCTCAGAGTAGAGATGAAGCCCTGGGGAAGTTTGCTAGAGGAAAATTATGACATTGCCTATTAATAATAAAGTCATTGCAGATGTTTTAGCAGATAATGTGGTTGTGGAGGTGGAACATGAGACAAATGAGCACTTCGGCAGTGATTTTGAAGACTAAGGAATTTAGATTTCTCAGTAGAAAACCCTCCACTCAGCCTTCTAGCTCATCCACTTTTAATGGAAATTGTCTCTCCTATTTATTTAGGAGCAGGGAGAAAAATTAACACATTAGAGACACAGGAAAAGAAATTAATGAATAAAAGATGTTTTCACCTTCAACTTCCTTCCAACATTCTATCTTTTGATATATGTTTTGGTCAAGTTTAAATTAAATATGACAAAAACCCACTTAGCAGTTTTCAAATAACCTCAAGCTGTGAAGTTGTTTATTTACTTCCAGGAATTAACTGGAGGTTAAAAATCCAGGCTCACAAAGGGATGTAGAAACTGCATTCATATCTAGGTGTTTAACTCCCAAAATCAGTGAGCTTGCATCTTTAAATACTTAGACTCATGGAATGGTTTGGATTAGAAAGGGGCTTGAGGATCATCTCATTCCATGGGCAGGAATACCTTCTACTATCCTAGGTTGCTCTAAGCCCCATCCAACCTGGCCTTGGACACTTCCAGGCTAGGACATCTCATTCTGAACTATTCCTAATGTATCCCAAGGGTCAGGACAGGTAAAACAAGGCCAAATATCCCCATCAGGTCCAAGCTCCATCTAAACCTGGCAAACTCACAGGATTTGCCTTAACTTTCTTAGTATTGATTGATCCCTACCTAAGAATGAGGAGCCAGGCTGAGCAGTTCCAGAAGGGTATTCACAAAATTTCTAGAGGTTGTGTAAGGCCCAAACCAAACTGTTTGGAGGAGGACTCATAGCTCAAAAAAAAAAAAAAAAAAAAAAAAAAACCCCCATCATGCTCAGTTCCCACTACTAATAGGATCTTGCTCATTTTAGACTCCAGGAGCAGGACATGTCACCATGACGAGCACATACACACCAGGGGAAATGCTGAGAGATGGCTGAGCTGTAGAAATGCCAAATATCAAATCACCACCATTGCAGCAGGATTTGTTAGGAAGTCTTCATCATTAAAACCAAAAAAAAAAAAAAAAAAAAAAAAAAAGCCCATCTGGTGGCAGAGCTCTCCAGGGGTTTAAAAATACCAGTGCCTAGCCTGCAGACATGGCTCCTCATGCATTCACATGCTGATTAACCATCTGATTTGTCCTCCATTTAACTCTGACATTGCTTTGCAAAACCCCAGAGTGTGCATTAAGCCCTCATAAAAACACTTATGGGCCATCATTGTCAGTGGCACACTGGATGTGCCAAGCAAAAAATTAACATAACTGGACTGTTATTATCTCCAAGTAAAAAGTTTTATTAGCATGACTGGAACGCCTGTTAGGAAGTCTTCATCATTCCTGGGCAGACAGAATGATTAAATGTGGTATCCAAGATTATCTTGATGAAGTTCTCCTCTTCAATATGCATTTTTGTAAGTCTCAGAGCACTATTAGCAAGATTTAATCAATTAATCAACATCCTTTATCCTGGTGGATACCAATGAGGATCTGACGATGCATAAAGCACTCAGAAAGTTTTTCAGCTGAAGAATCAGCCTCTAAAAGCCTTTCTTCTTCAAAGACAGTGAGGTCAGTACAGGGTTTATTGCAATCCTCCCCGTAGAGAGGTCAAAAATTAATACTGGGAGTAATTAACACCCTCGTTCACCTTGCAGTCACAAGTGATTATTTTGTTGTAAAGTCTGGGGCCACACCACATTGCTCATTGCTTTCACTGCCTTGAACTGTCACAAACTGGTAGTAAATGTTCCAGGCAGATGTATTAATGGGATAAACATTTGAAGAGGGAGCCTGAGCAAGTTATCTGTAGGAATTCAGGAGAGGATCAATACCACTTTTAAAAAATAGCTTTTTTTATAGTATCACTCTGCTTCCCTTTCTCTTCTCTGCTGCCTGTCTAAGCATGTTTGTGTATAATTTGTGCTGGACAGTGAACTGTGCTGAAGCATGAGATGGAGTTTTTATTACATAGCACATCAGCAACACACTGAGCAATGCATCAAGGCAAAATGCAGATAGAAAATTTTATCAGTGATGTCCACACCACTATCCTGCCTTGGTTTATAGCTCTTTACAGCTCCAAAGAGGGTCCATGATTTTCTTCATTAGCCTCTAAATTTGATTTCTTACCCCCTTGCTTATTGCTTTCCCCCCTGAGAGGATGAGAAATTTTGTCCTGTCACAGGGTCCTCTTCCTTACTTTGTCATGATCCAGAGGTGAAGAAGTCATGGCATCAAATATTCTTTGGAACATTCTTTAGGTAAAATATTAATTAATACTCCATTGTTCCTGAAAGTCAATTAAAATATCAATAAGGACATTTGTGGTTACGTAAAAGGAATGCCAGGAGCATTTTGAAGGTGTTAGTCTTGGATATCTTGGGCTCTCTGATTTTTCCCTGATATAATCCCACAGTATAAAATCAGATGTCAATCATCAGACAACAGAGTTGGCAGCTCCCTGCTGGCGCAGTTACAACACACCAGGAGGGTATCAAAACATGTTCAACAAAATATAATTCAGACACGAGCATGAATATAATTCAAAAGGCAAAATTCTCCACTCTGGCTGGTATTTATAAAGAGCCAAACTGTAGGACTATGTTCCAATTGTCCCTCAGAGCCTAGGACTATGTTCCAATTATCCCTCAGAGCCAATGAGATGGGAAATAAATGGGGCTTTACCTGAGCAATGCAGAGCAACAGCATTGTCCATCCCAAATTACTGCTGCAAAAATGGACCAGACACTGAATGATCACAGTCTGAAGCAGGAGCCTGGCAGGGGAGGAAACCTGGGAAAGAGCGGGCAGAGGAAATCCTGGCCATTCCTCTGTCACTGCTACATAGGTACAAGACAGTTTCAATCTCATTCTCTCAGGCAGAGTCGGGTTGAGGTGAGGCACAGAGGTGAGGTGCTCTGATTTATCCAGGATAAAAAGATCAACGAAACAACAGCATTATGTTCATGTTAGGGAGCACAGATCACATGATACATGCTTAATACTCCTAAATAGACGTCCAAGCTGTGGTGGGTTGAGCACTGGCCAAATGCCAGTGCACTCACTAAAATTATTTACTCATTTTCTGCTGTGAGAAAAGGATTAGGAGAAGGGCAAAAGCAGGCTCAAAACTTTAAAGGGTATAATGAAAATTCTAATAGCAGAAATAAAAGGAGAATAATAAGAACTAAATAAACTTTCAGAACACTTCTCCTGCCCCCACCTTCTCTTTCTTTTCCCACTGACAACATAAAGTGACAAAATCTGGAATTTTCAGCTAGTTTACCGCCTCTAAAATTATCTCTCTTCAGTTCGCTTAGGGAGAGGAGTCTCTCTTGCCATGCCATGGAGACTTTTCCACAAGAAACAGTTCTCTCGTGGCTTCAATGTCACAGCATATCTGCCATCTGGGAGACGGAAATCTGATTGCCATGTGAAGGCAATCCCCTCGACTAACAGCTTTTCCCATAATTGTTTTTGGGGCTCAATCTTTATACTAATGGAGTATAAGTTTAAGGATGAGCTGTTCAGAAGAAAGGTTCTCTTCATCTGTCTCTGAGATTATCTTCATTTCTGGGGGCAAAGAGTCTTCATCACTCCTATCTCTGTGTTCAAGCTTCTCATTGGACCACAGCTATTTTAACATTTGCTTGCTTCACCACAGGTGCCTTTTGTTCATGTCTACAGTTTGAACACACCATCCTCCCATGCTTTTCATAAATTACAGGGATATTTTAGTGTATCATAGTCCATCACCATGGCTTTACAAAAGAATTTCAGCCCAAGGCTAAAACATCTCCTCACTTTCCTCCCATCTAGGATTTGACTCCTTCACTGACCTCAGTGTCTCCAAGTTGTTTTCTTTATGTATCTTCACCCATTCCTTTTCTCTTACATGAGAGAGGATTAATGACTGCCCACTAAAAGAGTTAATATCTCCCCTGGTTCTGCAGATAGTCATGTGATCTCTGCTGGGCAGCAGCCAGTCTGGCTGCATGGCTGTTTTCTGGCCCCTGCCACGTTCAATTCCAGCCACAGGCCTGCTCTTCTGTGTGGGGCTGCAGTTCAACTTGCTTTAACTCTGCAACCTTAAAAAAAAAATAGATAACTTTTTATTCATAACAAGGGCCACCTCTGTTCTTAGCTACATGATTTGTCATGGCACCAGGATAGTCTCAGCAGGATGGCTCGGTGGCCCAGGGGGACCTGCTTGGCCCCGGCCGAAGCTCCAGCAGAGCCGGCCCAGCCTGGCGGCTGAGCTGTGGTTGAATCTCAGCCAAGCCGTGCCATGGGCTGACCTGGCCAGGCCACAGGGGTCAGGGCCCGGCCCAGCCCTGCCAGGCCATGCAAGCTGTGCAGTGGAGCGGGGCCCAGCCCTGCTAGCCCTGGGCTGCTCAAGCTCCTAGTTACCTATTCAACAGCCAGAAGCAAGAGAGTTTTTCCCAGACTTTGTTTGTCTTTAAATGTTATTTTACAGAGGCGTGTTCAGCTTTCTTAAGTGGCTTAACGGGGTGTCAATATTCAAAACTAGCCAGCTGATTGGTTCTGGGGTGTCTGGCAGAACTGTTAGCAGCTCGTCTAAGAGAATCACTTCTGTGGTTGATGGATTTCTCCTTAACTAAAAAACCAAGCCATCTTAAACCATGACACAAGCCTAGAAATGGTTTGTATTATTAAGAAGTCTTGTAATAATTTATGTTTTCCACCTGTGGTTAGTAGTGCCAGTGAATAACCCTTAGCAGCCTGTTGAAAAAAAAACAAAACAAAATCTTCCTTACAATAGCCAGAAATTTTCCCCTCTTCCATCACTTCAATTCCATTACTCAGGGTTTTTTTTCTCTTTTACTTTGTTGTTTCTCCAGGCTGCAAGTTAAAGCACTCACAGAATTTCAATCAGAATCCAAGGCAGGAGGGATTTGCAAATTCACTTTGCAAGGCCGCAGGTGCTTCCAGCTAAAGGTCCACACAAGATGTAACAGAAGTGTTTCCTGATCAGGTGCTGGCACAAAGCTGCCACAGGGCAAAAGCTCCCACATTCACTGACTGTCAAAAGTGAAACTTCATCCTACAGAAATGGATGGAATTTTGCCATGGATTTCTGTGAAGTCATATTCTTTTTCCATGGCACTTTAGTGCTTAATCATGAGCTGTCTTCTGCATAAAGGGCCCCCACAATCCATTAGCTCTCTACAGCCTTTTTATTTAATAGAGTAAATGGAGCCATGTATTTATGAGGATTTTGCAGTGGTAATTGCATGGACTGCTCTCTGGGACTTTGGAGGAGTCTGCCAAAATATCATTATTGTTAATTAATCAGGTCTATTCTGAGCCAACTGCTGCTACTACTGAAATCAATTGCATACATTTCAATAAACCCAGGTTCATTAGAATCTGGCCTCTTTTTTTTTCTGCTAAATTCTGTATTTCTTTTGTTTCCTTAAGCAAGGTTGCTTTTCCAGCAATTCTGAAGAATCCTGATTTATTTTAGCAAATTTCATGAGATTCCCTCAGTCTGAGGCTCAGCCCAGTAAGAACCAGGTTTATGTGCCACATTCAAAGGGGTTTCCACAATGCACCAGACACAAAAGGGTTTTGTTCACTCATTTTGAACTTGAGACATGCAGACCTTTAAGAGCAGGATATGTCACACACTTAGGCCCTCAGTAAAAGAATCAATAATAAAGAAAAAAGAATCATTTCCAGTTTGCATAGATTTGGAGTAAATACTCATGTTTGGCTCCTTGGAGGTCTCTGAGCTGTGAGTGACTTGTTTGGTGAAATGCTCTCAGTGTTTTATTTAATGCATCTCAGGGTTTTATTTACGACGTGTGAATTCTACACTGTGCCCCATCTTCAGGTACTCAGAGCCTTTGCAGCCTCCAAACTCTGCCAGCATTTCCTCACACCTACTAGAACAGTACAAACAGAAATAGATATATATATAAGAAAATTGTGGATTTATTTATCCTAACCCCCAGTTTAGGATACAGTTTTTAAGAGGATCCTAGAAAATGTGTTTTCTGGCATGAAGTGGCATATGGGCAGGCCATGAACAAGCTTGTCAGCAATGGAAAGAGATGGGGAGACTGACTTGGTGATCAGAATCCAGTTTTATTGTGGGATACAAGTGCTTATATACTATTTTAGGGAGACTAGTAATGTGTACTACAATGATTAGGTTACTATCACATACACAAACTTATGCATATAACAACATCTCTTGCTTGCAGAGTTTAATAGGATTTTCTTTTTCCGGTAAACCTGTCTGATCATATCTTCTTGCTATCTAGATCTAATTTTCAAAGTTCTGTTTGCTTTTGCCAAGGCATTTTGTCCATCAAATCTCTTATGCTAATAAGGTCCAAAGTACTCTCTGTCTCGTGCACCCCAAGACAAGATCTCACAGCTCTTGATGGAAAATCAGGGTGTTTTCTTTCAAGACTCTGAACCCTCTATGGTCAAAGCAGGAGATTTGAGGACTAAAAGATACCAATAAATGCAAAGGATGTTGATACAAAAGGTTACTTCATGATGGAAGAAATGTGCTGTGGTTTAGGGAACTGACACTGATTTATTCTTTCTCTCATTTAATTGACATGTGTATAAGTACCCTAATTGCCCTTGGAGGCAGAGAAGAGATTTCTCACTGTCAGGGCTGAACAAATTGGCTCAATCATTGTCACTGTAATTGCTCTGTTAATATAAAGATGTGAACATTTTCTACTAATGCTAAGTCAACTTAGGACCAGGAGCAGGTTACGCTCTAGTGATTCTGTTACCCTCTAGTGACTGAAATCTTTGAGATGCTGTAGAATGTCTTTATTGTAGAAATAAAACCTTGTTCTTCATATTAAGAGGTCCAACATGAAATCCCTGCTACAAAAAATCTGCTGCATGGAGACAAGAACATTTGTACACCCATTCAAGGAGTACCAGAACTCTTCCATCATAAGTAAATAAATTGGTGGTCAGGTCCCCTGTATTCACAATTGCTGGATTATGCCCTTTTCTGACCCAGAGATGGGGCAACTGAGAGACATTTTAAAAACTTTTATTCTATTTTCAGCCTCATGTGAAGAGTGAGACTATATAGATGTTGTAATTCACACCATCACAATCAGAAACCAAATATTTCCTAATTACAGTACATTATAAGCATTTCTTGGCCTATCAGCATTTGCTGCACTCTGCTGTAAATGCTTTAAAGACAATCATCTAAAACTACCCATCATGGGTCCTACTACAATGTATCTTTCATAGTTCTATTTCTCTAAAGTATCTACTCTTATTTGCAAGGCCATCTTTTGAAACTTCTTTCTAGTTCCATTTCTCTCTCAATAGTGTCTGTCCATTCCATGGCATTTCTAAGTCAGCATTTGTTATCTGAAAGTTTGCATACAGATGCAGACTATATGAGCCTTCCGAGACTATATAGATGTTGTAATTCACACCATCACAATCAGAAACCAAATATTTCCTAATTACAGTACATTATAAGCATTTCTTGGCCTATCAGCATTTGCTGCACTCTGCTGTAAATGCTTTAAAGACAATCATCTAAAACTACCCATCATGGGTCCTACTACAATGTATCTTTCATAGTTCTATTTCTCTAAAGTATCTACTCTTATTTGCAAGGCCATCTTTTGAAACTTCTTTCTAGTTCCATTTCTCTCTCAATAGTGTCTGTCCATTCCATGGCATTTCTAAGTCAGCATTTGTTATCTGAAAGTTTGCATACAGATGCAGACTATATGAGCCTTCCATCAGGCTTTGAGAATTCTCTACAAATCCATTCCCCCATTTGTCCCTCTCTCTTGAACAGAAAAAATTTCTTTGATGGTCTTGTTCATCGTTTGTCATGCACAGTGAAGTACACAAGGTACTATCACTAACATTGTCGCTGTAACAATCAATGAATATAAACCTATTTTGTAAAGCTCCTTTAGTCAAGGTAAAAAACTCTATTCTTCAAACAAATTGTCTAACCATGATCTATCATCTGTTTTAATTTGATTTGTTAAATCTCTCCGTTTTTGAACTTGTTTGTGGACGGACTCTGAATGGTTAGAGAAATTCTTATCTCAAAGTTTGCACACAGAAGCAAACTATGTGAGCCTTCTGTCAAGCTTTGAGAATTCTCTACAAATAAAGTTCCCACATGAATTTCCAAAGGGATTCAAGAGTCTTATTGCTCAAATTACCTGGAAATGAACAGGGAAATCTATCACAAGGGAAAAAAATATGCCTAGTGAGATGGACATCTGTTATGAATGGATGTGGGGTTTAGATAAGTGTCACCAGGTCCTCTCAGTGACCGTCTGGTCACTGCCCAACCAGCCCAACACGGTTGACTGCGGGGGACACTCCCCTGTGCCCAGGGTACAGGAGAGCGGCTGGGGCTGCCAACCCTAAACCAGAGGAGAAGCTGGCTGGCGCTGGTGGAGGAAGAAAGGGTTGACTCTCGGCAGGGGTAAAGTCAAGGTTTATTTCGGGGCTCAGAGGAGCTCCATACGTAAGGGGAACCTGATGCAGAGAGCACAGACTGAGCCCCTGCACCAGGTTATAAAGGGGAGTGGAAACAAGGGAAAGATACATGGAACAACCAATGGGGGAAACGGGGGGTGTGCAAACCGGGGAGATGGACATGAAGGATCACAATTAGAAAGTATTTTAAGGGAGGGTCCTGACCTCTGCCCAATCACTTGACACCTCTGAGGGAAGATTCTGGAAAGAAGGGAAGGGAGGTCGAGTGATTGACAGGGGTCCAGGGAGGAGACTGGGGGATGACTTCTGCAGAAATAGGGAGGATTGACATGGGGGAGGAGGGAAATAACTTGGGCAAACCGTTTTTGGGAGAGAAGCAGGGGTACATAGGTGAAACCAGTACAAACTGAGAACAAGGACAATAAAACACAATGCAACAGATAAGCCCTGCCTTTTGCCCAGGCCTCTGGCAACAGGCAATAACTTTATTGAGGCGGTCAGCCTGCCAAAACCCACTCTCATTCACAAGTTCTTTAATAATGCCTGATTTGGTCTATTATAGACTAAATTATTTATTTAATAGATAGAAAATTAACAGACATAATACTTACAACAAACTAATACTACACAGGAAAAAAAACCAAAAAGAGAAACTACTAGTAAGTGTATATAGTGTGAGGTTTAAGTACCTATTAATGTTACAGATAGCGAAGAAATAATTTAACTTAGGATTCAGTGTATCTTCCCATCCAATTGGTGGGGCACACATTGAGATCCTTTCCCTCAATCCCCACAGATGTAACCATGGAATCTGGTTCCAGACTCCAGGGAGAGGTCTCTCATACTTTCAGGGTGTGTGTGTAGAAGGCTTCTCCTTCTGTCATAACTCATATGTCTTTCATAATTTGTAAAACAGTGTCTCTTAGTCAAGAAAATTTCCTTTATCTCTTCCCACATCGGCTCTCCAGACTAAGATCTTGATTCTCAGCTGAGGCCTGAGCCCTTTTGGCACCAGAGGTGAGCCCTTGCTGGACCTCTTAGCCCCAGTTATCTCTTTATGCATCTGGGGGGGGAGGGGGGGTAGACGTCCTGCCACAGCATGTTGGTTTAACTTGTTCTTGCTGTGTTTCTGTCAGTCCCCTTCTGACAAAACAGATAAATCCTTCCATCTTCATGTTCTTCCTTTGTCCAACTGCACAATGTGGAATAGGCTCTTGGAGTACTGGGTGAGCTGCTTGTGGGTCCATGCAGCTCCCTCAGCTCTTCTCAAATGATTCAGTATGGGCTTGGATTTTTAGCAATTGCACCTACTTTGAATTTCTGTGTTCAGAGCCCATCCTTGAATAAGTCATCCCTGGCCACTGGCTGTTCACAACCTATTAACTGAACTATTTATTACTATTTCTTCCTTTTAAGATTTACTGTTCCTATCCCATATTTCAGCCCTGAGATCTGCCTGGGTTGTTCCTGCTGCCTGGATGACCCATGTCCTCAAGGATACCAACACCATGTAGAAATACATTCTGTACTTAACATTCTCTTTTCTTCCTCTTTGCTGTCTTCCTCGGCAAAACGCTTTTCTGCAAAGATATTTGGAAAGCAAACCAAAGCTGCTTCCAGTGCCATCCAACACACTGGCATTTTGCTCTGCTAGTTGTTCCTAATGGGTTAATATTAATGGATTCATTTTCTTCAGCATTCATGGGGCACACACTACAAACCTTTTAAAAGCAGCACACAGCAAGCTGACACAGTTTGAGACAAAAGTGGTGGGAACACACAGGAAAAATCGGGGGGAAATCATTAAAATCACTAAAACTAATCAGGTAAATAGAGCAGAGGATATATTTGGAACCTGGGGATGAAAAAATAGAAGAGTTATTGCAACGGTTTTGTCAGGAAAATCCACAAACACCAGAGTTTTATGTCCAAAAAAGGAGACAGAGAAGTCTTTCAATTTCATTTGAATAAAGGGAGAGAGTCCACTGGGGCACATGCCCACGGGTTTTCTCTCTTGGGGTTTTGGGGGGCGCAGGCTCCCTTTTCTCCTAAACTCCTGACTGCATGTTGCCCTCTTCCTTTCCCCACTGGGTGAGGTACTGGGAAGGCAGAGCCTTCCCGAACCACCTACCTCATATCCCCTCTTGAACCTACTGTTTTACCTCAAAGCTGAGGCTTGTGCAGACCCTTGACTGTTTCAGGAGCCGAGCTGTCTGGGCTCTGCAATGAACCTGTTGCCCAAAGTCAGTAGAACCATTAAGACGCATTTCAAAGACATTAACACCCATACCTTCACCCATCAAATTATTTTTAAAGACATTAGCACATATCTTTCCTCTCAGTTCCACACCTTGATACAGGAATTTGGCACCTTTTATATGAAGGTGCTCTTCCAAATCCCTGCTCTGTATCTTTAAAAGTGTTCAGCTCTTTGTTGCCACTGAAGTGTCTAAACATAAACCAGACTTTAGGTACCTGGTTGTTCCCCCTGTTCTGTTTTTGCTCCTGCTTGGGATGGACATCCTGCTTCCACCTAATATTTCCTGCCTGTCATCCCTTCCCCTTGGAGAGAAAATGCTTTCCCCACAGTAGGATAACTCCAGATTTGGTGCATCCACCATAAAATCAGGGAATGGTTTGGGTTGGAGGGAACTTTAAGCCCATCCAGTTCCATCTCCTGAGCAGGGTCAGGTCACCTTCCTCTATACCAGAGTGCTCCGAGCCCTGTCCAACCTGGCCTTGGACACTTCCAGGGATCCAGGGGCAGCCACAGGAATTCTGAGAATTCCATCCCAGACCCTCACCACCCTCACAGGGAGGAATTTCTTCCCAATATCCCCTCTAATCCTGCATTCTGGCAGTGAAAAATCATTTCCCCTTGCCCCATCATCCCTCCACACCCTCGTCCAAACTCTACCATGAAGCAGATATGAGTATTTCAGCCAGAGCTGTTCCCAAAATCACATTTAAATCACGGCCACGCAATCAGATGGATCAACACAACTGAAAGATGTCATGGAAATGGCAACAACTGTGAAATCAAGAACAGGATGCCTTGGTAATGGTTTATATCCCATATCCATTTTTTTTTGAGTCTGGAATGGTCACTGTCTCCCCTGGTTCCAGGAGTATCCTGATGGGTGAGGGGCAGCCCAGGACCCTGTGAGGGTTGGAGGCCAGGGGCTGCTGCTTCCTTCCCATGGGTGATCAAGAGCCATGTGGCATGGGAGTCTGACAGAAATGCTGTTGTCCTGTGGATTTTGCCTTTCTTTTCTTTTACCAGCACTGTAACTGGGGCTTGCCAGTTTGCTTCCATGCTGCTCTGCTGCTCGGGAGCCAAGGGCCGGAGCGCTCCCCTCTGCGCAGTGGCCTGCCCTGGGAACAGCCATTGCCGGTGGGCTGTCCAAAGGAGCCATCCCCCGCCCAGCCCCACCATTCTCTGCCGCTGCTTCAGAGCTTTTTGCTACACTTTAATTCCACACCATGTGTCTACCCGAGTCCCAGCGGCTCCTGGCACCTGGCACGGCTCTGGGGTCCTTGCTACACTTAGTTTGCTGTCGTGGGTGTGCCTGCCTCTGCAGTTCCAGCCACTGCTCTGACATTCCTGCTACAGCCCATGTCACCATGCAGAGGGGTACCGGGACCAGCTGCCCAGGTGGGTTTGTAAAGCAAACCCCTTCTCCATCTGCCCCGCACTCTCGCCCACCATTACCCACGTGCAGAGACGCGGCCGAGCTCGCGCCACAGCGCCCCCTGCAGTCGCGGGGGAATCATGGCAGCCACCCTACTCGGCCGGGAGCCACCAGCGCCCCTGGCGGCTGTGCCCGGAACTGCATGGCACTGCGGCCGGGAGAGGATGGCGCGGGGCGTGTGCTCCACTCGGTGCCAATGCCGTGGGTGTTGGGTTTTTGCCTTGCTATACATATATGTATTAGTATAGAACTCTTATTCCTTTTCCCATGTCTTTGCCTGAGAGCCCCTTAATTTCAGAGTTATAATAATTTGGAGGGAAGGGGGGGTCACATTTAACATTCCAGGGGAGGTTCCCCCCTTCCTTGGCAGATGCCTGTCTTTCAAACAAAGACACAGGGTAATCTGAAAATATATTTGCCAGAGAAGGAAAAGAAACGTGCATCGAGGGCACTCCTGCCTGAGAGGTGCCTTACACTCATCACATGGAGATCTTTGGAAATAAATGTCCTTTTATATTTACAAAGCATTTCTCATCCACAGAACAGAAAGTGCATGGAAATACTCTTAAATTTTATATTGCAATGCCAAGGCATTCTGAGATTATAGCAAATAAAATTCACATTTCAATAATTTATTGGAGAAGGTAATTCTTGAGAACTTTACTGTCAGGCAGTCAGGAGGGCTGATAATTTATCTGTGTTTCCCTTGATGCCAGAACAGCCATGGGAATGGGGATGTCACATGTGCTTTTCCTCTCATTTTATGGTAAATAATGGAGCTCACATTGCAAGCACTTGGATCTGCCTGAGCCATGTCAGGTTCCAGAAAACAGACAAGGAAAGTCTGACTAGAAAAAAGCCAAAGCTTTGCTCCATCAGAACAAGGAGCAGGAAATTGTTAAAAAAAAAAAAAAGAAAAAAAAAAAAACTACCGATCACAGAAATAGAAATGGTGAAGTTTGCCCATGGTCTCTTGGCTCCAGTGAGTGTCCCAGGATGCCAAAGACTTGTCATCAGAGCCACCAATGGAACGTGGGAAGAGCACGCTGCTCTCCTGCTCCTGCTGCTGCCCAGGCTCCCACTGTTTGTGTCACTAACTCCTCCTGGGAATTTCTATGGATCAGAAATGCCTTCGTGCTGCTGACATGGGTTCAGGGAAGTAAAATAAAATACCTGCTGGTGACATAAAGAGTAGATTTTTCTCTCCATGAGAAATTACATGCCAGCATGTTCTCTTTAAATCACAGCTGAATATAATTAAATACTTCAAAATGCGATGAGTAAATCTTTTTGGCTCTCTGTCATTCATGGAATCACAGAACCCAGTGCCTGAAACTGCTGGAACAACTGCTAGAGAGTTTATTTTCCTTGTTCCCTTCATGCTTTGCTTTTTGTGAGAATGTTTTCACAAACCCTGGCTGAAGTGGGCTTTGAAACCGAAGTTTATTTTTTCAGTTTCATCACTGATGCCTTGATTTAGTTCTTATTCTACAACAGCATCATTATCCCAACTCCACTGCAGTCTATGAATTTCCATCAGTGCAGCAGAACTGCAAGCAGGGCTGGGTTTGAAGGATCTCATGGAGCACTTACTGAAGTCAAAGGGAAAAGATTTCAACTTGGGCTTGTTTCGGGTCAGACTGCAAAAAACCGAATTAGGCCTCCCTAGAAGGGGTTGGAGGCCAGAGGAGGAACATGCTGCACTCTAAGAACAAAATGGGAAACTGGATCAGAAAGGGTGAGTGACCTTTGTTTGGTGGAGTAGGGAGACAAAAGAATTATCTCATTTTTCTCCCTGTTTGAATATACTCAGTCTCTCCCTGCAGCTCTTCCACATTTTCTATACACTGGCAGCATTAAAGAATCATAAAGTGCATTTATATTTACTTAAACCTCTTCCCACTAAAAAGACATCAGTGTGTTGTAAATATCTGCCAAAGAGCTCTTTCCTTGCTCTCTCAAGTGAAGTCCAGGCCATCCTTTCATCTCTCCCAATCCCCACAGCACAGCCTTGATCCACTGCATTCACAGCACCTCTGCTCAGGCACTTCAGGGAAACACAGTGAGGTGGACTTTGAGAGCATTTCACCACCCAGATACATCAATGGGTTGGTTGTGTGCTGTGGTGGAGATTTTGAAATGGGAGACACAAAAATAACTCCTGTAATTGTCTTTTGTGATGCCTTGAAGTTACTTTGCCATAAGCACATCCCTTCTCAAACACTATTGGAAAGGATTACTGCCTGCTCCCTCCCCATCTCAAAAGTTTGTTGGTTTGGGGGTTTTTTTGGCCAGGATTTTCTTCTATTTTTTTTCTATTTGCAACTTGAAGGATTCCTCCACATTGTCCAATTTAAGTCTGCAGATAAATAATTCCATTTTCTACTTCAGTCTTCTTCCAATTAAGCCATGACTCTTAAACGATGTCAGAAATTTTTTAGCTTTATACCAAAGTGCAGAGGTAAAAGTGGGACAACAAACTAGTTTTGAATCCTTTAATGGATTTTTTCATATTCATCTTGTCAACTATTTGTTCTAAGTAAAAAGGAAAATCTCCCCATCAATTTTCTGTATGAGGCACTGGATTTTCCACACATTGCAGTTCCCAAAGATCCACAAGTGTAAACTCTGTTACTGTTCTCAAAATGGGCTTCCTCCATCTCTCTGGAATAGGACAAGCTCTAGGGTGCTTCAGAGAAGATAATTAAAGCATCTTCATATGTTTACATTTAGACTTCCAAATAATTTGTAGAAAGGGAGAAACATTGCACCATCCCTGGGAGCGATGGAAAAGTTAAATTGCATATCCTTGAAGAGCTGTACAGAGATACAGATGGAAGTGACTTAGTTAAATCAATGTTTTTTCTCACTTTTACGAATATTATGAACAAAATGTAGAAAAAAGAGGGTGTAGCTCCTCCTATTGCAAAGCATCCAGAGATGTGGGTGAGATTAATACAAAATAATTATAAAAATACAACAATAAAATAAAAATATAACAATAAAACAAAAATAGTGGGGATCTGCATTAATATCTGGCTTCTCCTTCAGGTTTCAGTTTTGCCAGAACAAGGAGCTCTTATCACATATTGCTAAAATACATAATGCAGAGGCAGTCCATCTCAAATAATTGTAAATTCTGAATTTCTGGCTCCCTGCAGAGTCACTCTGGGCTTCACCTCTGCAGGATGCTCGAGCCAGGCTGAACCCTGCTTATTTCAGAACTTTGTATTTGTGGGACCCCTGTGAAAACCACAGAATGAAATGGTTGAATGAAATGTGTGGAATGAAACGTGGAATGAAAAACCACACAGAATGAAGTGCTGAGCCTTGGAAGAGGCTTTGAATATTTGTCAACAAAAGGCAGCTTATCCAGATGTAAAGAGAACAGCACACACTGCAATCAGTGACAGCCAGCCTGGGTACAATGTGTCCCATCTGTGTCCCACTCTACTGACCACAGATGTCCTTTCCCTCTGAAAAAAACCCTTTTGTTGGTGCAGGGCTCTGTGGGTGACATTGTTTGTTCTGTAGCAGCTCAGAGGGCATGAATCATTTGGTCTCTGCTGGTTTATCAGGCACCAGCGCTTGCAGGTCCAGCACAGGCAGCTGTTCCCAGTGTGGTGGGGGCTGATCAGCACCCAGGGACACAGGAGAGGTGTGGCCATTCAGTGCTTGGAAGCTTCTGCTGGTCCCGCAGGAGCTCTGGGGAAAGCCCTTCCTATAAATAATGGACAAGCATTGCTCATCTCATTATTGTCAGCAGTGAAAGGAATCAATGCCTCCAGCTGGGCTCTGGCATCTTGTCATATCGCCAGAAGAGTTCCCAGAGGATCCTGAGGAACAGCGTGCTGTGGAAATTAGAATGTGGCACTGGGGATGAAATTTACTTTCCTTCCTGCTTTGCTGCGGAAGGGTTGAGGCTGTACCTAGGTTTCTCCATCTTCAGGAAAGAACCTGTTCCACAGCTCAACCATCCAGGGGGAACTACTGGCACAGGCTGTGGCTGCCCTGGATCCCTGGATCCCTAGAAGTGTCCAAGGCCAGGTTGGATGGGGCTTGGAGCAACCTGGGACAGTGGAAGGCGCCCCTGCCCATGGCAGAGGGTGGCACTGGATGGGCTTTAAGATCCCTTCACACCCCAACCGTTCTGGGATTCCCTGGTTTCTGTTATTAAATGCTGATAATGCCTTCTGATTCTGGCAATTTCTCAAACATCTGGCATTTTGCAATGTTTCCCAGTCTATAGCAAGTCAATGGTGGATGGATTACCGATGGGTTATGAGGTTGTAAAAGGATTTAATTGCAGGATCAAGTCATCCATAGTTCTGAATAAGATTAAAATGTCATGTTTAGATCAACCTTTTCCAACAATGGAAATAAAAGAGTTACTTTAATTTACATTATGCATTAATGGGTTTGCCTATGGCTTGCCATTAAGTGAATTATCAATAGAAGAAGAGGGTATTTTACAATTGAAAATAACCACTAAAACAGAATTGGTTATAGTTGCCTCACTGATATGCTTTAACCTCAAAGGACAAGTCTCCACACACATGTGCCAAGGGGGGACAATTATTCAACTGCCATCATCAGGACTATGAATTAACCAAAAGTTCATCTGTGTGCAAGCAGCAATTAAATAGAAGAGAATAGAGTTGAAGGACTTTTTTGAAAGGTCAATTCCTTGTCTAAAGACTTCTTTTATCTGAGGTGGACACTACCAGTGCGACATCATTACCCAGGCTTTGTCCTCTGCCATGGTCCTGTGACCAACCTAAGAAATGTGATCTGGAGCAGAGGGTTGCACTACAAACCATCAGTGGTCCCTTCCAACCTCATCCATTCAGGATGGATGGGAAACATGGAAGTACCTGCCAGTTGTGTCTTCAGCTGGAATGTGGCTGCAGGAATTGCATCCTCTGCTGCCTCAATATTGAGGTCTGAAAGGCATAGGAAAACCCCACTGGTTCTTTCCTGCAGCATGTCTGGTTTTCCTTCTAAGGAGTCACAATGCAATTCAATGTCTGTTGTTAACAAGTTCTAAACTCTTTTATCTGATGCTTTAGGCAAGACCATGATACCTAAGTAGTTCACTGAAAGAAAATTAGGCCAACAAACATCCTGAAGAAGCTGCAAAGCAGATCCACAGAGTTAGCAAAACAAAGCCATACCCAGTTTTCTTTTCCAATCATTCTGATGTTACTGGAAGCTCTTTGCTGGCACAGTAAACAGGGATAGTGGGGTTTTTTTCTGCCCCAGATAATGGGTACAAATTCAAAAAATCATTTCACGCTGGATGAACAGCCAGCTTGTTAGTGGCAGGCCTATCATCAAGACATTGTAAACAAGGAGCTGAAATGGGGAGAGGAACCAATGACAGTCTGGGCAGCTTCTGCTCCTGCGGTGGCTGCTGCTTCCACATCCTCTGCAGGAATTTGGGAGCCCCCTGGGCAGGTTACTGTTGCAGGGGGCAATAAATATTTACCTCAATAAATGGCAGATTGAATGCTCTGTGTTTCAGATTGAATTCTGACAGGTTTAACCTTTCAGGGATGTAGTTCTGCCAGCACAGCTCTCCATCCATCTGTCTTGAAAACCCACTGAGAGTAATTTTGCTAGGAGTGGGATTCAAAAATACCCTGCCCCTAGGCACAGTCATTCTGCAGACATAATTCTAATTTAAGCTCACCTTACAGTGGAATTAAATAGGAAATTCTGGCTTGTGCATGCCTTGACCTCTTCTTTTACAACAGTTTTATCCACAGATATGAGAATTAGGCACTCAAATCCTGCTTAGCAAGAAACTCTGAGTCAGCCATTGGCTTCTTATTGCTGCCCAGGGGGACATATAAATCAGCATTAAATCTCATGGGTTTGAAACCACTGGTCTTAGCACTGCTGCTCTTCCTCTTTCATTTTCTCTGAATGACTGTGGCTGCAACTCTGCATCATTAACTTAAAATTGGGTGTTGTTTTGGAGAAACACGCACTCAAACCCACTGTGGCATTAGTGGATTGTCCTCCAAAGAGTTCCTTGCTGAAACAAATTAAAGAACACCATAATAAAGGGTTAAACCAGCCACTGATAGACTTTATCAGGGCCAGAATGGATCACTTGCAGTAGATACAATGTTTTCCTGATTATAACACAAAAAAACCCATTGTCCTTTAAATATCAGCTCTGATCATCACTGCTGCCTCCCTGCTGAATAAAGTGCTGCCTTCTGCCTTTTTGTTGAATCCTGAAAGAGATTTTTTTTTTCTTTCTACAGAAAGATACTTGAGCAGTGCTTCCCTCCTCTGCAGCTGACTCATCTGCAGTGAGATTTGTCTGGAATACCAGCTCTCTACCCATGTGGTGGGGAGTTTTCTGCTAAAAACAAGGAGAAAGCTGACACTTTTCAAACACTCCCAGTATTTTGAGGCAGAGAGAGAATTCCAATTACCACAAGAACACAGCAAAAAATCTGCAGCCTCTTAACAAATTCAGTAAGATTTATAGGTGCTACTCAGAATGCTTAAATTAAATAGAATTTTTTTAACCCTGAGATTTTCTTTTAACTGACTGTACAATATGTAAAGTGGGCCAGGAGTATCTAAGAGTGTGTCTGGCATTTAATACACAATTTTCCACTGCTTTCATAAGGTTACTGTTCCTCATTTAATTTCCTTTTTTGACATTATGGGGGTTTAGTATTCATGATGATGATAAAATATCTAACCCAAGGCACTGCCAAGGGAAATTTTAATCAAAGGCCTTTCACATCTGAAAGGCTGACTTGGTTAAGTGATCAATATCTACTGATGGAAAGAGTCTGGAAGAAACACAGTTCTCTTTGCTTACAGAAAGGAAGTTGCTCTTAGAAATTATTAGAAACTTTGGTCCATTTTTAAAGGGATCCCACCATAAATAGGTTGGTTGAAATCATCACACAGTCATTTTAAAAGCTGAGTTGTACTATTCATTAAAACCTGAATACAAACTGTTTGTAGATATCTGACAGTCTGGGAAAGAAAAATCTACAGCAAATGTAATCTGTGCATAACAAAACTTGTTCTCTGTCTCAGAGCTGCCTTTTTTACTTCACTACACATTGGGCTGAAAGTATCGGTGGAAATCTACCAGGAACATGGGGTAGGAGGGTGAGAAGCACTAATTAATGTAATTGTTTGATAGCATAACAATTAGGATGTAAAGTTTTGCCCCAGCAGCAAATGGGGATCTGGGATCAGATACCATCAAGACAGGACAGGGAGGGATGGGCTGTAGAGGATCTTAGTACAGGTTGATTTAGAAGGAACATCCCTTCAGTCCTGACAAAAGGGATTTTTTACACCTTAATTACATGGGAGCAGGTTCCTAATCCTGCCCCTCTCAAGGTTGCCCATTCCAGAAATCCTGTTACTAAGCAAAATACGAAATGACTGGGTTTAGTTTTCAATTGTTGTCAGTTCAAGTCTTTTTCAAATCAGGGTGTGGTGAGTCAATCAATACATTTCAGAGCCTGTCAGAAATCAGTTACACAGAACTTTAATGGGTGGTGTTGTTCTCTCTTGTGCTCCTCCAAGCCCAGTCTATTTTTGGGTGGATCAGGGAAGTTCCCAGAGCAGGATTCCTATGAGTTTCAAGAACGTGCAGTTTCTCCTTCACCTGATTTCTGGTGTCACATGCACATTTGCGTACATTACACGCACAATTAAACTTTCACAGAATTTACAGAATTCACAGAATTACTAGATTGGAGGAGACCTCAAAGATCATCAAGTCCAACCCATGCCCTTTCTCCCTTTTTCCAAGTATTTTTATCATTTCTTCCTAAAAATAGATAATTCTTTCCCATCCTCCTCTTAAAAATACTGTCAATTCATGTTAACACAGCGTGGTTTAATCTTTTTCAGTCTTTGTCCATGTCACTGACTGTTACTGTCCATGTAATTTCCCTCAGCTGGAGCTCAAGAAGGTTTTCCTTCCCCTGGGAAAAACTATGTGAAAAGATTTTGTTGCAGCAAAAACTCTCCTGGACTGGGGTCTACAACCAAAAGCAAATCACCATTCACAGAAATACAATTCCCTGGCTGGATAAATTTGCTGCAGGCTAAAAGCTTTCACAGCTCCCTTTCTCTTTACAGCAGCCATGGATTTGAACAAGAGAAATAAACAGTGTTGCTGTAGAAATTAGTAGTTATTTTCTGCAGATTGCTCCTTTCTTTGCAATGGAGCCTGATCCTCTACCCCAGGATTTTCAAGTCTGTCTGGATTTCCAGATTTTCTCCCAAAGCAAGGCTCTGCTCCTTGCCTTGGTGCAGCCTGGAGGGTCTGGCTGAGGCAGAGCTGGGCAACAGTCACTGGTACTTGTGGAAGACTGAGATTTGCTGCTGCATGGCAACAAGCTTTGCCTTTGAAGATTAGTCAGAAATGTGAATTCATCTGGGGTTAAACCACAGGCTTTTCAAAATTCCTCAAGTTGCCAACTCACCAGTCTGTGCTGCCCCCTGAGCCCTGTTATCCCTTCCTACTGTTTCACTTTAATAAAAACTAAGCCACTCTGTGCTCCATCCAAGGGAAGAGTCCTTGGAGTGAGATAAAATCAGGTCAGGGATGGATGTCTCTGTTAACTTTGGAACCAGATTTTTTCCCTCAGTTCTGAAGATCCATAACTGCCGTGCTTTGCCCATCCCCTCTCCCTTGGCCAACCAGCAGGACCCACTTTGACTCCTGTGAGCCAGGCCTGAGCAGATAGAAGTTATCCTGGTTTCATGAGATCTTACTGCTTTATTTAAGGGGTTCCTGGCCAAATCCAGCTCAGGCAGGAGGTCTTGACAAGCATCTTCATCATGTGCTGTCCTGACCTTGATGTTTGGAGTCCTGGACATCTTCCCAGTCTGATGAGTTGGTGTGGGGAAATATCTATGAATACAAAACAAAAAATGGGGATAATCATGAAAGTCTGCCTCCCTGGTAAGCCAGGTTGATCCATCTTCACTGCTAACCAATTCCCCACCACGCCAGCACCCTGAGAGCATCTTCAACTAGCAATAAATCCATGAAAATGTAGAATGTGTACATTACTTTTCTCTCCTATGTGCCTCGTGGATATCATTTTACCTGTTTCCTGCAGCAAAACCTGCATTACAAAATCAGAGCAATTCGAGGTAAATGAATGGATCCAGTCCCTGCTTGACTGCAGAGAGGGAAAAATTTTGCTTGGACTGTTTTCCACCCACAGAGATATTTACTGTAATATCCAAATGCTACTTCCAGAACTCCTGCAGATGAAATGCAATCTTCTGGAGCACCAGGAAAGGAGGCAACTTTACTGAGAAGGAGATTTGTTGTCAGATGTGCTACCTTGGTGTGCAGTCTGCATTCTCAGGATGTTGGGAATATTCCTAGCTGGGAATAAAGAGAAATGTCTTATTTCAGATGGGAGACATTGAACTCTTGCCTCTTGCAATGCTTTATAAACATCAGCAAAATCAAGGTTAAGCCAAAGGGAATAATGCTGCAAGCAGAGCTGGGAGATGTTCTCCATCTGAGGTTTTTATGAACAAAACAACAGCTGTCCTGTTTTTGATGGCCCACCCATGAGGATTATTCTGTGGACAAAAAAAACCCTGATTTTCTTGTGCTGCTGCTGCTTTCCGTGGGCTTTGGATGGTTTGCAGGCAGTGGGGAACACCTGAGGAATCAGAGCTTCGTTGTTTCCCACAGCCAGGTACTGCAGTCACACGAGCACAAGGGAATTCAGGGATCACCAGGATTTCTAATGAATTTGTTGAAGACAGGCTTCTCATTTGCACCAATTAATAAAGTTATTCTGAAACCTGGAAGAGATTGCACGGATATTCCACTCCCCCTCCCACACCCTCCTTTAACATATTAGAAGGGTTTTCATTATTTCTCATTCTGTGCTTTTTTCTTTTCCTAATGGAGTTACAGTGAAATTTATGCTGACCACAATTTGAGCAGCTGGTTTTAAAGACTTGAAATGGAGCTAAATGCAAGTTTTATTTTTATTTCAGCTGTGTTAACTTCTCTGCAGCCCAAGCAGTTTGAAATAACCTTGTTCTTCTCCACTTTGAAACTTCTCCACACTGATTTTGCTGGCATTATTGTTTTAATATGTCCAACCTGGCAATTTCCCTAGAAAACCTCCTTTCCAACACAAATGTTTGGATCCACTCTGCTGTCTGTGCTTTGACTTCTCAGCTCAGTGTAGCAGGAACTTCCAGACTTGTCTACCCTTAAGAGATCAATCCTACAGAAAATAGTGAGTGCCAGGAAACCTTTTTTCAGCATGGAAATAGGAATCCACTGTTTGCTCAATGAGAGACAGCAGAAATGCTTGGGAACCAGTTGAACACTGACCTAAAGTTAAGGCTGTGCTGTTGGTTGAAACCATTCATTTAGTTTACAGAGGCCAAAAAAGAGATGCCCCAGCAGAAATGCTTTGGTGGTTTGCCTTGTATAGAAGTGAAAGGAGGATGTTTTCCAGCATGGCTGGCTTTATTGCTGGCACTGAAATGGAGGAGCTGGCAGGGGAAAAAAAAAAAAAAAAAAAAAAAAAAAAAAAAAAAAAAAAAAGAAAAAAAAAAAAAAAAAAAAAAGCAACTGAAATCAGGTCCATGTGCTTAGAATTAGTCCTGAGTTCATGCAAGTTCATGCAGTGCACTGTGTGGCAGCGATGCTCCAAAGGGGAATGGAAGTAGGGAGTGAATTACAGCTCTCAGAATATTTTCAGCTCAATGGAATATGGAGAGTGAATTCCTATGCAGTGATGTGCTTGTTTGAACAGTTTTTGTCAAGCAGAAGCTTTTGTCCAGAGCTTTTTGGACCTGGAGTTAAGGCAAGGCCCAGCCTGCATGGGAATATTGGTGCAATCCCGAAGTCGTAGGATTGATGTGTTTCTCTTTTGGAGAGAGCTTTTCCTTCTGCTCTTATGTGGGGTGAAGATGAAATCTGGGAGTTCAGTGGTTATAACAAAGGGGATTTACCCTCCCTCAGCAGGAAAGGGCTCTTGGAAAGGGCTGCCCAGGGAGGTAGCTTCCCTCCTATGAGTGATTGCACTGCACTTGTGGAAACGGGGGTTTCTCTGGCACTGACTCACTGAGGTGTAAACTCACTCCAGAGAGCTTTCCTAGCTGAATTTCCCTGGGTGGAACACAAGGATGCTGCCCATCTTTCCAGTTCAATGACTGATTCCCTTCTTAAGGCCTTCCTGCTTCTCTTTCTTGTCTCTGAAGTGTCTTACAGTACCCTTCATGCAGGCTTGGAATTGCAAAAAAAAATTTGTATTTGCTGCCTGGTGTTCCTTTTTTTTGATTTTTTCAAAAATGTTTTCCTCCAGACCATGCATCACTGCAGACACCCAGTTTCTCAGAGGATTGTTGCACTTCTGGCCAGGTTTGATGACTTGGGACTTTTCTATCCTGGCATGCTCAGCGGGAAGGAAAAATGCACTGAACAACAATTGATTTCTGATTCCTCCATCACCAAAATGTTTAAAACTCACTTCACTGAGACAGTCTCCCTCGTCATACTGAACAAAAGGAGAAAAATACAGTCATGCAGCTCTTTTCATTTGAAATCAGATTATTTAACATGAGTTTTTATGTTTCCCAGGGCAATATTACTTGGTCAGTGCTCACACTGGGAAATCAGCATGGCCTTTTTTATTATCCTGTGTATCGGTTTTGTAAGGAAGTTCAGATGCAGAAAAGCACATGGAAAGATATCACAGGTTCTTTATCTGATTAAATGAACGAATGAACAGGCTTATCAATTAATTAGTTAATTAATTAATGTATCCATTTGTTTATTTAACTGCTTCTATTTTCTCCCCTGTATGTCTTTGCTAAAATAAGTCAGTGTTTGAGCCCCAAATTTTGGAGATAAGGTTTAGAAAATATGTGTCCCTAGATATTGGGAACTCTACAGTAGAAGTAGTAGTAGTAGTAGTAGTAGTGGCAAGATGGACATTTTTCATCTCCTCAGCCTCATCAACCAGCAGTCAAATAAGCAGCAAAAGGAGCAACACTCCCTAGACAGGCTCAGAAAATCCACACAAACACTTTGTAAACTCAAACCTCTGCTGGATCATTGTCCTTGGCAAGGGATTTTTTGCTTATGAGACAAAAACTTAAATAAACCAGCACTTAGTCCTTTCCTCCAGGTACTTAGTACTGTGCCTAGAACCAGGCATTAAAAATAAGAGATGTGACCACTTCCTTCCCTTCCTTGTGTTGCACTGACTTTAGGACAAGATTTATTTTCAAAACCCAGCACTTGAGATGGGTTTCTCTCAAGCTGAGTCACAGGAATTCTGTGTATTGTTTGTCTGAATAATTTTTGGAGAGAAAATCTTTGGTTTGGGTCCATTCTTTGGTGTATTAAGACCAAAACACTGACTCCAGCCAGACTGGGAGCACTGGTGGGGACAGTTTCAAGGTACAGAACAGCTTGAGAAATCTGTATTTCCACATGTGTGGGTTTTGAAACTGCAGGGAAGGAGGATTTTCTGGCACAAGGATATGATTAGGACTCATCTGCCTTTTAAGTGGTCCTCTCTAGTGACAAACACAAACCAGGGAAAAGGCTCCAACCCAACTTTGACTTTGACAAAGACTCTTGATATTTTAGTCATCTTTCCAAGAGTGACCGAGAGCACCTAACTCAAAGGCCAGTCCTGTGTGAACATCAACAACCACGTGTCAGCTTACAAAGGACCATGGAACATTTCTACAAATCACTTTGCCACATGCCCAAAACAGTTCCTCACTGTGCTCAGAGACCACTTTATTAAAAAACAACAAATGAACAAAAACCAAAGCAAAACAAAACAAAAAACCCCACAAAAACAAAAAACAAAACCCCACACATATAAGGGCTGTGAAAAGTACCACAGGCCATGGGGAGAGAGTAAAAGGTATCAAGGGAATTACTGTCATCTTAGAACTCTAAAATAAGGAGGCATTTACTGAACAATGACAACCGTGCAATGCTAAGAAAAAGTGTTTTCATTATCAATAAATTCTGACTATCTTAAAACACAGGCGACATAAATGTCAGCTGAGGAACTGGGAACAGAACCCAGGAGACAACTCCTGAGGCTGACTCTCCATTGCCAGGAAATCAGAACCTGAACACTACTGGCCCAGCCCAGAATCTGAACGCTACTGCTGTTCCTCTAGACAGAAACCCATCCATATACATGGAACAGTCTGCAATGCCTTTCCCATTTTCTATTAGTCTTTATAACTATCCTCACAGAGAAGAATTCCTTCCCAATACCCCATCCATCCCTGCCCTCTGGCAGTGGGAAGCCATTCCCCCTGTCCTGTCCCTCCATCCGTTGTCCCCAGTCCCTCTCCAGCTCTCCTGGAGTCCCATTAGGCCCTGCAAGGGGCTCTGAGCTCTCCCTGGAGCCTTCTCTTCTCCCAGTGAACACTCTCAGCTCTCCCAGCCTGGCTCCAGCCCTTGAAGCATCTCCGTGGCCTCCTCTGAACTCTCTCTAGCACTCCACATCCTCCTGATGTTGGACCTCAGATCTGGAGGCAAATCTGCAGGTGAGGTCTCACATGAGCGGGGCAGAGCAGGAGAATCCCTTCCCCTGGTGGTGTTCAATTAAAGTCTTTAACATATAAACCATTTTGCTTTGCAAATCTCATTACCACCCTTGCCTGTTTGGTGTTTTCACTAGAGTTTTAAAGAGAGTCCGAAACAGCTGGGAGGGTTTGTTTGGGTTTAGTGAGCTTTTTCTTGTCTCTTCGTTTTTCATGAGATGCTAATTTGTGGTAATTGCATTCTGCAGTCATGACAGCCTGGCTCAGAGGAAGGGAATTATTGGTGTGTGTATTTTAGTAATAACCATCAGAGAGTCAGGAAAGAAAAAAGAAAAAAAAAAAGAGACAGAAGAAAACATATCATTAAAATGCTCACATCCTTTGGAAGAAAGCTCCAGCTTGTTCCTTTAAGGGAATAAAAATCTGTCTGGTGTCTCTCTAGCACCTATGTCTGCAGGCATCCCATCAGCTATACAAACTGTGTACATTTCTACAGACAGCCTTAATTTAGGTCAATTGGTGCAAATTAAGGAAGAAATGGATAATGGTTTTGGTTGCAGTACAAGGTACATGGAAGCTGCTAACTCCTTTCATGATGTGAGGTTCCTGAGGGAAAGACCCATCAGACGAGAAAGAATAAAGCCCAGCTCTTTGTTGATGTTATGGTAATACCTTAAGATTTTAATTAGGAAGAAAGAGTTCTCTGTTCTGTTCAGGGCTGGGCTAAAAGGGGTTGTGCTTAAGACACAACAGAGCAGATGGGTGAAGGAGCAGAGGGTGCAGCAGGAGACAGGAATGACGTGGCTCATCCTCTGTCTGGCTAAACTGGCCAGCTGAGGAGGCTGCCAGGATGACAGGTTGGCTTGGGAAAGGTTAAAGCAGCAGCTCCAGATGTTTTGCACAGGTACGCTGTTGATAGTCTGATCTTCTGTATATTTGTGGGCTTGTTCTACAAATGTATCTTCCTCTGGAACATCCTGTGCTTCCCACTGTGTGACAGGCTAAATTAGCCTGATTGTCCTGGCATGGCAGTGTCTATCCTTGAGAAAGACAGGGCACCGTGAGCTCAGCAGACACATTTCTGGAGCTCCATCTGCTGACTCTGACTCTGGGGGGCTTTGAATCTCCTTCCTGCCCACAGCAGTGCTGCTTCCTGGGACACACAGCCAAGAGGACTCTGCTGCTACATTCCTTTCCAAGCTGCTGACTTCTGCTGTCATCAGCTTGGGCCCCTTTCCTTCCAAGGGGATCTCAGACAAGATGTGGTGATAAGCAAATAATGGGTAAATATGTGCCTGTGGAAAGACTGATACATCACTAATAGCACGTTCTTTCCCATCCTTTCCTTAAACAATTTTTTTTCTAACAGTTGCTGCCCGGGGATGGCAGTGGGTGACATGAGCTCTGCATTTATAGTCCCCAAGTAACACAGCTCCTTGGAGATGAGAGGCTCCATCTATCAAACATAGCATCACTAGGGGCTGAGCTGCCTCGAGGGTTTTTTAAACACAAGCTGCAGTTGGAGCACAGGAGGGAGGTGGAGGCTCAGCAGAGATGACAGAATTATACACAAAGTCATATGGCAAGAGAGGTCTGAGCCTGGGCAATCAGCCAAAACAAGGCACAACACAATCACAGTGGCTTCCAGCCCCTCTGGAATAAGAATAAAGATGGAAATTGTTTCCTGGGATTTTTCAGAGCCATATTTCCCTAAGAGATTTACTGCACTGTGTGCCCTGGATAGCAAGGAAATCTTACAGGCCTTTGGTGAGTGCTGAGGCACAGGACCAGACCTCAATCTAGCTCAGATCCAGAAAAGATAAAGCAGAACTCTGGGTTTATTTCTGTTATATGGATTGTGAACTCCACTGCCCAAAGAGCTGGATGTGCCACACAGGACACACAGTCAGAGCTCCGGCCCTAAGGGAGGCTCTGCCTTGCCAAAAGTTGTAATGGGAAAGGGAGATGAAGAGAGATGCTTTGGTGATGAAATCAAGTCAGTGGGATGAAGGAGGTGTTCCAGTGCATTGGATCTTGTGGCTTCTCACAGGTGGGCATGCAGCAGATAAAAAAGTGAAGGAAGGATTTAAATGAGTCCAAGAAGGCATGATTTAGACACATCTTCAATTTCCCCCAACTATGTTACATACTAAAGATGAATGTTGAGCTAAAGCTCACAAAAGTGGTGTGAACTCTCACCCGAGGGAAACAGCAGTGCCAGGATGGGAAAGGATGCAGCAAGACATAGGAGGGATAAAAATTGAGGCAAGCACTCATCTCTGGGTAGATTTATTTCATCACTAGGTAAAATCAGTCTTTCTGAGGTTACAAAAGAGCTGTGTCCTCCATATGTGGTCAGATTTTATCAGATCATCCAGGTAAGAAATTAAACCAGGAAATTCATTGTGAATTGCATAGAAATAAACATTTAACAGCTCCTTTCAGGCCTGCAGCTGTACAGAAAATCCAGTGGCCCAAATCTTCGTCTGTGGAGAATTAAGAAGGTACCCTGAGGTTTTAATGAGGCTGCCTTGATTTATGTAAAAGCATGGATCTTGTTTAGCCAGCCTGCACTTAAGTGATTTAGGAACATGGTGAAAAAGTCCCTAGGAATCCCAAGACGAAGAAACCTCTAATACTTGGACATCTTATAATTATGAGATCACAGACAGATCTACCTGGTTTGAAAATTTCAGCCCTTTTTTATTTCCAAAACTTTTTTAAATCTACATTTTGCATGCTCACTCTGAGTCCCTATGCTAGGTTGGTTTTTTTCCTTTCTAAACACTCAGAATTTTCCAGTTTATTTTCAACTCAGCCATGCTAAAAGCTTCAGGCTGTCCTAGTCCTAAAAGACAGCGGAATGAGTCCAGCTTCAGGTTTAATAGACAACATTTAACATCTCTTGCCTTTGGGTGGGTCTTCTTTCTTATTCAAACAGAAGTCGAACCCTCACTAAAATCTGAGGGATGATTCATCAAAACAACCCTTTTCACTTCTTTCTGGGCAAGTAAATAGTCATTTCAAGGCCTGAAGCACCTCAGAGAAGTTCCTCTACTCCTGGTCCAGCTGCCTGCATGGTCTGGCACTGAGCTGAGCAGATTACCAATGACACTTCATCAAATGCCTTCAGACACACAAACAGTGAGATTCAGGCCTTTTGATGAGATATTTTTAATGAAAACACAAATGCTGCCCAAAATTCAGGGTTTAAGGCTCTGGTTTTAATATTTTTTAGCTCAGAAACAGCTGAGCAGCTGTGGATTGCCAGGAGCTCTCTCTAGGGATCCACTCGTGCTAATGAGCATAATTAACAACAGGATCTGGTTTGTGGATGCTAACTGGGCAGAGTCAGGTACAAATGTTAGTCAGAAGGATTGAAATCCAAATGACTAAGAGAAAGAGGACAAAAGCATTATTTCCTCTATGTCACAGATAAAGATACACCCAGAAATGGACCTGCCAAATATCAAAGATGGAATAAGAAGCTCATCCAGGACTTTGTTCCTTCCTTACATGACTCAGAAACCTGCCTCTGTCTGGAAAATCATTTTTGGTGGCACATAACTTTGGGTTGGAATTAGATGATTTTAAATGTCCCTTCCAACCCAAACTATTCAGTGACACTGTGAACACCAGGGGACAGTTTTTCTTTTCTCAATAGAGGATGAAATCCGAGTAAAACCCTGTCATGGATCCTTGCCTAATATGTTCTTACAAAATTCCAGTGGTGGATACTCAGAACCCCATGGACAAGCTTTCATCTGTCTTTAGAGGTGCAAAGTTTGAGATTAAATAGCTCCTCCTTTTGTTTTGTAGATTTGCATCTCTCTCACTGCTTTCTCCCAAACTTTGATTAATCCGAAACTTTTCCACTGGACACAGACAATTCCAGCACGTCTTGCCAGAGCCAAGCACAAAGATTGCTTCACCAAGGTTGATGTGACGCTAACCAGCCCTGTCCATCCCTGCCTGGACAGGGCAGGTTAGTGTCACATAACTAGCCTGCCCTGTGTTTAATGACCCTCCTGACCTCAGGCTCTTGGTGGTCTCCAGGTGTATGAGCTCTTCACTGCCATAAATTCATTTTTCTCTGAGGATTTTAGGAGAAAATCTGCTGTTGCTTCCTTCTGCTTCCCTCCACTCTGGAGAGATGTCCCATAACAAGGGTATTGCTCACAGATGAGCTGATATATTGAGTATATTAATGACAAAAGTCATAAATATAAATGTATTTATTTCCATGGTGCATTTAAGAGCCTGAAATAAACTACCAGTATGGCAAGGCCTATGTACCAGTAGAAACAAAACCCAGAGTGGGGTTCAGCTCCTTTACCTCCCCTCAGTCATTTAGACTCCTTTCCCAATGAATCGATGGAAACTGTGTTGCCTCATCTATAGATAGGCATCTAAAATAAGCCTGCTGAATCACAGCCTTTAAGCATCTTTAGTAACTCAGGATTCCCTTCATCCATTTAGGGTTTGCTCTCTTCCAGCACCCTTTGTTACTCAGGGAAGGAAGAGACCTCCAAGCAGCCTCCAAAAACCATCTACCTTCTGTAGATGCACAACAAAACAGGCACTGCATGTGGCAAGAAAACTGTGGAGAAACAGCAGTTGAGCATTTAGAAAGCACCTCAGTTTTGCAGTTTGCAAGTTCCTCAAAATCAGTTTGAATTTTTTTTTTTTTTCGCCCCCTTACTTCGCTGTTTCTTCTCATGGGGTTTTTTACTCTCAAACAGACAGCATGGTGTAGCTGGAGCTGCCACAAGGGTGACTACACTGTCTGAAACTCTTTGCCCAACCTGCACAAATTGCACATTCCTGGGAGCTGCTTTTTAAATTTTTCCTCCAGTAGCAATGGCTATCCTGGAAGCAAGCAGGCACTCTGAATTTGTTGGACCAGTGATCAGGGCTGCTGACGAGCGCAGATCTGCTTTCAGTACTCTCCTGGGGGAATCTGAGCATTACTTAAATTTACCTCTGTCTGTGAAACTCTTGAACCCAAAACCCCAAACTTTCCCTCTCAAAGTTACTGCCCAGGAAGTGGAGGTGGAGAATCCGTCATGCAAGAATAGGCACATGGTTCATCTACTTCCTTGTGGCTACAGCGTTTGCTGGCCTTTGGGTATGAAATCCCACTCTGTGTCCCCTTCACTTCAGGACATCACTTTTGTATCTGTTCTTCATCGGGGACTTTGGGCAATATTTTTTTTTTAAACTGTAACTAAAAGCCATGTGAAATTCAACCTCCCTTCAACAGCACATTCTGCTGGAGGAATTTCCTCCTTAAACCCCCCTCTCCAGTCAGTTGTGCCTTGTCCCTCCATGCAGAATCGCCAGGCAGTTTGTCCTGCCTTCATCTCCTTGACCTGTTTGTCCTGCAGGAAATTCTCTTTATAGATCCCAAAAACTTTGTGTTAACTCATGAATAGGAGTTTTGTTATCTGCCTTCCACTTTCTGGTCTCTGAAGGAGTTTGAGTGGAAAAAAAAAGAAGAAAGAAGAAAGAAGAAAGAAGAAAGAAGAAAGAAGAAAGAAGAAAGAAGAAAATATTTAAAACCACACTTGGGAGTGCTCTTTCTTTCTGGGCAATACGGGAGTGGCATTGAATTACGGTAATGGTAAGACTACTGCTCTGCTACATAGCAGAGCAGCAAAGTTCCTGCTGCTCCTTGGCAGTGTGGAGCTGAGCTCGGAACGGGGCACGGATCCCTCCAGGGAGCCTGGAGCCAGCCCCTCACAGCCGCGGGATACAGGGAATCAGCCCCACCGCCAGCTGCTGTACTACCAGTGGGGCAATAAAGGGAGCAAAGCAGAAGATTTCCAGGCACGGAGCCCCATCCCTGCATGAAAGAGGAGCCTGCTGTGCTGAGAATCTCCTTCCCAGATGCTCACAGGAGCTGTGCTGCCTTCTGAAGACTGAAGAGGTGGGTGTGGGGCAGACACAGCAGCTTGGGGTCTGCTCTTCCCAGCATCAGCTATCTCCACAGGCTGAGCATTATTTGATAATGATCACAATTATAATCCTCAGAGATGCTCGATGCAACACTCACTTTTCATGTATGTGCTTAGATAATCTGTCCTTTTCTTCCTTGGGATTATTCCTCAACTTGTTCCATCTGGTGGGAAAGAAAATAAGATCCAATTTCATTTTAGTGTACTGAAGTAAAATACCCACAGTGTGGTACCTATCCATCTCCCCCTTCCCCCCTCCTCCCCGCCTGTGAACTGGGAATTTTGGGGCTTCAGGGTTTGAAATGCTTTTTCCTGCAGGAAAGTTCAGTGTGACGGTTTGGAAATGGGACAGTTGTTACTGCTTAAAGTGCGATCTGAGGGACTCATCCCAAAGGACACTTAGAGAGTCCTTCCTCATCTGGGGTTTTACAGCCACAGTCTTAGTGGTGGTTTTTCACCTCTGATTAATATTTGGGATGGAAATTCTATATCCATATGGAGATGTTGGGAAAGGTTTTGCAGCTCCCACTTGCAGCTCTCCTCTCTGTGCCCCCCAGGTCTCGGTTCCCAGGCTAATCCTCATTTTTCCATCTGAGGTACCTTTTCTCCATATTTAGTCAGCAAAGGCTGAGCTTGGCTTCCAGATACCCTGAAATGTTGTGTCACTCACTAGGAGGCTTGCTCCTTGCAACGTCTTCTGCTTGGCTTTGGAGTTGCTTTTCCTTATAGATTTTCAAAATTGTCAGCTCAGCTGGACTAAGATTTTAGAGGGGAAAAGTCTCACTTAATAAAGAAACCTGAGATTAAATTTTGGGCTTCTAAATCTGCTGCACAGTCTGTATTGTCCTGAATTGTGTCCTGCAGGCTTCTGTCTTTCCTAGAACTGGTCTCTACAGGTGAGCTAATAATTAGGATTGATGCCTAGCCCCATAAAGAAGGGAAAATTCAGGCAGGAAAACCCACTTGGATCTCTCAGTTGCTGTTAAACAGTGCTGGGCTGGAAAAGGTTGGTTCCACTGGCTGGAGCCAGCCTGAGGAAAGCACCCTAAAATAGCCTCCTGCTCTATTCATATATGGGAACCCTAGCAGCGAGTGTGGCTTCTGGGAATCGCATTGTTCCTGTTTTTGTCTTCTCCAGGGGGGTGAGGATCTGCAGAGAGCACGAGAGCATGGCCCTATGCGCACGGCAAACTCCACTCTTCCCCTCAGAGCAAGCCAGGAGATGATGTATATGAGCTTTAATTTGCATCCCAGGACCTCAACTGATGAGTGCTCCACATATGGAAAGCTCTGACTGACAGCCTAAACCCTGGATGGGGAGTGATGGCTATCTCAAACAAAATTGCTGAGCAGACACAGCAGCAACCTCCACCCAGTCAGGTTTCTAAGCCATTTTTAAGGCAGAATCAGGACTAACACCAGGCAATTAAAAGCATCAGTGATTTCCTCTCAGGAGAAGCTAAATTGGAGACCCTTTGGAATATTTATTTTCCTTAAATACAGAACCTTCCCCAAAAGACAGAAATTATTTTAACCTGCAGCTCCAGTATTTCTCATCACATAGCCCTGGAAAGTGGGACAAACAGCCTCAGGTTTTTGTAGCCCCACTTGTGCACGCCAAGGAAAATGCAGAATGAGTTAAATTTGACTAGTAACTTGTGAGTATCAACCATGTTGTTCTGGTGAAAGCTTAGGAGCAAAGGTAGGTTTTCTAATATGTTTCTGGATCTTTCTCATTGCTGCCGGTGCTGCAGTTCTAAAACATTCTTCAAAACTCTTTTCCCCAGCAAGGCTAAGCAAATGTTGCCTATAGGACCTTCCTGATCTTGTCACTGTTCCTGCCTGGAAAGGGGGTGAAGTTCAGCAGCCTCACATGGACATTACCAGCCATGGCTTTCCTCCCTGGAAACTCTTCCGAGTGCTCCAACTGCACCCACTCTGTGGAGCCTGTGAACATTTCCAAGGCCATTTTACTGGGTGTTATTCTAGGGGGGCTGATTGTTTTTGGGGTTTTGGGTAATATCCTGGTTATCCTGTCCGTAGCCTGCCACAGACACCTCCAGAGTGTCACCCACTATTACATCATCAACCTGGCTGTAGCTGACCTTCTCCTGACTTCTACCGTCCTGCCCTTCTCAGCTACCATGGAGATTTTGGGTTACTGGGTCTTTGGGAGGATCTTCTGCAACATCTGGGCAGCTGTTGATGTGCTTTGCTGCACTGCTTCCATCATGAGCCTCTGCATCATCTCCATTGACCGATACATCGGGGTGAGCTACCCACTGAGGTACCCCAGCATAGTGACAGAGAGGAGGGGCCTCCTGGCCCTGCTGTGTGTCTGGGCACTGTCCCTGGTCATCTCTATTGGGCCCCTTTTTGGCTGGAAGGAGCCAGCCCCAGAGGATGAGACTATCTGCCAGATCACCGAGGAGCCTGGCTACGTCTTGTTCTCAGCGCTGGGCTCCTTCTACCTCCCCTTGATCATCATCCTGGTGATGTACTGCCGGGTCTATGTGGTGGCCAAAAGGGAAAACAAAGGGCTGACCTCTGGGCTGAAAACAGAGAAATCCCATTCCGAGGAGGTGACCCTCCGCATCCACTGCAAAAACATACGTGGTGCAAGCGGATCTGCACCCAACCCCAAGAGCAAGCACCACTTCTCTGTGCGCCTGCTCAAGTTCTCCAGGGAAAAGAAAGCTGCCAAGACCCTGGGAATAGTTGTGGGATGCTTTGTTCTCTGCTGGCTCCCATTTTTTGTAGTAATGCCTCTTGGTAAGTAGAGCTAACCCCTGTGTGTCTTCCAGCACCTTCTGGGCAGGGAGGGCTGTGCTTGTGGCTGGGTGTGGTAATGCCAATCAGAAAAGCTCTGAGGGAACTATTTTGTACTGCAAAGCTGTCAAAAAAGCAGAACACTCACCACCACAAAGCAGGCACCGTGAAAAAAACGCGAGTCTTAAATTAGACCAAATCTGGTCTCTGGTGAGGAGAAACAAAATTCTGAAAACCAGGGAAGAAATCTTGTACTTTTTCCACATATAAAATTTTCTTTCGTGAACTAGAGCAGATATTTGTGACCATCTCTCCTATAGGAGCAGGATCTTTAGGGGTTTGTGTGTTTATGTTTGCAGCCAGGCAACTTAAACATGTGAAAGGTCATAATATAAATACATTCAGGGTTGAAGTAGCTGTTCACAGATCTCCTGGAGTGCTCAGCATTGATGATTCCCACTCCAAGGAAAAAAATATCCGCTTCCTATCAGGAAATTCATCCTGTGAGATACCATAACTCCAAAAAAAGTTAATCTTTTAATGCAATTTTTCATATGGCCAGTCAGGAGACAGCAGTGAGGGTCCTTCCAACAGATTTTATACTGCTCTGGATTGCAGCTTTTCTGGGAACCCACTGAGCCCACTGGCCAAACAATGGCTCAGCCACCATGCTGTAGGTGAATATTTATTCTCCAGTTGTCATTCCAAAGAGGAGCAAAGCTGGGGATTTGTTCTGCTTTGCTGGAATATAAAGAAGTAATTAGAATTTTAATTAAACTTTGCTCAGTTACCTTTGATGCAGTTGCAGGATGGAAAAGCAGAATACTAATTCCATACCTATAGCTGAGGGTGAGAAACATGGCTCATCACACTGAGTTGGGCTCCGCCATTAAATATTAGGTTTTTCAAACATGGAAACTAAAATCTGTGACTTGCTTGATTTCAGGGCTTTTTTTATGGAAAGGGCTTATGCTGTACAGGAAAAATAAAGTAAGATTTTATGGAAGCTTTAGTTAGTATGACAACAGTATGGACAATACAGAAAAGGTAAAACAGCCTTACCTAAACATGAAAAGAAAGATTTTTTTTTTTAATTCTATTTTTTAAAACTTTAATAAATAACTGTTCTTTTTCAATTAACCTCTACTGGCTTTACCAAGATTTATCAAGACACACAAAAATTTGTTGCTAATGTAAAATAACCCCAAATTCAGAATTTTTTCCACTTGGTCAATACTGGGAAGTGCTGTATTGGAACTGTTTCCTAAGGAGAAGCCCTCCAGGGCCTGGCTCATGCTGGCCAGGATGTCAGCACGTTGGAATGCTGCTTGCCAAGATGACTGAAACATACTCAAAAAGGGTTTGAGAGAATGCATTAAACACACTTTTCATCTGCAAATGTGATTGCCCACATAGAGCTGTTGTTAATTAATTTGCTTTGGATTTAAGAAATCTTCTGGGCTCCAGAATGGCTATGTATCCTCCTTTGATCTCTTGTAAGGAAACTCTGGAGGGTTTTTTCCCCTTTTTTTGGGGAGTTACTGGGCCTTTTTAAAGCATATATTATAGGGCTTTCAAAACCTATTTGCTGCTTTTGTTTAAGGACAAAAAACAGACGAATGGCACTAAAAAAAGTCCTCAAAAAAGCCAAGGACTCATCTTGATGCAGGGCACTTTCAAAAAGATCACAACCACTTTCAGGCCTGAAGCCAGGCCCGGTTGGGATAGTGAAGGGAAGTGATCCTGACAGGGTCTTGGGGTCCTGTCAGGGTCTGACTTTCCAGATGTATAAAATCCTCCTTGTTGAAATCCTGGTGGAGGCTCATAGCATACATGGCTGGGCAACCAGAACTTGACCAGCTCTGTAGCTCTGTGGCCATGGGACAGACCAAAGCATGGTCCCATCAACCAGTTCTGGAGGGATTTGACTGATGTGGAGGTGCCATGCAGGGACATTGTTTATAGATGGACTTGGACGGCTGGACTCAATGATCCAAGAGATCTTTTCCAACCTAAAAGCCTATAATTCCATGATTCCATCAGCCAGACCACTCCCAATGCAGATTGCCCACAAAACAGACTCTCTTAAACTGCTACAGAAACCACTTCAGACAATTGTGCTCATCATTCCATGCAGCACAACTTCCCCAAACCTAGATTAATTTCACTGTGGTCTACAGCACCTTCAAAATTTCCACATCCATTAATGTCCACTCTACCAGCCAAGAGCTGCATCCAAGCAAGAAATGCTAGGTTTACGGAAGTGTATCATAAAGCAGGGTGGAAGCCTTTGAGGTGTAGGTATGGGAAGGGCAAGACGGATGGAAGGATATCAAGAAAGGCACAATATCCATGTTGGCTGATTCTACTGAAAATAACTGGAGAAACAACTGGAGTATCCCTGATATAAGAAATTATTTTAATTGAAACTGGAGTGTAAAGGTACCGGTTGCAGTCTGTGTAAGGAAGGTTTTTTTCTCTTAGTATCTTGGATTAAGTTTCATTCCAAAGCTTCTGTGCAAAATCCTTCAGCCCAATAATCCAACACACCTTCTTCTCACTTAGCTTGAAGTTTGTGGAAAAAACCAGGAAATTATAATCCTGTTGCAGGAAAATAAGTGAGGCCTATATTTGCTTTTCAAAACTTCTGTAACACACAAGGTTGTCAGAGCTTTGGTTTCCACTGGTAGAAGTCAGGCTTTCATTACTGTGAGCAGAACCAAGCAGAGCTGACATCAGTGACAGCTTCAACTGACAGTTCAGTGACCACCAGACAAACACAAAATAACAAAACAGAGACAGGAAAAAGCAGCTTTGAGGCTGTCTGCATCTCTCAGAGAGGGTTACGGAGAACAGCCTGTGCTTATCAGCAGCTCCTGGGCCACGGGGCAGGGGGTTTGTGGGGAGAGGCTCAGATGTGGCTTCATCTGGACAATCAGGGCTTGTTGGGCTCTGGCATTCCCATCACAACCTGCATTTTTGGCTTTTTGTTCTCCTCTTGCAATTTCTAGAAAGGGATATAGGATATATGTAGATAGATAGACAGATGTAGAAAGACTCAGAGCTGGAAGAGCCCAAAAATCAATGAAAGCCCCCAGTGATGGAAAGTTTTCATGTTACAAGTGATAGAACAGACCTTGTCCTGTAACTGGAAGACATTTATATGTTGTTCTGGGAATTCTTCAAAAGGTTTCCTTTCAGCAAGATAAAAGACAGTGCTTGGAGGTTGTTTTGAGGTGAAACATGCACAGAACTGATGGAAGAAAAGGTTGGGGTTGTTGCAAAAACGGTCCTGGCCTGGGTCTAATGATTAATCTTAACAAACTCTCAGAAGAGAACAAGTTTCCAGAGCTTTGCTTGTGGTCTGTTTTCTGTGGATCAACTTGTAGGTGTTGCTTTCCAAAGCTGGAAGAAATAAGAAGGGGAAGTCTGAGCTAGGAGGCCACAGGGGAAAAAATCCTAAACTGTGCAAGGGAGAGGAAGGGCTTTAGCATTTGTCAATCATTCTTGTGATTAAGAAAGCAAAAAAGAGGATCTGCTGGAGGGTGTCTCTGTTTGTGGTCTAGGAGTAAATTAGTCTTGTGAACTGACACAAACACTGTCAAGGGAATCCTCTAATCCTGTCTGCAGATGGTTTCTATTTACTATTTTGTGGTAATTTTTTTTTTTTTAATGGAGTCAAAGAGAACCACTCTACTTTCCTTACATATAAACCAGAAAAATAAAGTGCATTTTTCTGTCTCTGCTGTTGACACAACATGACCTCTCAGAGGGTCACAAGGCTCAGAGTAGCAACACACATCAACACAGACTCCTCACATTAATATTTCAGTGTTCTCTCAGTGAGAGAGAAAAAAAAGATATAAAAGTGGACGAAAACCCCAGAATAAAGCCCCAGCTCTTTCTCTGGATACCAGCTCAGGGAGAGGAAGGATGCTTGCCCTCCTTGAGTCATGGAGCACAAGTGTGTGTGTGAGTTAAACCATTGAGTGGGGAGAATTTGAGCCATGAAGATAAACAGACATGACATTTCCATGGCAAGGGTTTTTTTAGGGTTTTTTTGCTGATCACAAGGGGCATTTTTCATAATCACAGACTGGAAAGGCACTGTTGCTCTGGGCTGGTAATTCAGCTAATGACAAAGATCCCATGGACATCCCTAGGCTAACATTTCTCCACCATTCCCAAATCCTGAAATGTGTCCCAGTGACTGAAAACACAGCAAAGGTGGGGAGGAATCAATATTAAAAACCATTTATACTAAAAACAAAGGAGGGAAGGTCGATTAGCTGTGCTCTGCTTTGAGAGCCACTCCCGTGGCTCTCCCGTGTGTGTCACCTGCCACAGGAGCCTCGTCCCTGTCTCAGAATATCCCTTGTCATGCAGCCACCACCTTCAAGTCCCCAGAGTAAAGGAAGCAGGATTGTCATTTTTCACTCGCTCTCAAATGCCACAGCACAATTCAGGGTTGGGGAGTGATGGAAAGGCCGTGGTGAGTGATCCTCCCACCCCACTGAGCAAATGTCAGGATTTGTCTGCAATTTGGATAATGGGAGAGGTACTTGGCTCTTGCTGAAGGAGATAATTTCTTGTTTCTGACTCCAAGGATTCCAAAATCATGACAGACAACAAACTCATGAGGCAGCCTGAGACTGACCCAGCTTCTCAAACTATTTTTTGGTTTGTTTTTTTTTTTGGTTTTTTTTTTTTAATATTTAAAGGAAAAGTATTATTTTATATTAAATGAATTACTTCAAGAGTGAGGGCTTCAGGACAAATATCAAATATCTCCAAAATGTCAGCAATGGGATCCAGACCCATTCCACTGCAGTAAGAGCTTGGGAACTGGAATTGGAGTGACAATTACATTGATTTGTGAAACAATGTGATTGTTTGGGTTCACACGGGTAACAAAACCTCAGTTTACCTTCCCATGGTTTTTTATCAGCTTTCTAAATCTGCAGCTGCCCACAGCAAATCTGGAAATAGTTGCTTGCTGAGACATTTCCCAGAAATATCATCCATCCTAAGTGGGTACAATATGAAACAGAGCATAAATTAGGTCTGAAATAATCCAAGTCATCAGTGCAGTGTTCCCAGAATGACCCATTCCTGCTGCCTGACCTTTTCACCTCTCACCTGTGCCCAGACACCCTCATGGTGCCGCACAGAGCTGAATTCAGGGGTTTGGGAGGGAAAACAAACTCACTCCTCCTTCTATGTCTGTTTATTATGCATCAGCATCAACCAAGCACAAAGTCCCTCTCTTTTTCCCTCAGGAATAGCCACAATATTCCAGGCCCTGGGGAGGCACAGCTGGAAAGTGCAAGACTTCCTCACATCACTGCTTTTTCTGCACTGGTTTTGTTAATTGGATTGTGCAGAGTCCAGGATCATTTCCTACTGTCCAACGGGTCCTTGATACTATTTTTTATTCCATAAAAAATACTTCCCATAAGGGAACAATGAGAGCATACAGGAGAGGTCATGTGTGTACAGGGGGCAGCTTTCAATGTCTGTGCAACATATATATGTGTGTGTGTGTGTGTGTGTGTATCTTATATATACTTATATATAGTTATTTTTATAAATACACTCTCCAGAGGGTGGATTGAATCATGACCTGAGATGCAGTATAGAACACTTGTCTTAGGGAATAAAGTTTAGCTATAACTCTGGGCTTGGAAACACAAAATGTAGCATGTTTATCAATGTTTGTAGAGCCATGAGAGATTAGGGAGGCTGTGGCACACAGTTAATTTCCTTTGGAATATCATTGCTCCTCTGTGCTTCATCCTCTGGGTCTATATGGCTCTGGAAGAGCTGCTGCCCTCTGGACTGACTGATTCAAGGCAGATCCCAGGACCTGAGTTTTGAGCTGTGTTTCCTGTAACCAGAGCACTCTTCCTGTTCCCAACCTGAAGGGGCTTCAAGAGCTGGAGAGGGACTTGGGACAAGAGAATTACAAAACAAGCGGAAATGGCTTCCCAGTGCCAGAGGGTAGGGTTAGATGGGATATTGGAATTGTTCCCTGGGAGGGTGGGGAGGGTCTGGGAGGGAATTCCCAGAGAAGCTGTGGCTTCCCCAGATCCCTGGCAGTGCCCAAAGGCCAGGATGGACAGGGCTTGGAGCACCCTGGGATAGTGGAAGGTGTACCTGCCATGGCAGGGGGTGGCTCTGGGTAGGATTTAAGGTCCTTTCCAACCCAAACCATTCTGGGATTCTCTATGGACACAACCCTGATCTCCCCCATACACTGAAGCAGCATCACCCCCACCTGACCTCTGTGGTCTGCCTCAGTCACCATATTTAAGTTACACAAAATAAAAAGAGGGGGAAAAAGCAGAAAACCTATACAGAGCTGCAAGATTCAGTAGCAGAGATGGATTTGTAGTAGAGATGGATTTGTAGTAGAGATGGATTTGTAGCAGAGATGGGTTTGTAGCAGACATGGGTTTGTAGCAGACATGGGTTTGTAGCTGAGATGGTTTTTAACACCCCAAAGGGTTCATGGGTCACACAAATATACGGGATCTGATTCCTGTAGTGCTGGCACTGATGATGCAGAGTAAATAACACATGTTTTTACAGTCTGGCAGGTTCCAAAACCCTCTCTGCTGTCCATCAGTGAAATGAAGCATGACATCAGGGCTGGTTTTTAAACAACCCATAATCAGGCAGCTCTTGTGACAAATGACAAAGTCAAATTACAGTTTTGAGAATGAATTAGCACTTACTCACCGGGAGGGATGTGGCAAACTTACCTCTCAGAGCGGAAGAAACTTCCAGCTGACAAACAGGAAAATAAAAGATGCGGGAAGAAAATGCAATCCTGACATTTCCAGGGAAGAGTGATGAAATACGTAATGGCAAAAGATCTCAGGAGGCTCACAGTACATTTTATTTTATTTACTTTTACAAAAAGCAATTGTATTGTGCTACTGACACTTGAGTCTCCTCAACCTTTGGAAAACAAAGCAGGAATTGCAGTGTCATTTACTCAATCCATGATTCAAAATGCATTAAAACACCACTTGAAGCTTTTTTTACTGTTCCTCCAGCACAGACTGCAGGGGGACAGCGTAAGGTGATGCCTTTAGACTTTAATCAGGTTTGCTACGACTTACAACTTAATTCCTGACAGTGTGCAAAAGAAGATATTAAGGCCAGTGAACAGCATAGAGAATTAATTTCAAGGGTGAAAACTTAATATATTAGCTGCTGTTCACCGCCCAACTCTCCTATAGGACACCTGGATGGCACCTGTGATTCCACCTGGTCTGGAGTGAGAGGACTAGAAAAATTTGCTCTGAGAATTAGGTGCAAAAATTCTGCTTTCTCAGCCCTGGTTGGTGGTGTCCAGGTGTCCAAACTTTAACTGACATGAACTGGCAGTCACCAAATGGCCAAGGATTGAATGGAAATGCTCATCCCAGCTCCACCGGCTTTCCCTGTGCTTACTGTTCTGTAGGGAACGTGTACCACACACCCTAAAAAAGAGATAGTTCACTACTCTTGTTTAATCTCATTATTAATTATGGTCATTGTTTTTAAAAAAAAACCACAAAATCTTTGCTTTATTTCTCCTTTGAGTTCATCTGACCTGAGCTGTCCATTCTGAGAGCTCAGCACTGAACAAACTACTTTGTTACCAGGTTTGAAAATGCCTCCTGCTCATTACCAGATCCATCAGCCGCTGAGACTGATCACAACAACATCAGTGAATATTAAAGGTTTGCAAGAAAGGGACACGTTCTTAGGATTCTGTGGGGAGGAACATCATTCCTCAAGGATTTGGAAAATAAGATATTTTCCCCCTATTCCTAGATACTCGGGTAGCCAACAGGAAAGATTAGGGAATATTTCTGAGCTACAGAGGTAACTGTGTGGCTGCAATAGAAGGACAGATATTTCGGTGGCCCCTGAGTGTCAAACACACCCTACAGGGAGGCCGGAGGGGGAGTTTTTACCAGGGCACGCACTGATAACACAGGGGGGAATGGCTTTGAGGTGAAGGAGGGTACACTTGGATTAGATATTGGGAAGAAATTCCTCCCTGTGAGGGTGGTGAGGGACTGGGATGGATTTCCCACAGAAGCTGTGGCTGCTGCATCCCTGGAAGTGTCTATGGGTAGGCTGGAGCACCCTGGCGTAGTGGAAGATGTCCCTGCCCATGGCAGAGGGTTGGAATTAGATGACTTTTCATTTCTCTTCCAATCCAAACCGTTCCATGATTATCTGAAAGTCAGTGTTTAGTGAGATCTGTAGATAGCAAATTCTCTGTGCTGTTAAAGCTCCTTCATTTTCTTTCACTGTGTTATTCCAAGGCAACAACGAGTGTCTCCACTGATGAACCAAAAAAGGCTACATTAATAAATTAACATGCAGATCCCACCCCAAAAAAAGAGCAAGGGACAGACTCTGACACTGGCTGTTTTCTATTTTTATCAGACTTTGGCACAGCCATTGCATTCCATCTGGAGAGAGCGGGGAGTTGCAGCAAACAGGAATTGTTATTGTTTACCCATTTTTACACTTGACCTCACACAGCTGATTCCCTAAACCAGGATTTGGTTCACTTTTTCTCTCACCACAAAATGGGAAAGCAGCAGATACACCTCATTTAAATGAGGAAACAAACAAAAAAATTGAGCATGATTTGGGCATTTAGAAGCCTTTCGTTATTTTTCATCTGCCAATGACTTCAGCCAGAAAGTTATTTGAGAATGTTATTTAGTTGTTTTTCACTAAAGGAGAGAAGCCTTAATTTGCTGAGAAAAAATTTAGGTTGTGTTTATGTGTGCTTGCTTATGCTTCACTGCAAAACAGCATTTGTTTTCTTTAGCAAAACCTTTTTGGTCTTAAAATCTAGTTGACATTGAAAGTAATAATGAAACTGCTCTACCTGGTCCAGCTTGGAGCAACCAGAAGCTACCATGGAGGCAGTGAGACCCATGCTTTGTGCCCATGTCATATCTGAGGTTGCAATCAAAGGTTCAGCTGCCCCAGTACAGAGACAGAGCTCCTGTGGCATGTTCTGCACTGCCTGGGGAAGAGACAGCTTTGGGAAAAGTTTAGTGCCCCTAAAGAGGCTCCAAGAGAGCTGGAGAGGGACTTGGAACAAGGCCTGGAGGGACAGGACAAGGAGAATGGCTGCAAACTGACAGAGGGCAGGGGTGGAGGGGATATTGGGAAGGAATTTCTCTCTGTGAGGGTGGAGAGGGGCTGGGACATAATTCCTAGAGCAGCTGTGGCTGCCCCTGGATCTCTGGAAGTGTCCAAGGCAGGCTGGACAGGCCTTGGAGCACCCTGGGATAGTGGATGGTGTTCCTACCCATGGCAGGGGGTGGCACTGGATGGGTTTTAAGGTCTCTCCCAACCCAAACCATCCTGTGATGATCCTGACTTGGTGTCACTTCTCTGCTGCTGTAGCACACACACACCACCTGGTCTGAGGTCAGAGACTCCTGCAAGGCTTCTCGCCCTGCCCCGTGTCCTGTCCCCTCCCTGGCAGCAGTGTCCCTGGGCCATGGGTTCTGCTCAGGGTGCAGAAGCTGCTGCCACCACAAGATCACTCCACATTTCCCTGCAGATCCCGTGCTCAGCAGGATGAGCAGGTTATTAATCACCCTGCAGCAGGAGTGCCTCTGGCCCAGGCAGGATTTTGATGCATTCCCACACAGGCAAAACCACCCTAAGAATTGCTGTGGCCACTTGAAAGCATTTGCTGCAAGTGCTGCAGCTTTGTTTGACAAAGACTGAGGAAAAAGGTTCGAGCAGTTGAGCAGCTCTCAGATTTCAATCAGAACATCCTCAGAGGGCATTATCAGTTTTCCTCGGCCAGGAGAGGTCCAGGGAACAGATCAATCCCTGTAAAGCTTAGGAGCTGCTCCCAGATATGGTTAAACTGCAGAGGATGATGGATGCATCGATGCCTGAACCTTCCACAGTATTTCTTTCCACATGCTTACAGTTTTTCCAGGGGAAACATGAAGACAAGAATTTGTCAGAGCTAAAAGTCCTGCTAATTATAAATTTGAGTATAAATTCCAAAACAAGTCAATTTTGCTTCTGGGATTTTTTGGGTTTTTTTAATAAAACCAAAGATTTGGCATCAGGAAAAACATTTGCAAGATTTTAAATCAGCAGATAACTCATCATTCTATAGAAAAAGAAATGTCAAAGTATTTTCTTTACTAAGGAAGTAGCAAAGAAAGTTCTTGCTCTTTGAATCATCTTTGGAAGGTAACATTGCAAGTACGTGTCAGAATATGTGTGTATATAAATAAATTTTTTTAAAAATTAAAATTAAAAAATATATACACACATCTCATGGCTGCCTATGAGAACCTTCCCAGTGTTCCTTGATATGAGAAGGAAACTTTCCTTTAATTTCTCTCAAATTTAGATGCATTCCATGAGGCAGGGTATGGATAGTTAGATTTTCTGAAGGTTTCAGGGAATATCAGTACCCAAAACTTCATAATTTCAAAGACTTTTAGCTGTAACACAGTCAACTCTAACCCCTTTTTTCTCTAACCCTTCTGAAATGGTGGGATTTTCTTGCCATCTGAAGCCCCTTATGATGACCTCCAAGATATTGCTGTCATTTAGGTAATTAATCTTGAATTAGGAGTCCCTAAGGAAGAAATTTTCCTCTATCCCTGGAATCAGCCCTCTGGCTGCCCCTTTAGCTATAAATGGTGTCATGGTTTGACCCGGAAGTAAGGGTTTGGGAAGTTATGGTCAAACCAATCAGTGGCCAAATTTCAGATTGGCACCTGGTGTGGCCACTGGGGACTTGGATACGCCTCTGAGAACACACAGGGGTTAAAAGCAGAGCACTCGCAGAGAGACTTCCTCTTTGGAGTCCGGCAGGTGAGCAGACCAGACCTCTCCCAAGTTAGAGCCTGCTTTGTTCTGTTCCCGGGTCACATCTCACAGTAACCATTTTTGGGGAATAAACCTCTCATGGGGGCACTGGCACTGTGCCAGTGTCAATCCATGACAAATGGGAATATAATTCTTGTAATTATAAAATAGCTCTCTTGACTTATTTCTGATGGAACATCCATGCAATTGCATGACACCACAGATCCTGAAACACTTGTTCCTGCAGGAATTGTGTTTCCAATCATAATTTTTTCAAGACGGAACAGAATCCTATTTATTTTTTCCAGTGTTTTAGTTTCTTTGGTTACCTGCAATTCCTCACTGCCTCTGCCCTAACACTCTGCGTATTTTCCATTTTAGGCTCTTTCTTTCCTGCAATCAAACCCCCGGACACACTTTTTAAAATAACATTTTGGCTGGGTTATTTAAACAGCTGCATCAACCCCATCATCTATCCATGCTCAAGTCAAGAGTTCAAGAAAGCGTTCCATAACGTCCTGAGAGCTCAGTGCCTCCTGAGGAAGCAGCCAGCAATGAAGCAAACCCCCAGCTTCAACCTCAACCATCCTGCAGGCCAGAGCATGGAGAGTGGCAAAGGGGTGGTCCGGATCCCCGTGGGATCAGGAGAAACTTTCTACAAGATTTCCAAGTCAGACGGGGTCTGCGAGTGGAAGATCTTCTCCGCCGTGCAGGGCGTGCCCACCAAAAATGCCGTTTCCAAAGACTGCACAGGTGCCAAAGCCAAGAGCAAAGGGTTCCTGCAGGAATGCTGCTGTGCAGGCACTTCAGGGAGTCTCGTCCATGAGAACTGCAAAGTGCCGACCATTAAAATCCACTCAATCTCCCTGAGCGAGAGTGGGGAGGATGTATAACCGGCTGGGTGCACCAGGTTGGCAGCTTGGGGGCCTCATGGGATGTCACTCTTTTTATGGGGAAGTAGGAATAGGCATGACAGTTGAAAGGATCCAGGTATGAACAAGTGAAACAGGGCCAAATCTTTAGAGGAAGGATGTCTGTGAGTGCTGGGTGCATGAATGGAGCCCCTCAAAGATAGTGCATGGCTTCAGTGGATGTTATTCTGAGAGTCCAGCATCTGCCAGGTGTTTCCATGGCATTTAAAAGCATTATCCCTTTATTCTCCTCCTTTCAAGTTCACACTGCTCTCATTTAGGGGCAGTGGAGGAGAAAGTGAGAACCACAAAGACCCTGTGCTGATTTCAGCCTTGACACTCTGTGGCAGCTCCACCTTCAGAGCCATTTTGTGATTCCACCCCTCCCCATAAAGCCAAACCTCACCTGTGGATTTCAGTCAACTCCATTGACAAGGAAAACTTGATCCAAGTGACTGCACTCCACTAAGCTTCAGAGACCAAGGAGAACTTTTCCTTTTTGTACAATCATCCTCCCTAATCTCCACACCACACCAAACGAAAATTTGCATGTGTACTTGGTTTGTTCAGGTGATCCCTGCGCCTCGATGCAGGTCTAATAAAACTCAGAACTAGGTAAGTCCTTATCAAACAAGGCTCAAAGAACTCACTTGCATTCATCCTTTTGTTTTTCATCTTCTGAGTCCATCAGTAACCTGCTGAAAGGCTCAGTAGTTCTTTGCTTGGGTTCTCAATAGCCAGATCAGTGCCACAGTCACTGGAAAAACTACAGATCTTTCCTGTCTCCCTGCCCAGTGTTTTGCTGCCTTCTTTTTCCCGACTCCTTCAAGTCGGGAAGTGACCAAGTGCTCAAAGCTTTCTGTGAGATCCTGGTACTCTGGAGTCAGGAATTTTCTCCTTGTTCTAAGCAGGGGGAGTTAAACATGTTAAAAGGCTTAAGGATGTCCATCCCCATGAGAAAGGGCCATCCCTTGGGAATTTGGGAGCAAAGAATTTGGAAGCATGTTATATTTTAATACAGCTAATCCAAATAAATAAATAAATGAGATGGCCAGCATCTGGAAGAAATAGTGGGAGGAATTCTCTGTACAATATTAGAAATAAGCCGCTCTTGACATAACTCCTCCTGAGCCTGCCAAATAAGAATTCAGCTCCTTGAAACAACACACGAGCCCCTGCTCTTGTCTGTGTCAGCTGCTGTGCTGAAGATCCACTGCCTTGAAAAGGGAAACGGCTCAAGATAAGGGTCATTATCACAGGACAGGGTCTTGAAACAACACCTTGCTGGTGTTCATGAGAAATCATTGCTTATTTATCTCTCGCTCAGTATTAAGTCCCCAATGTCAGGAGGATTTGTCTCCTGTGTCTTTTATTTATGCACTCACAGAACACAAATCTGTTGCATGATCCCAGTTTTAGCTCAAATAAGAAATCCACCTCACACTTAAGGTTCTTCAGGCCTAGAATTTGAAGCTAGAAGTGTGGAATTACCATGTAAGAAAATATTCTCATGGTGCTCAAGCCAAGAGCAGAAGGACACAAGCTGGAAATCTCATAAGAAAGTCACGTGAGACTCATGGCCAAGGTTCCCAGTCTCACAGGGTTCAAATATGTGGGACATGTATTTGGACAAAACCTGAATTTTGAAACATTTTCAAAAAACACTTCTTAAATTGAGCAGGACTGGCAAGATTTAAAGTCTTCACTGCACACTCTTGGTGCCCAATCCTGTCTTATTCTACAACCAATACTTGTTTTATGACCAATAAGACCCTTTTTGCCATATCTTCTTTGGAGTTGGGAGATTTACACAGGGTTGCTGCAGTAATTTCAGATTTATTGAGGTTTCACAGTGTCAGGCAAAGAGTTATTGTGGAGCTACACATGGAGGCTTCCACAACTGGATTAATTAAACTCCAGAGCAATTCTGATGCAGCAATATAATCTGACCCTGTAAGTTGAAGATAAATAAGTCAACCTACTGCTGGCAGTGTCAGGATGGACATGGATGTAGCACGGTTCTCCTGCGTGGCAGAGACAGAGGTTGGAATAATGAAGTTTTGGTCTCATCTTCATCCTTTTTTTTTTTGTCCTCAAACAGATTCTAAAGAATGTCGCTGTGTCCAGTGACTCTGAAAAGCTCCTAGTCCTCAGCATCAGGTGAGCCTGGTCCCGGCCACACCTCTGCTGCTGCCAGGTTTGCCAGCAACAACAAACACATAATTTGTTTGGCTCCCTCAGAGAATTTCTGCAGGAAAACTGCCCTGTTCCCTTGTTGCAAGAAGGGTCATTGGCACTTGTCATTTTGGTGGGTATTTGGACTGAGAAGTCGCAAAAACCATAGAAGGAGATCTAGGAAACAGAAGAAAAAAAAGGAGTGCAGATTCAAGCAGCCCATATTTTCCTGTTATTTAAAGTGAATTTGGCACTGGTGAAAGAGCTGCAGTCACAGAGGCTGAATGTATCTGTCTGTCTAAAAGCATGAACAGAACAAGAGGTTTTCCCAGAGGCTGGACATCAATCATCACTTGTAAAACCTTCCCAGCATAAGGATTCTGTCTTGTGAGACCTTGCAGGAGCACAGAGCAGAGAGCAGAGTGGCCAGATGGAAAGTGAGCACAGTGGAGTGCCAGGAGTTCCCCTCAAAACCACATCCAGTGATCTACACTGACCTGACAGTGATGTCTCCTGCCTGAAACCTCCAAGGGATGGCTCTGACATCCCACCATCCTCTCGGGTCAGGGTTTTCTCTTTGGAGTGACAGCCAAGATTTCCATGTTGGGTGGAGCACAGTCTGTGCTGCACAGGGTTGATAGCTGGAGCATCACAGAGATGATCCTAATTTGCACAGGCTGAGGTGAAGGAGATCACTAACCCCTCTTCATCCCAGGGTAGCGAAAGTCCAGTTTCCACAGTCAATTCAGACATACTCTCTGCTGTTTTTGAGGCTTCGTGTACTTTGCAAGATTTTTAAAATCCAAAATATTTAAGTTCTGCCCACTATCCAAATAAATGTCTTCTCATTTTTATATTCTTTATTTCTCTCTGCCAACTCCAAGGATAAATTGTGCGTTGTGTAAAAGAATATTCTCCTTTGCCAGGCCTTAATGTACTGGAAATCCATAGCACTGAAAAGAAGAAAGATTAAGGCAGGAATATATCTTGCTTCTCTACTTGGAGTAAGCAAATGGATTTCACAAAGATTCTTTTAAAAATTTCCCTGCCTGACTTTTTCAATGTTCTGAAAGGCAACACTGACAGGCTGCAACAACTTGTACTGATTGAAGTCAGTTAAAAAAGATCTTACTGCTTTGCTGAAGCGGAAGTGCCCATTTCTAGGTGTGCCTGTTGGCCTTGAGCTACTGTTGCTCATGGCTCATTGGGGTTTTATTAGGCACTACATTTTAAAATAAAGCTACTGAGGCACAGAGCAACTCAGTGATTCATCCAGCAAGGTTTCAGTTGTCCCAGGCTGAATTCATACTGGGTAATTAACTCCACATCCTACCCAGAGATACCTTGACCCTCTTTCCTGTCTTAATGTGGTTTGGATAAGCAAGACAATGTTGAAAACGAACTCAAGGAGACAGGGTGTTGGCACCAATTTTTCCTGGATGATCTCTTCTGACAGCAGAGCCAAAGAGAAAAGCCAGTTGGTATTCAAAGTGTTGCACTTAGCTGCAGGCAAATTTGGGACCTGCACCAGTGTTATCCTTTGCCAGAAAAAATCCAACAGGTCATGAGACAGCTGCTCTCACAGCAGCATCTGCTTTCTGCCTGCACCTCTCACACACTCAAATATTTGTGAAGGTATTTCATATATGACAGTGCTACAAAAACCACAAGACACTACAGAGGTAGCCTGTGGTGCTTTAAAATACAGATCTTCCCCCCAGCTTGACAGATGTAATTGAATCTCTGATTTCCCAGGAGGAGATGGAGAATTTGTCTCAAGGATTGGAGTGAAATGTCATTCCTTCTCTGCAGAGCACACTGCATATTTCTCATGCTGACAGAGAAGGAGAAAATAGCAAATGTGAGCTAAGGGGAAATGAATTGCTGAGGAGGAGAGCTATGGACGGCTACAATCACGTGAGAAATAACACATCTGTCAGTCCCACAATAGGCTCAAGGCTCCACTTAATGAACATTTCTCTCTCAGTGCAACACTGGGCTCAAACCCAGGATGAGTAACAGCCTCTCCTTTATCATCATGGTAACATCAAGGTCTTTTTCAGAGTCAAAAACCTCCTCATGTTAATAGTGAAAATAAACATGATTTTACAGCTCAACATCTCATCCAAAGAGTGAGACTTTCTTGCATTAATCCAAATTTCTATCAGGTGCCAAAATTCAGCTCTAGTAAACTGTTTTCTGAAGCAGGAAAACACAAACCTGCCTAGCATTTCAGCATATTTCCACTTTCAAAGCAAGTCCACTCAGCCAATGATGGAAAACCTCCCTGAATTTCACTGAATACTCAATTCTTCCTGACAGTACGACTGTGGGAATTGTATACAAGCTGATTTGGGTTGGTTTTTTGTGGTTTTTTTGTTTGGTTGGTTTTTGGTTTTGGTTTTGTTTTTGTGGGGTGTTTTTTTTTGGTGTTTTTTTGGTTTTTTTTTTTTTTTTGCTTTGCCAGTCTTTGATAGCAAAAAAATGGTTTTGGCTTTTTTTTTTTCTTCTGCCTGCAGCAGATTTTTGCCTGCATGTTGTACAAGTTTGGCTGGTTTTAAAAGATTTCTCCTGAAACAGGCACTTCATTTTCCGAATGTGGGATTCCTGTGTCATTGAATTTTCTATGTGCTGTTTTCCAGCTTTATCATGTTTGAACAGTTCATGCTGGTCATTTCCCTGAACAAAATACTGAATGTATATGAAATCTTGCTAAGGTGAACAAATAAATTATTGGAGGGAATGTGTACTTTGGGATATGTGAGCTGTAAGTCTGATTGGTTGGTTTTTTGCTCCAAATTATTCATACAGATTTGTCTTCTCCCTTTCAACAAACATTTCAGATAGAGGATCAGGTAGAGATTCTTCCCAATACTTCTGATCTTAGTGGGGTTTAGTAGGAGCAAGGTGCAAAGTGAATAAAAGAATTAAACTTATATTTCTACTGTAAAAAGTTGAAGTTCTTAAAAAAACTTTGAACAATTTCATTTGGACCCCAGGTCCTTACTCTGCTCTTTCAGTTTGCTTACAGTAAAACATCAGGTCCCAGATGAAATCCAGCTCATTTTGCTGTATTCCTTATAAACAAACACCAGCAGAACAATCCTTGTCCACCCAAGAATGTAAATGGAAAAGACAAGTGCTGAGTTATTATTTCCTGATTTATAAAGGGAGAACTGAGACACAGGGAAGGAAAAGACAGATTTCAAAAACAGCTGATGCACCAGGAACCTTGAAAGCCCTGACTGTGGTTGCCTTTAGTGAAAACCTGGGAAATTTCATCCAGGGAAACTCTGGAGAAAACTTTAAATGGAAGAAAAAACAAACCAAAATCAAACCTCAGTTGTCCTCCTGCTTCTTCCATATGTCTGTTCTCTTTCTGGATTAAAATGTGCATTTATCCTGAATAATTTCATGCTGCAGTAGAGTCTGGGAGCTTCAGCAAAGGACCAGGATTTGGTCTTTAATAGACACAGACCTTGCTCTAAAAAATTCCCTCATGAACTTACAGGCCACAAAACCCGTTGCAACTCTAAGGAATAATTTGGAGTGTCAGAATGCCCTTGTGACCACCAGATTTGCTGTCAGATAAAATAAGATTTTTTTAAATAAAAATATGCATCAGTCTTGGTAATGTGGCTGTAGGTCCTTCCTTGTATCCCAGGTCACCCTTCCTTGCTGGATCCTGCCAGGTGAGGAGAGGAAGGAGTCACATTTTCTGGCATTTTGGATAAGGATTCTTATTTCCTAACAGGGTAGTGAATTTTTGACCTTACATAAGTCACCACTTCTTCAGTGTCCAAACTTTCCTTCTGTGCAATGGGTGTGATTTATCCCAGCTGGCCCAGGAATGCTGAGTCTCATAAAACACCATCAATGATTTTGAAAAACTGACATATGTCAGGAAGAAAAATAAAACATCTTGGTGTATTTGTTTAGTTTCACTACAAGGACATGAATTAATCAAATTCTGCTTGTGCTTTTTTGCCATTGATTTACCCCTTTCTGGCTCCTCAGATTTCTTTGGTACTTTGCCCACCCATGGGGCAGCTGGTGATGATGGCACTGCTTCATTTCCCAGACAAATTCTGCTCTCAAGTCTATTGGACAATTGAGAGTTTTTCATCAAGATTCCGACCTCAAGAGAAATTCTATGACAGTTATAATAATGGCCCCTGCAAGATAAAAATCTTATCTTTTGTTTTGCTAGTCTAGCTGCAGGCAAAGGTCAAAGCAGCCGGGAGTTTTATTGAGATTCAAACACTTCTATCAACACAAGTGACACCGTGCTGGCAATTACAGGACAAGTAAACACCCAGTTTTTCATTCAGCTGCTTATTGGCCTAATGCTGTTGAGGTTTTTGCAGTAAATTTCTGTTGAAACTGGATTTGTTTAAACCTACTGATTCATATAATGAATTACCAGACAATTACCAGACCCTGATCAGGAGCTGTAGAAATGTCAGAGTAACTGTGGAAATATCTTGATTTTTTTTTTTTTTTCTCCCTGATACCAACATTAATACCAAGATTCCCCAGTTTTAGCCTGGGAATGCAGCTGATCTTTTGTATGAAACAAATGGATTTGCAGCAGCTTCATGGATAGGCTAACAGCGATGTGGCACTGCTAGTTTGGTTTCTCACTATAATGATCAGCTCCATCGGGGACAGATTCCAGATACAATTACAAATGCTCCTTTAATCTAATAATCCATCTCCCAAAGCAAGGAGAACCTGCACAATCTGCATCAGGGAGATGGGTAAGAAATTCTGCATAAACATTTCTAAGTGTTTAATTGAAATCATGAAAAGAGAGGAGTGGGATTTGATTTCAGCTGAGGATCATTCCCAAATACACTTCTACACCCCATCATTTAGCTTTTACAGTTGGTTATAACTGAAGTGCTCTGTTATGTTTTCAGGAGAACAAGTATATGATGGATTGAAGCTTTCTGGGTATGTTTTCTTTTTCTTTGGCATTTTCTTCCTGACATATTTTGGCAAAATAGAGAAAGGGGGGAAAAAAATCCAGGAAAAAAATTAATGCCTCCCATAACGAAAAGAATGAAGGGCTGATTCTGTTTCCCCTCAACCCAATTAAAAATACGTATTGAAACAGATCCAGCATTCCTTATCCATATTGAGCAGTCAGTCACAAGGAGCCCCAGGACAGTTTGCTGTGGAATTACCTCTGGCTCCTCAACATGAAGCTGGAGAATTCCTCATTAATACAAACACAATCTCAAAAAAACTATTACCAGCAATTAGGAAACCATTTCTGTGGTAAAGTAGACAGAGTGAAGGCAACTCAGCATCACATTATCCTTTGTGTGCAAACCCAGACCCCATCTAAGCTTAGCCCAGAGTCCCTGTTCCGTGTCTGAAGACATTTGCATAGCTGAGACTGGAAAAACTGGGGGCAAAAATATAGCCTGCAAGGAGTAGGACTCTCTCAGTTGACCCAAAGGGTTATTTTAGAAAAGGGAGTTCTGTATGAGATTCATTTTCACGCAGAAAAACCTACCCTGAACTTGTTGACTGTGAGCATACACCTGATGATGCACATTCCTAACATGTTCTTTCACTCCTTCAAAGCAAAGGGAAGAGGATGTTGGAGGGCTTCATTAAATATCTCATTTGCTGATTGTTTCCTCTCCATAGACAACCCTAATCTCACATTTGCCCATGGCTCTGCATTTTTCCTTCCTTCCCAATAACAAAGCCTGATTTTCCTTTCTTTTCCTGGTGGAGCGGGACAAGGCTATGGAAAGTGGGGGTTTCTGCAGCTGCATCCCTTCTGAGTGATGAGTTTTCCATTGTGTGACACCCAGGAGACAGCACTTTCACATCTCAGTATTCTTCCTAAGGCTTAAGCTCACAGAAAACTGGGTTTCCCCAGGAAAGCATCCTGGTCTAGACGGGCTTAATTCTAAATAATACTGCTAATGTTAGTCCTGAGCTGTAGGAGAAAAGGGGAGCAGACAGCCAGTCAGTAACAACCCAGTGCTGAGCCCACCTCCTGCCCAGTTTTCCTGTTAAACCATCCCAGGTGCATTTGGGCACAATTACAGATTCTCTGGCTAGTGCAACCTTTCCCTCCCATCAAATACCCCTGAAATACTCCTGAGTTTTTCACCAGCTCCTCAGGAGTGAAAACTGGTGCTATTCCCCTTGCACTCAATGAAACCCACATCAGTATTTCAGCCCAGTTAGGGCTATGTTATATTAAAAGGTTTTGTTTTTCTGGTTGAGAATTTTCTATCACTAAAAACCCTTTATTTATCACCATCCACAATTGCACTGTGATGTTTGGTGTTAACACAAAGCTGAAGAGCTGCTACCTGCTCCTTCCCTGGTCTTTTCTCCCCATTCCAGCTGCAGAGGTGGAGGCAGCTGGCAGCAAGCAAAGCCTTCTTGACAAGTGAGTTCTTTGCCACCACTCCCTCCCTCCAGTTGTGATGCTTCTTTATCATCAACTCTCTGCTGGAAATCACTCTGAGCTACTTTGAGGTGAAATAGTTAGTATTTATTAATGACTCAAGGAAGAGTATTGGTGTTTATTGATCCCCTGCCTCTTAAACCAAGTATCCTCTCTGTTGGCAGCTCCCATGATTTATCCTTGAAAGAGGGTAAACTCCAGCTCAGGGATTCCAAAATGCTACTTCAGTTTCAGGAATGTTCTGAGTTTCCCCTGAGAGCCATAAAAATCTCAAACAAATGGTGCTATATCCAGAGCTGTGGTGCAGGAGGGGGCATGAGGGAGGAGCACTGCCAGGGTTTAAAAGCATTTCTCTCCTTGAGCACTTGGAAAATGGAGGACAAACTTTATTATTGTTAAAGACAGGGATCACTAATTAAACCCCCAAAAGCAAAAGACACCAAACCCCTGCTAATATTTTTTAAATTTATAATTTAATCTAATCCTAAAAATTTGAGATAATCAGCTATTTTGGAAAAGAGAGCTTCTTGCACTGGCTTTTTATAGCTTGAGGATGCCCAGTCCAGCAGTATCCCGTCCCTGAACTCCAATGGGATCATGTAAAAGGGATCTCAGGGGGAGCTGTTCCCCTTAGGAAAACAGGTATTTCTGAAAGAGATGTCCTGGTGTGCAGGGAGAACACAGCCAGCACTGCAATGGGCAGCCTGTCTCTAAAATACTTACAATCCCCCAAGATTTTGTTTGTATTCAAGCTTTGAAGTTCTTACACTCATTGTGGACTTCTTAACATGTGGTGGATTTTTTATAAAAACCTGTCTTTTCCTTACATATTTAATTATTCAGTGTGTCAGCTGACCTGCAAGAAAAACAGTTTTCTCAAAAATCCTAAAAAAGATCAATTTCAGAGACGAATGGGGTCTATTTGGGGATTATTATTAATATTACTATTACTGTTATTATTACTGTTGTTACACCACCAGTGACTCCTCTCAGCATTAACCATTCTGTGATTCTGTGATCATTATCATTATTATTGCTATTATTCTTCTTCCTATTCCTTTAGCCTTACATTCCTCTACACTCCTAGAAAACTGACTCTTTTCTGCTTTCAGTGTTACTCTGTCAGAGCCCCATCACAGAATAATCACAGAGAAAAAGACCTTTTCTTCTGTTTTTTTTAGTACTTAGTTCAGGCACTGCTGCCTAGTGGCCTGCACTGAGGCAGCTGAATTTAACCACCAAACTCAAAGTATTTCTGCTGTTTTTCCTATTTTTTTCTCCACTCCAGACTATTTATCTACTTCAATTACACCATTACTGTTTATCTACTTCAAAAAGGCCTTTTGCTGCTGCCAGATATCACAAAATATGAAGGTGAGAAGCTAAAATTTTTGTTTGCTGCTGTTTCCTTTATGGAAAACAATATTTCAAGCATGTTCAGTAAAACAAGCAGCTTGTCTGGGCTCAGGCTGGTGAAGCAGAAGTGGATTTGGAGTACTCAGCGCAGGAAGAATTTCCTCACAAGGTACACACTGAGAACTCATGCCAGTTCAAACAGGCTAAATTCACATCCCCAAAAAGTCTGTGCATTCCCATCAACTGCCTGAGGAATTGTATGAGAATTTATAGTGTGTATGAGAAATTACAGAGAATCTGAAGAGCCAAACCCCTGTCAATGCAGAGGAAAAGGAACACGTACTTATTTATGAGCACTGAGGCCAGACCCATAAATTGCCTCCTCCTTTTGCCAAAAGCATAGGTTCTGTGGGGTTGTTAGCAAGCTATTTTCAGGCACTTCTATGACTTACACTCTGTTGTTCTATCCAAGGAACATTTGATTGGGAATTCAGCTGCCTGATTCTGAATGCATGACACATACCCCAAAGAGAGGCAGTCAAATTAAATTACAAGGCTTGGTTGGGTTGTTGTTTCACCTGCAAAATGCCTGCTGTGTCTACCCAGGAAATATCTGAATATAAATCTCATCCCAGCTATATTTCTATATGGATCCAGACACATTGCAAGGCTTCTGATGACTCCTGAGAACAATATGCCCCTAGTGCTGCCAAGAGATCATGTCTAAACACCCCAGAATCCCTGTTCACCTCCCTGAGGATATTTGTTTTGCTGAAAGCCAGGTACAAAATTACAATTTGGGATCTATGGAGACAGGTGGCAAACAGCAAACGGGCTACTGCACATATGCTGTATCCCCTGGAATGTCTTGGGCAGTTTTGCCATCTCGTGGTGGTCTGGAAGCAAAGCTGGGGTAAGAGGATCTGGGAGGAGAAAGTGGTGCTATAGGAACTCAGGAAAATGAGGGAAAAGTCAGGGAAGGCAGGGAATTTCCCTCACTAGTTTGCCCTCCCATTTTACCCTGATTCCATTTTACACCAGAATGTTGCCCCACTGCACAGCATAACCAATTTATGCCTGACAGTAAATTTAGAGGATTTTATTTCTGATCCCACTGCTGCTGAGCAATGGCTACACCCAGGGAGGAAAATCTGCCTTCCTGCCTCTTGAGGGATGTGCAGGCTGATCCAGGCATACACGGGCTCATCCCAAACAGGAACATAGAGTGTTGGCTCTGCAAAGAGGTCACAGCAGCTTGGGAGATGCCAGAGCAGAGGCACGGAGGGAGGCAGGTTTGGAGAGCTTCAGTCTCAGAAACATCAGCAGAAAACATTCGAAAGTAACTGAGGTGACCAAGGAAATGGTGAGACTGACACAGAAAATGAGCCCTTCCCATGAAACTCTGATTAAAGCAGTGAGATAATAGTGTATCTTCTTCTCCCTGTTTTATACGACCAAGGTTCTGCAATTGTTTTGGGATTAATTTTGTTTATTCCAATATAGGAAATTTTTTTGAGGGAGGGAAGATTAGCTTTGGAGAGACTTTCCAGTGGGGTCCAAGCTCAGTTGCTGTGAAGAGGTAATGTGGACATGTGGAAATCAGGAAAGCAAAATGAAGCTGGGGTTATTTTCCTGCTCTCCCTTCTAATTATTCTTAACCTAGCACTTCTTATGAAAGGGAATAACAGCCTGGTCTAAATTTAGAAGAGAGAAGTCCTGGGTAAATGGGAAGACTGGAATGATGCTAAGACAAAGGAATCAAGCTACAGGGGGAAAAATAATTTAAAAACCCCCCAGAAATATTTTTTTAAGATGACCAAAGTAAAAGGAATCTGCCTCTTTGGGATCTGTATTGGTGACATGACTCAGCATCTTCCTGCAGGTTGAGACCAGCTCAGGACAAGCAGCAAACCACAGCAATGGGATTTCTATTCTCTTTGTGACCACTCAGATGTCTTTAAAAAAACCAGAACATTTTTAATTTTTTGCTTAATTTTATAAAAAAGTCTGTGTTTGAGAGGAAAATTAGAAATGAGAGGTGTTTTGTTTATTGGGGAGAGCAAAACAGATTACCAAGAGCCAAGACAAATTCTTCATCTTGTCATTCTACAGCACAGGGAGACAAGGCATGGGAGTTTTGGTCAGTTCATCACTTGAGATCTTCTTTTGTTTGCTCAGGGAGAGGGGTCTTGTCTCTGCTATGCTATGGGATCCCTCCAATGGGCAAACAGTCTTCCCAAAACTGCTGTGGTGTGGGTCCCTAGACCATGGGGTGCAGTCCTCTAAGGATAGGCTGCTCTAGTTTGAAAGCAAAGGTTCTCTTTCTCTATATGTGGAAGCAAGGGCCCTCTCTCCTGTCTCTGGAAGCAGGGGCCCTCTCTCTATATTTGGGTCTCCCACTTGATCACAGCTTTTTCTAGTATCTATCTGCTCCAGTGTGAGCACTTTTCCTGTGCAAGTCGTTCTCTGCATCCCCCGTGGACTTCATTCATTACAGGGTGGCAGTTTGTTTCATTATAGTCCTCACCACAGCTTGCAGAGGAATCTCAGCTCAGACACTTGGAGCATCTCCTCCCCCTCTTTTTCTACTGACCTTGGGGCCACCATGTTGTTTTCCCTCACATGTCCACACTTCCTCCTCTTCTCTGTCTGGAAGAAAAATTGCTTCTTGTAGGTACAAGTTCCACCAATGCAAAGATTCTTGCAAGATCTCACAGTGTTGAAAAGTTTGGGAATTGCTCATCGTGCCTCTGCTGCCAGCCAGGTGGCCCTGCTGCTGTGGCACAGGCAGTGGTGGGCACCGTGGCGCTGGCGCTATGTAACACCTCTCCTCATACAGGGCACCGGGAAGGAGAAGCCGCCCTGTTCTTCTGCCACCCTGCCCTTCTGCCCATGCCATGGCTAGTTAGGGGCGGCCAGGCAGGCAAGGCTTGCTGCAGGCTGCACCGAGGTGGAGGTGGCCATGGTGGCTCCAGGGATGGCCCCGGCAGCGGCACCTCACCAGCCCTGGAAAAATCTGCACATGCGCTGTTTTGATTTTCTTCTTAACTATGTCATCACAGAGGCATTACCAACCTCCTTAATCAGCTAAGTAGCATGTCCATCTTCAGAGTCATCAGAGACTGGTTCTCTTGGACATGATGGAAGCTTCTAGCAGCTTCTCAGAAAAGCCATTTATTTTGCCCTCCCCCCCTATCAAAAACCAGTCTGTGCCAAATCAACACAATCTCTAAAAGACTTTTAATGAAACTAGATGAGTGTCTAAAGAATATGACAGCTCAGGCTCAAAATCTTGGGCCTGGTCTCGGAACAAATCGGGGAATCAACCAAAGAGCCATAAATTATAAAAAAACCACTAAACAGTTAGGAATCCAAACATCTTTGACAGCTACAAAACCGGAAATATTTTTCTCCTTTTAAAGTGCACAAAGCACAGATCATTTTTTCAGACAGATATTTCATTATTTGAGGCTTTTTCTTCTAATGAGAAGAAGCATTTTGTCGCCACACACCCCCAGCCGAGTAATAATTAGCATTGACTCCATGATTGCAGAAGGCTGATCAATTGCTTTATTATCTATCTCATACATATATTCTACTATATTTATTAAGAAGCTCATAACACTTACAGACAGTCTGATACAGCTTTGGCCTAACTGGTCAATCAATCCAAACACCATCCATTGTCCAATTAAGAAGTCACCCACAAACAATCTCCATAACACATTCCATCTGTGGACAACAACGGGTGCAGCAAGTGGAGATAAGAGTAGTTTCTCATTCTTTTCTCTGAGCTTTCTCACAGCTTTCCCCAGGAAAATGCCTGGGAAGGTTGTCTGTTGCTCTCTGTGGCCAGAGAGCTGCTGCCACAACATTTTGTATTTCTTTTTATCCTTAAACCACAGCTTATTCCAGAGAGAAGTGCAGCAATCAGCAGCAACAGGACTGGACATGGCCTGACAACTCATTACTGGTGCCTGATGAATCAAATGTCTTTGGAGAAGGAAAGCAACACAAGAAGGGAGCTTTCCTGGGAGTTCTCCCTGTGCCTTCAGCCTGACACTTCCATTCATGCTGCCTTCACTGAAGGTTCTCGAGTCAAAATCCTGTCTGTGCCATGTTATCTCAGTTCACTCTCATCTCCAAGCCAGAAAGGAAGAACTTCCCTTTTTCTCCCAGGGCATTGGATTATTTTCTCCTTGCTTTGGATCTCAGGCTGGTTATTGTCACATCCTTCCCCCACAAGTGCTTGTCTCTGGGAATACTTTCACCCTGCACAAAGCCAGGGGTAATTGATTTCCCTCCCAGAGTGCACACAGACCTGTGGCATATGCACTTCACCTGAATTCTAAACTCATGGGCCAGGCCTGAAGGCAGGAGGTCTTTCTCAAAATAGGAGTTTCCCCTCTCCCATGATGGTGGAGAGCAAACTCCCCTTCCAAACTGGAATGTGTCCCAGTATTATCTGCTCAGATGTTCCTCAGCTTTTTCCCAAGCAAAGGTGCCCAAGCAAAGTGGGTTTAGTGCAAGTTTTGGCAGCCCTAAAGACTGAAATAATCTTGACACAGAACTGAGGGTGCTCAGAGTAACCTGTGGTTTTTCCAGTTTTATGGAAAATAAAGGTTATGGTGTGCTCAGTCGGAATGTCATGTCCATCATTCCTTCTGCAGGTCTTTGGGGCTGGTGATGGGACCTGGCAGGCAAACAGGGCTGGGGGTGGGATTTGCCCAGAGACGCTCTGGCTGCTCCATCCCTGGAAGTGTCCAAGGCCAGGCTGGATGGACTTAGACTCTGGTCTAGTGAAGAATGTCCCTGTCCACGGCAGGGATGAGCTTTAAGGTCCTTTCCAACACAAACCATTCCATGTTCTGTGATCAGGAGTGGGGTTCTTCCCCTGAGATTTCAACCCTCAGGCTCCATCCTTTGCCACTCCAGGCAGGGAGCTGCATCCATGCCTAAAACCCAGCAGAAGCCAACACATTCCACTAAATTATGTCCTAAAGCTGTCTTGCAGGCACTTGCATTTGGATGGGAGCATGAATGAGCTTTGCCAGCCCCATTACAGCACCAGGCTGACACAGCTCTTCAAAGAATATTTAAAACAAAAGTTGCAGGGGTTTGGATTGTGTCCCCTCCGTTGCCATGGTTGGTTCATAACACATTGGGTATTTAGAAAATAAATTTATTATAAATAAAATGGCCCATTTCATAGCCAAGTGACAGGTTACAGCAAAACCCAAAGCGTATAAATGCCAGGGGCTTTTTGCAGTTTATAAAACCTTGTTTCTAAGTTTATATAAAACATCTTGCTGGCTTTGCTTTGTGGTTTTTAAAGAACTCTAGGACACAATCCAAAGAGCACTGAAATGGATGGAAATCCTCTCATTGATATAGGTAGTTTGGGTGAGCGTGTTTTCAGTCCAGGATGGATGCACAGGGAAATGTCTGCAGCTGGGGATGAAGGATTCTTGCCCTCTGGTGGCTGTTGCAAAATCAAGTATCAAGAAAAACTGCACTAGAGCTGGATTAGGAAAAAAACCCCACCAGCCAACCTCAGTGTGCTGGGAAGGTGAGTCTGCAGTGACAGAGGGGCTCCCCCGGAGCAAAAAGGGCAAGAACTTTATTTATTATTTTTTTCCTACTTTGCCTCTCTGTTGTTCCCATATTCTGACCTGTTCAGCTACACAAAGTGGGAGATTTTTCAGGGCTGCACTGATGATGACTCTATTATTCACAAGCTCAGAAGACCCTGCCCAACACAACTCTGCAGCACAACAAAAATGATGTTTAATAAGGACTGATTGCCTGGAGATCCCAAAAACTGCAAAAGGTCCGTGGAGGAGCTGGGTTCCTCCTGGGTTTGCTGGTCAGGGTGAAGAGAGCTTCCCTACTCCTTGATTTTTTAACTCTGGTGAAAGCCAGAGCAATTTGACCATCAAAGACATGGTCTGTGTTGTTGAAATCACCACTAGGTTGTGAGAAGGGAGGTGAAAATTGATCTTTTCATTTTCAGTCTCTTTTAAGCCTATGATTTTTTAAAATTTCAAATTATTCCTATTTATTTCTAATATTTATTTTATGTATTTTACAGTGTATATAATATATATAGATACAATATATTTAAATGTAATATATTTAAATATATTTAGATTTAATATATTTAACTATAGTACATTTAAATACAATATATATTTAACTATAATATATATCATATAAAGTATTTTAAACAATTTTAAAATTAATAACTCAATCTGGCCACTTCTGTAAAAGATAACAAAAAACCTGAATTTTAACACTGGTTTTGTGAGGGACAGGTGGTGTCTAGGGCAAGGCACTCTGTGTTTTTGCACCTGTTTTTGCACCTGGAATGCCCACTCCTATGGGCATTCCAGGTGCAAAATCCTCATGGCAGGTGCTCTCCTTAACCCAGACTTCCTGCTGGGAAAGGGGGACAGGGATTCCCATCCTAAATCGCTATTGTTAGGGTACCTGAGCCCAGCACCTTCTCTCTCTCTTAGGAGCTGAACAAGTGCCTTGCAGCCCCTCTCCTTTCGAGGCTCTTGGCTCTTCAGCTGTTTGTCCCTGGATTTTTCTTCCCCATCCCTCTCCACTTGAATTTCAGTCAGAGGCAACAGCTGCACAGAAGGTCCTGTGGTAAACAGGCAAAAAGAAATTAAAGGAGGCTGATGATCTTGAAAAGAAAAAGTGCCTGTTTATTAAGCCCGAGAACAGCAGAGGACAAGGCCCCAAGGTAAGCTTAAGGCCTACGCAACAAGCCAGAAGTAACACTAAAAATTTTTCTGCAAGAAGGTGTTTCTCCGGACCCAAGTACCCTATAAAGACCTCCAAGTGCTCGGCACTGTAAGAGCCTGAATGAGAGATGCGGGACTCCAGGTGGCTCTTCCAAATGCAGTTTATTACATCCAAGGTGTTACAGCAGTCCAGGGTTGTGGGTGACAGAGCCTGTGCCTACAGCTGTCAGCTGCATCTGCAGGCAGGCCTGGAGACCCTGAGTTTAGGTTACAAATACATTATATACTTTTCTTTACTGAGCATCTTAATACAATCGAACCAATCTATACCTTAACTTTTATCTATAGCCTATCACAACTACGCAGAAGCGTCCACGGGCTTTGAGGGGTGGCACGGTTTCACGTTTTTTGCTGGAATCCACTTGAGTCCTGTATCTGTAGAAACACATGCAAACCCCTTGCCCCATGTAATAAGCTCAAATGGTCCCTCTATTTTTCCTGACTCTAGATTTTTAATTAAAAGACTCCACATGGCTTTTGAGGGTGCTAATTAAATGGGGGTTTATTGGGGGTCCCATCCCCAGGAACAGCATGGTGGTTACTGAGGGGGAAGGGGAAGGGAGAGGGAAAGGGCCTAGGGGAGGGACAAGAGGGGAGAAAAAGGGGCTAAGAGAGGGACCGATCTCACTAGCACAGCTTAAGAGGGAGATTGAAGTGGGTGTGGAATCAGATTTAGGCCAATGAGATTATAGATACATGATGGTTCAGGGCAGGACCACAGGCTTAGAATATACCATACATTTCGGAGGGGTGAGACAGAGCATACCATTTAAATAAAATGGAATACTACATAAATTAATTTCATTAAAAATTTTATTCAGAATTTTATTTCAGAATTTGGAATATTAGGAAATGAGCATTTAAATGTACAATGGGCAAGATATACTGCCAATCCTTTGTATTGTTCAGTGTTAACTGCATTAGAGCATGCATATCTATCTAGTTACATGTCATGTTTGTTCTGCTAGGATTTTTGTATAGAAAATATGTGGGGTTTCTATATTAGCATGTGAGAGGGACCAACCTGATTTTTATTTGTGCCTCAACATATGTTATATGTGAGGTGAAGGATTCCTATAGGGGCTGTACACATGCTGGGAACCCTGTACCTGGGGAGGCTTCACCTGACAGCTGATCAGGGGAAAGAAAACTTCCAAGATCGGGTGGCAAGCGACCTCCCCACTGTGCGGTGGGACAAATGACCAGATGCCTAGGAAAAAATGCCCGGGAAAAAAATGTCCAGGAAATCAGGCTATGGGGGAAGAGCCTTAGCACATAAAAGTAGTTAACTGCGACACAACAGGAGCCATTTTTCTTTGGGTTTCTAGGAGGGAGCAGGAGGGTCAGCTCAACCCCCCTCCCCCCCTTGCTTTTCCCTCCCTGCAGTCCCGCTTCCCTATCCATACCTGTTCTACCCTGCTTCACCACTTCCCCTGAGGCAAGCCATGATGATCTGGTGCTCCACCGCTTCCCCCAACAAAGCGGACGTGGCCTGCACCCAACCGCGACTACCGCTGCCAGTAGCTGCAATGCCCCTGATACCTTAGGATTTTACCTTTTATATTTTTCATATCCTGTACTGCATTAGTGTATAACTCTAAACTCCATATAGAGTGTTAGTTAACTGTCTTCACATTTTGTTCAGACAAAACAATCCCTCTAGGCCTGAAATTCAAGGACACTCTACTGCATCAGGCACCGAAAAGTATAAACAAAAATGCGTATGGAGGGAGCAAACTGGGGGTATATGACTTCATTACCTGAAGCTGTAATTGGAGGATTAACCCCTGATATGTAAATAGACCAAGCTTATAATTGTCTGAAAAACTCGTGACCATCGTCCATCTTGGGTGTAGCCCCTCTTGGAGGCTTTTGACTGCCCAAGGTGTACCTATTGAAGGCCTTTAATAAATACCTACTTCTGTATTCTTAATCTTGTCTGTCCTCTGTTCTAGGTAGCCACTCCAAGGCATCACCCTGACCCTGACAATCCGCAGCTGCTCCAGGCATGTGCCTGTAGCCATGACCTTCTCTTCACCAGACGGCTGAAACATGCAGCCTGCTGCTGTTTGGAAATTGCACCCAGTCTGTGAGAAACAAGGCTCACTCTTTAAAAATTTTAAAGGCTTAATAAGGGATAAAAGGGACAGTATCCAACACTGGGGTGTCTACCAAACTGCCAGAAGCACTGTTAGCTTAAAACAATTTTCTTATATACTTTTTTCATTACATTGGCTACATGCATATTCATGAGATTTATAGACATTCAAACATTCCTGTGAGGTCTTTCACATGTTCTGGGAATTCTTTTAGCTTTGTTTGACTCTTTACCAGTCCTGCAGTAGTGTAGATTTGATTTTTGGGAGTCATGTATGTAATTTCCTCACAATATATATGCCATTTCCTCAGAACGTGTATGCCATTTCCTCATAACGACAGACAGGCAATTATTGATAGCCGCAGGGTCAGTAGCAGGAATTTTTTCACATCCTTTTCCTGATGTTATCTGTGTGGTTCCTTTAATGTTATCTAATCGTACAGACAGTTTTAAGCTATTTCCACAAACTTATCTAAGTCACTATTGTCAATTAGTTACAAAAAAAAAAAAAAAATAAAAGTATCCTGCAAAAGTTAACATAGTCTTTATTTTGAAAGCCTAAACTGCAATTTATACTTAACACACTAATGCTTAGATAAGATACATATGGTCAGGGCACTGGCCACAGAAGCTGACAAATTATACTATATCAAAAACAGTTAAAAGTTATTACAAACTGTACTACGTCAAAATTGTTGTGATTAATAATAATTTGCAAAAGCCAACAGAAAAGCCAATAATTACACAGTTATCTATAACACAGCCCACCACGGGGGCCATGCAAACTCATTGCCGCTTGTGGCATGCATGCTCCTTCTGCCAAGCTGACGTTGGCAGACTGCCGGGATTCTCGCCTTAACGCTTTCCCTGTCTTCTGTTTCTCTCTCTGTCTCCCTTTTTACCTTTCTGCTCTCTTTTCCATCCACCTTCAGTAGGAACACTTACTCTTCTTTATCAATAAATGGTTCACAGATATAATATTGTGGCGTTTGCGCTTTATTTTTGTCCAAGAAATCTATCAAAAAGAATCTTCCTCGACTCCTGTTTACAGAAGGATGGGACAGCATGTATATTTATATACTGCTCCTGAGTCCTACAAATTTTACTTTTTTCTATCAAAAAATGGAAGACTTAGGTCTAGGTTCTCTAGCCTCCACAATAGAGCTATTAGCATTGCTGTTTAAAGTTCTGAACCTATAAAGTACTCATACATACTGTTAACTTGGATCACTGTAGCAGAACATCTCACCAACCCCACAAGAGCTTATCTGTTGTTTGTTAACCAGTCAGATAACTCAAACAGGACAAGTCCTCTTGTAGTGAATTATTTTGGTGCCATGGGATTAACATTGGTCTGGCATCTCCCAACTGACAATAAGCATCTTACTGTCAAAGTGAGATCTGAAAGATAGGCTGGATTTCTGACTGACAGACACCTCACTTTACAAACTATAAAAGCTACACCATACTTTCACAAAGCAGAATTTTTTTTATTAATTTCCCTGGAAATGTGGTTTCTCCTGTAAGTAGGTGTTGCCGGTTAGGATCCTTCCTTTTGTCTCTTTCTCTCAAAGAATTTTCTCCCATATGTGTTGCTAGGAGACAGTAAGGACTGGGTACTTAAGAGAGACTGTCCTAGGATGACTTTATAATTCTTGTATCCCCATTTGTCTGTTTAGCCCAGAAATAAGTTTTTCACCTTTAAGACTGGTTCCAAGTGCGAAGGGGGGGGGAGAGAAGAAGCGCAGAGTTTGTTATCAGAAACTGCACATGCTCCCCTGCATCCTTCTCCTGGACTGTGTTGTTTGCAGCACAGACAAACAGTGGGAGAGAGCTTTCCTTTGCTTTTAGTTAGTTTTTAGTTAGTGGGGCTTTGTGGGGAGGGGTGTGTGTGGAACAAACCATGTGAACTATTCATTGCAAAATAACAAGACCACCCAGTGCGAAACAATAACTAAAGAAACCACTTAGTGCAATACAACAAGAAGAATCACAAGAAACTAACAGAAGAGATTAGAGAAGAGATGAAAAAGGGCTTTCTCCAAATCTCATCAGTACAGATCAAAAGTTCTAGTACCAAACACAGATGTCTCCAAGATAGGGAGAGAAGGTACACCCCACAGGCTGAGCTGTAGTACTTCCTGAATGGTTGTAGAGAAAATATAAAGAGATGGGATGGAAAATCTACTGCTGCTCTGGCACAACGGGTGCTTGAATTAAAAGGCAACAAGACTCAGAGAGGAAGTTCCACCAAAAAAGTAGCAGCTACAGTAGCCCGTAGCCAAACTGCCAAGTATAATGATAATGACACGTCTGATCCCCTTAAAAGAACCTCCAAAATATATACCCAGGGAAAGAAGGATAGCCAGGCTTAGAGGGGCCCTACCTCTAGCCAGGTAGAGGCTAGGGAAAACCATGTTTTTTAGACTGTGTCGAGTCATTAGCCTGGCACATCAGAATCACAAAAATATAAAGCCTTAGTCGACACTGGTACACAGTGCACATTATTCCCATCAAAACATGTAAGGACAGAATCTGTTTCTATTAGTAGCGTGACAAGGGGATCACAGGATTTTACTTTGGTGGAAGCTGAGTTGAGCCTGACTGGAAATGAGAGGAAGAAACACCCTATTGTGACTGGCCCAGAGGCCCCATGCATTTTAGGCATAGACTTCCTCCGAAGCAGGAATTTCAAAGATCCAAAGGGACTCAGGTGCGTGTTTAGGATAGCGGCTGTAGAGACAGAGGGCGTCAAGCAATTGACCACCTTGCCTGGACTATCAGAAAACCCATTTGCAGTAGGACTCCTAAAGGTAGAAGAGCAACGAGTACCAATTGCCACCTCAACAGTGCACCACAGACACTACTGAGCAACTCGAGATGACGTGATCTCCATCCACAAAATGATCAATGAGCTGGAGAGACAAGGGATGGTCAGCAAAACCCACTCACACGTCAGCAGTCCCATTTGGCCTGTGCACAAATCTGAAGGAGAATGGAGAGTGACTGTGGACTACCATGCCTTGAATGAAGTGACTACACCACTGAGCGCTGCTGTGCCAGACATGTTGGAGCTCCAGTATGAGCTGGAGTCCAAGGCAGCAAAGTGATACGCCACTATTGATATTGCCAATGCATTTTTCTCCATTCCTCTGGCAGCAGAATGAAGGCCTCAGATTGCCCTCACATGGAGGGGAGTGGAGTACACCTGGCACCTACTGCCCCAGGGGTGGAAGCACAGTTCTACTATCTGCCATGGACTGATCCGAACTGCACTAGAAAAGGGTAAGGCTCCAGAATATCTGCAGTACATCAATAACATCATTGTGTGGGGGAACATGGCAGCAGAAGTGTTTGAGAAAGGAGAGAAAATAATTCAGATTCTCCTAAAAGCTGGTTTTGCCATGTAGAAGAGCAAAGTCAAGGGACCTGCCCGAGATATCCAGTTCTTGGGAGTAAAGTGGCAAGACAGACCGCATCAGATTCCCACCAACGCCATAATCAAGAATACAGCAATGTCTCCACCAACAAACAAGAAGGAAATACAAGCTTTCCTAGGTGCCATAGGATTTTGAAGAATGCACATTTCTGAGTACAGCCAGATCATGAACCGTCTCTCCCTGGTCACTGGCAAGAAGAACACTTTCCAGTGGGGCCCTGAACAGCAACAAGCGTTTGCCCAGATCAAGCAGGAGATTGCTCATGCAGTACCCTTAGGCCAGTCAGGACAGAGCCAGATGTAAAGAACGTGCTCTACTCTGCAGCCAGGAGCCAGTCTGTCCTGGAGCCTTTGGCAGAAGGTGCCTGGGGAGACTCGAGGCCGATTACTACGACTTTGGCGTCAAAGCTACAGAGGGTCTGAAGCTATCTATACTCCAACAGTGAAGGAAATTTTAGCAGCCTATGAAGGATTCCAAGCCGCCTCAGAGTTAATAGGCACAACTCCTCCTGGCACCCCAACTACCCATGCTGGGGTGGATGTTCAAAGCAAAGGTTCCCTCTACCCACCATGCCACCAATGCCACATGGTGCAAATAGATTACCCTCATCACACAGCACGCCTATATTAGAATACTGAATCGCCCTAAGATTTTAGACATTATTAGAAATTGACCTGAAGTGTGAAAACTTTAGTCTCATGGATGAAGAGGAACAAGAGAAAGTGACACGTGCTGAAGAAGCTCCACCATATAACCAACTGCCAGCAGAAGAAACACAATACACTCTTTTTACTAATAGTTCTTGTCGCATTGTCGGAATAAAACAAAAGTAGAAAGCAGCTGTATAGAGCCCTACACAACAGGTTACAGAAGCTACTAAAAGAGAATGTAGATCAAGCAACCTTACTAAACTCAAAGCTATTCAACCAGCCCTAGGCATTGCTAAAAGAGAGAAGTGGCCAAAGCTCTACGTCTACACTGATTCATGAATAGTAGACAATATTCTGTGGGGATGGCTGGAGAACTAGAAAAAGGCTAATTGGGAGCATAGAGGAAAACAAATTTGGGCTACTAAAGTATGGAAAGACATCGCTACCAGGGTAGAGAAACTACTTTTGAAAGTCTGCCATGTAGATGCCCATGTCCCCAAAAGGAGAGCTAATGAGCAGCACCCAAACAAGCAGCAGGTAGATCAGGCTACAAAGACAGAGGTGTCAAAAATAGATTTAGATTGGCAACACAAGGGAGAGTTGTTCCTAGCTTAATAAACCCATGATACCTCAGATCATCAGAGTAGAGATGCCACTTATAAGTAGACATGAGACTGAGAAGTGAATTTAACCATAGACTGTATTTCTCTGGTTATCCATGACTGTGAGATATGTACTGCCATCAAGCAGGCCAAGCGGTTGGAACCCCTATGGTATGGTGGGCAGAGGTCCAAATATAATTATAGGGAGGCCTGGCATATTGATTGCATCACATTGCCTCAAACCCCCCAAAGCAAGCTCTATGTGCTCGCAATAGTAGAAGCCACCACTAGATGGCTAAAGACCTACCCTGTGCCTCACACTACGGCCTGTAACACCATCCTTGGCCTTGAAAAGCAAGTCCTTTAGGGGCATGGTACCCCTGAGATGATTAAGTCAGACAATGAGACTCATTTAAAAAACAGCCTTATCAACACCCGGGCTAGGGAACATGGCATTGAGTAGGTGTACCATATCCCCTACCATGCACCAGCTGCAGGCAAAGTAGAGAAGTACAATAGACTGTTAAAAACCACCTTGAAAGCATTGGGTGAAGGATCTTTCAAAAATTAGGAGCAGTATCTAAGAAAAGCCACTAGTTAGTTAACACTCGAGGCTCCACCAACCAAGCAAGCCCTGCCCAATCTGAGCTCTTGCATATAGTAGACAAAGTCCAAGTAGTGCATGTCAGAGGTTTGTTAGAGAAGACAGTTTAAATTAATTCTGCCTTGAGTACAGAGAAACCCATTTGTGGGGTTGTCTTTACTCAGGGACCAGGTTGCACATGGTGGATAATGCAGAAAGATGGAACAACATGATGTTTACCTCAGGGAGATCTGATTGTTGGGTGAAAACCCCATGTACATATCACTGATTACTAAATATCACTACCATTATCTGTATATAGCTTTATACTCATTACATATATGTATATATATATGTATGTATAATGTATGTGTTTGTGTAGTTAGAATATGTATTAGTTTTGGTAGTAAGCTGACAATATGAGGATAAGGGGTGGAAAGTCCTAGGGTGACTTTATATTGCTTATATCCTCATTAATCTGTTTAGCCCAGAAATAAGGTTTGGCACCTTTAAGACTAGTTCCAAGAATGAAGGGGGGGGGGGGGGGAAGAGAAGAAGAGCAGACTTTGTCATCAAAAACTGCACTTGCTCTCCCGCATTCTTCTCCTGGACTGTGTTGTCTTCAGCACAGACAAATGGCGGGAGACAGCTTTCCTTTGCTTTTAGTTAGTTTTTAGCTAGCTGAGGCAAAGAAGCTCCCTGAACTGTAGTTTTTCTTTTTCTTAGAACTATTTAAACCTGCTCTGGACTGAAAACCCAGAAGAGCAGGGGCAGCTCACACCTGTAGCTCACCAGGGCCTGGCCTGGGCTGCAGCATTTCCAGCGCCAGAGGGTACCTTATCGTGCACTGTATATTTACCTACTAGTAGTCCTTTTTGTTCTAGTCCTGTGTAGTAGATAGTTTGTGCCAAGTCTTATGTCTGTTAGTTTTGTGTCCATTAAATAAATAATTCATTCTATAATAGACCGAATCAGCCATTACTAAAAAACTTGCAAACAAGAGTGGGTTTTGGAGTGCTGGCTGCCCTAATAAAGCTACTGCCTGCTGCTGGAGGCCTGGGCAAAAGGCAGGGATTTATATAAACTACCACATCTATTCATAATACTACTGTCTCTTTTTACCGGGGGATTTCTCTGCGAAGGACAGAGATACCACGAGAAATGAGCTGGGGAAAAGGGGCTGGGAGCAGATCCTACGTCTCTCTCTCTCTCTCTTGGCTTTGGAGTAGGACAGACAACCTGCTGCCTGGAGGGTGTAATTCACTGCTAGTGCTGGAGCCCAGCCCAGTTCCTGCTTCTTCTGCCGTGGGGTGAGCTTTTGCTCATGAGACCAACCACTGAACGGGGACCTAATAATAATTTGGGGGGGGGGGGTCATAGTCTCCATTCCAAGGGAGATTCCCACCTTCTGTGGCAGACACTTGTCTTTCACACCAAGAGAGTAGGGATGCCTGCTTCGTGGTTACTCCCCTGGAGGTTAATTGAAAGGAATCTGTGTACGTTATCGTCACTTTGGTGGTAAGTTACATTTGACTCCTAATCAATACTATTTCTTTTGCTAGCTTTAATATAGGTACCTTGATGTCATGCTGTGGTTTATGTTATGCTGTAATGTACTAGTAGTTATTTTTAGTTTTATACTGAGTAGTGATTTGCAGAAAAAAAAACTCCACAACTTGTAAAAGTTGTAAAGCCGGAATGATTTATTTCAGAGCTGGACGCATGTGGGATAGCTCCCCAAAGGACATGCACACCCCTGAAAATTCCCAAGTCTATTTTATCCCCTAATCTGTTGCATATGCATAAAAGACATATGCATATGTATTAGACTGTCTTATCAATTTTATGAGCCTGTACAGTTCTTCAATCATGTAGTTGTAACCCAGAATCAGTTTTAATGCCTGCAGGCCTTTAAACAGCAGACTTCAGCTAAATCCAAAATTGGTTTCTACCCTGAGTTAAATTTCTAACCCCCTGTCTCAGTAGTAAGTAACTTTGGTTAAGAACTTCCATCTATTATCTCCTGTCTGTTTAATAAATCATTAATTTTTATAAATAGACCTGATCTCCCACCCTTAGAACTTGCAGGCCTGAGTGATTTCTTAAATTCAAACTGTTGCCAAAATGTGAGGCTAAGACAGGGCTTGTCTGAAGCTCCCACTCATCCTGTCACAATTGCATGATTATGCACATTAATTTTACAGTGTCATTATGTGGCACGGGCAGTCGCTTGGTCATCCTCCGGCTAGCCCTCACCTCCTGGCCTGTGCCAAGAGTGGCTACCCCCTATCCACCCCTTGGGCTGGTCTGGGTGACAGTAGAGCAGGGCTGCCTAACTCCCAGAGGCAGCAAAGCTGCTCTGTGCGGCTGCTGATGGGAATCCCGAGTTGAGGAAGCCAGAACAAAGGAGACGAGATGGGCCACTTGTATAAGTTCTCAAGAGGGTTTAATCTCCGAGAGAGTCCAGGGACAAGTGACAAAGCTCCAACAGGGTAAGAGCAACTTAAGAACAGGGGAGGATAACCAATAGTAGAACAGCAGGGGAGGAACATAGCACAGGGATCAGATTCTAGGTAACCAATAGGGGATAACATGGGAGGGGATCAGGCTTGGCACACCAAGGGAACTTCGAGGGAAGGGTGATAGACAAGGAAGGTTCTAGAGAAAGGGGTGGGGTTACATTTGATGAACAAGGGAAGAGGGCAGTACTTCCAGGATTGGCAGGGAAGGGTCTGGAAATCAGGGAGGTACAAGGGAGATTGACATGGGGACTGACAGAAGATTAGGTGAGAAAATAGGTAGTAAACAACTTCAGGGCAAAACCATTGGGGAAACCGAACAGGGTACATGGAACAAACCATTATAAACTCACAATAAGGAACACCTTAAGATTACAACAGAAAAAAATCTACCACATCTATTATCTCCTGTCTGTTTAATAAATCATTAATTTTTATAAATAGACCTGATCTCCCACCCTTAGAACTTGCAGGCCTGAGTGATTTCTTAAATTCAAACTGTTGCCAAAATGTGAGGCTAAGACAGGGCTTGTCTGAAGCTCCCACTCATCCTGTCACAATTGCATGATTATGCACATTAATTTTACAGCATCATTATGCACTTGAACAGTGATCTGAATAAAAGACAATACAGAATGCAGAACATTAATTAAATCTGATCCTTTTTATATATCACCAATATAGTATTTACCTGTATGTCTCTCCACTTGGATTATGCATCTTGGAATAATAAATTCAAAAGCCCACTGCAAAAATCAGACAAACAAGAAAAAAACAAAACAAAACAAAACCCTGACCTCTGAGTTGGAACTGAACTCAAATTTAGCTAATGCACTTGCTCCTGAAAGATCAATGAGAATCAGGAAGAATGGTAGAGCTCACCCCAAAAAAAAAAAAAAAAAAAAAAAAAAAAAAAAAAAAAAAAAAGAAGAGCCCCCCCAAAAAAAAAAAAAAAAAAAAAAAAAAAAAAAAAAAAAAAAAAAAAAAGAGGCATATGTTAAGAGTAAAAATTAAGGTTTATTGTACAGGAAAAAAAATCCAGCAAGTATCCTGAGGTGACTTTATGATGCTTGTATCCCTAATCGTCTGTTCTGCTTATGCTAGATATTAAGTTTTGCACCTTTGTGAAAAAATTTTAAAAGTTTAATAGCAATAAAATGGTTATAAAAATAGTAATACAAATTAGAACAATAAGAATTCAGACAATCAGAGTTAGGACAATAAAGGACAATTAAAAAAAAGCAAAGAATTACGTACATTTGGATGTTTTCCTCTTGAAAGCATGGGTCGCTAACAAAGGATTAACCCTTAAAAGCAATAGCCTGTTGCATATTCATATATCTCATACATGATTCAAAAATTCTTTTCAAACAAAGGGTGTTTTCTGGTTATTGTCAACTTTTCCCCCTCATCTTGTAAATCAGTCATCTTGGTCCCCACCAAGTCTGGTTCTTCCAGATAAGGAGGCAGTAACTCTTCTTTTTGGGATTTTGGTGTCTTGTTGCTATTATCTCTGTGCAAAGAATTTCTTGAGCTAGTTAGAGAGCGTATCTTACATGGTATAGTTTCTATTTTAATATTATGTTATAGCGTAAAACTATATTTAACACACGACTGAAAAGGATTAATACAGTATAACTTTCTAACATAACACATATAATATTCATTTTAATATTTGCGAAAAGCCAATGTCGTGGGGTGACAGCCTTTATCCCAATATCGTGTGTTGTGTCTGGCAGCTGCGCCTTTTCCTCCCCCGGCCGTCTTGCCGCGGCGGGGCGGGAGGGGTGTGAGTGTGACCAGGCACCTTGGCTTTTGCTTTTGGCTGCTTGGCTTGGCTGGCTTGCTTGCTTGCTTGCTCCTGCCTCGGCTGCTAGCTGCTTTTTTGCCGCTTTCTGCTTTCTACGCTGTTTTTTTTTTCTTTTTCTTTCGTTCTCTCTTTCTTACCCTCCCCCGAAGATACTGGACCGGCTCCGGACCTGACCTGGGACGTCCAGGACCCCCCGGAGTCTGCGAGAGAAGCTCAGCGCCCTCCACAGCACTGCCTGGTTTTCTTTTCTTTTCTTGTGTTGGGGAGTGTTCTTTTGTTATTTGTTAATAAATAGGTTTTGTTTTCCACTGTGCTCCTCCGAGGAATTCCTTCCCGAACCCGGTATTGGGGGAGGGGTGGTTGGAGGTTTTCTTTTTAGGGGGCTCCCTTTTGGAGATTTCCCCTAATTTGTCCTAAACCAGGACAGCCAATAATATAATACAATACGCATTTTTCACAACCTTTAAGACTGGTTCCAAGAGTGAAGTGGGGAGACAAGAAGCGTAGAGTTTGTTATCAGAAAACTGCACTTGCTCCCCCACATCCTTCTCCTGGACTGTGTTGCCTGCAGCAGGGACAGATGGCGGGAGAGAGCTTTCCTTTGCTTTTAGTTAGTTTTTAACTAGATGAGACAGAGAAGTTCCCTGGTCTGTGGTTTTTCTTGGAACTGTTTAAACCTGCTTTCGACTGAAAATCCGGAATAGCACCAGGAGCTCACACCTGTGTCCCACCAGGCTGGGCCTGGGCCACGGCATTTCCAGCACAGGAGGGACTTAGACTGGGTAAGCCAAGCTGCTACCCATGAAAAGGACTTTCTGAGTTTGTCAGCTCTTCAGATTGGCAAGAGGTTTTATTGTTTAATATTGCTCATTTTTTGTGCTGGTGAATGCTTTGCCTGTTAAATAAACAGTTTTTTTCCACCTTCCTCCAAGGAAATGTTTATTCCTGAGCCAGTTCGGGGAGAGGCCACTTAAACCTGCTTTCTAGAGGAACCCTTTTGGAGGTTTTCTCCCAAATTTGCCCTAAACCAGGACAGCAAGAAATCCAGAAAAACAATTCATTACTTACTTTGAACCTGTCAATGTTTTATTGAAGAAGTGAATTACCACTGAAGTAAAAACAAAACTTGAGAAAATTGTGAAGAGGCCAGCAATATCTTTTAAATAAAAGCAAATTGGAATTTTTTTTTTTGTATATATTGGGAGATAAAGAAAAGAAGACAAAAGGAAGAACAAAACACTATGCCTTTAGATCAATTCTGAAGCAAACAAATGTCAATTCTTATCTCTCAGAGTGCGTAAACAGTTGAGATATAAACCGATGAGGATGCTATGCTATTTTTATACAGATATTTAAATTTAAAATTTATACTGCATGCAAAGTAAGACTGTGAGAAATAAAAGCCACAACTCTTATCAATTACCAGCAAAAAGGAAAGCTATCTTAAACAGCTCTACATTTTTAGAGTTCCATATAATAAACAATTTTTTCAATAACCACATTTCCAATGTTTGTATAATCCTACAAAATCTCTCTTTAAAAAGGAATTGAGGATCTACGTAGAACACTTACTTTGGTATCTAGCAAAAAATTAAAATAACCCCATTCTGTACATAAATGCTAAAACTCTTCTATTTATTAACAATTTATATTTTACAATACAATTAAAATGCACACAGCAAATAAATAAGAAATTAAAAATCAGTTACAGAACCTGAAATGTATTTTGACCCAAGCTGACTCAGGTACTGAAACTGACAATATATATAAAGGATTGCCATACAGCACGTGACTGTCAGGATGATGATATCACTGCTCAGAATATCCTGTTTGAAATACAAAGTTATTTAGTTAGCTTCTACATTAAGTAGTGACTTGTTGTAAAGTTTCAGTAAAAAAAAATCCATTGTGAAGCTGTACTAAAATTGAAGCTGTGTGAAGTTTGCATGGCAAGGTTTCGGTACCAGGGGGGAAGCTACAGGGGTAGCTTCCATAAGAAACTGCTGGAAGCTTTCCCTATGTCAAACAACATACAAGTAAACAACTGTACTGAAATCTTTACAATAAAATTACCTTGTTAGAACTATGGAGTAAAAAGCAAACACTCAACAATGCTGACAGTGGAGTTAAGTCTCAAAAAATCAGTACAGATAAAGTTCAAGGTTTGTCTTGAATGTGAGCTAAAGAATCTTGAATTTAAAACTTATCTAACCCACCTGAGCTGAATCTCTTTAATAAAGGCATTAAAAAGGAGAAAGATCTCCTGCCCATTTATTTCACTCTTAGCAAACTATGTAGTTTTGCTATGTTACTAATATGTAAAAAGACACCACCTCTATATCAACACCTTTGAATTTGTCTAGTAACAATCCTGTTAAAAATCACACGTTACTAAAATTAGAAGGTAAATCTCAACACTGGCTGGTGCCAGGCAGTGGGGGGAAGGGGGGGGGGCGCACACCCTCTGCAGCAGCTTTAAAGATTGCTTGTAGGATAGATTTAAGTTTGGCTTAGTAAGAGTAATGGCAATATAAACATTGAAGGCTAAACCAAAAAGAGATGTAGCCATATAGCACTGAATAGCTGTACCAAAAAAATTCACAACAAAATACATTGTTAAAAAAAAAAAAAGACAAGTAACTGGAAATTTGACCAGGGCTAGGTGTCCCTCAGGGCTTTAGATCTGTATGAACTGTGGCTTTTGATAGCTGGGCTGCTCCTTCCAATGCTTGAAAGTGCCTGGGGCACTTCAGTCAGGGACCATTGTGGATGTGCTGAGTGTCCCAAATGACTCCTGTACAAAATCTGAATGCATAAAAATTCCCTACTGTGTTAACACATCCCTCCCCCACAAAACCAAGGGGACAGACAGCACAAAAAGTTTAACTGTGGTGATCTGCCCATCAGGCCCTGTTATTTGCACCTAGTGTTGGCTTCACAGGCTTTCACTATTTCCACCCATGCTAGAGAGTACCTGAGGCACAGTCATTAGTGGCCACTCACTGGGCCATTGGCTTTTTGAGATAACAGTCATAATCTAGGTCTAATTTTCAAAGTTCTGTTTGCTTTTGCCAAGGCATCCTGTTATCAAATCTCTTATGTTAACCAGGTCCAAAGTCCATCATCTGTCTTGTGTCCCCCAACATTCCAACAATAAGACAATTGTAGTGTTAAGAAATGGTTCAGAATAATCGGGTTCTGGGACTTTTCCAATACTGTTAAATGATTTAGCATGTATATGGCTTTAGCTATTCTGCTCTGTGGAGTCTCACCACACATACTTCTCTTTTGCTTATTAAGTATACCTTTTAAAGTACCATGTGCTCTTTCCACTATTGCTTGTCCAGTTGCTAAATGGGGGATACAGGTTTGGTGTGTCACACCCCACAGCTGTAGAAATTGTCTAGTTTTCTGTAAGGTGTGTGCCAGGCCATTGTCAGTTTTGATGGTGTGAGGGATGCCCAAAGCTGCAAAAGCTGATAGCCAGTGTGTGATAGCATCCCTGCCCTTTTCTCCTGTGTGTACTGTAGCCCACATTGCTGATGAAAAGGTATCAATTGAGACATGTATATATTTGAAATGGTCAAATTCAGGGATGTGTGTGACATCAGTTTGCCAGATTTGCAAAGCACGCAGCCCACGAGGGTTCACCCCCATCTGCAGTGGTGAAGTGTGGCCTTGACAGTCAGCACAGGTGCTAACAATATTACGAGCCTCTGTATTTGACAGCTGAAATTGCCTCTGTAAGGCTCGAACACCTTGGTGGAAAAAATCATGTGACACCTTTGCTTGTGCCAGTGTATCTGGTTGTGGTGCCATCCAAGCAGGGCTAGTCTGCTCTGGCATTGCCCTCTGTGATAAAGCCTGGTAAATTTGTGTGACTCCTGGTGTGCAAGATGTAATAGGGGCAAATTCTGGATTGAATGGTGAGGCATAGAGTTTTTAGTTAGTTAAATAGTTGTGCATTATTAATTTCCTTTAGTATTGTTCAGTGTAATTTTTGTGTGATGTCAGCCACATATGCAGAGTCTGTTACAACATTTAGAGGAGTGTGGGGAAAATGGAAAGCCATAGCTACAGCATGTAGCTCTACTATTTGAGGTGATCCATTCTCATATCCCTCCAACATTTGCCACTCACCTTCCTCTTTCCATGATAAATGGCCTTTCCTGTTTTCACAGAACCGTCAGTAAACACTGTAACACCTTTTAAGACTGTTCAGCTGTTCAGGGGTTTTAGGGAGAGCATGGTTTCGCCGCTTAACTTTAGCAGTCTATGGCTTGGTTAGTGGTAAGTGATTTGTCCAGTATAATTTTGTGAAGCACATTACAAAGCTGTACAGATAGCAAGACACCATTCAATTTGCTCTTGTGTTGTAGGAATAATAATTTTGGAAGGATCTTTGGCATTCAATTGCAGACACCTGTGCCAACATTTGATGATTAATTGTGCAGTTAGCTCAGAGATGGTAGGTGCTGTCTTTTTGGGTTGGTGAGGTAAGAATATCCACTCTAGAATGTGTAAAGGGTCAGGCCAGTGTGTGTTCCACTGTTCAATTATACCAGTAATGTGAGAGTCAACAATGATAATGAATATGGTGATACACACCTTAGGGCATATCCAGTGGACCTGTCTGATTGCGATAGCTTACTCTACTGTTTCGAGAGCAGCTTTAATTTTCTGGGGGAGCAGGTTAATTTTCTGGGGGAAGTCAATTCAGGATCCCCTCTCAGGAGGTTGAGTAAGGGTGCTAATTAAGAATTGGTTATCCCTAAGTATGATCTGACCCAGTTTATGATAACCAAAAGTTTCTGTGCATCATTTAAAGTCTCAATTTTGGTAGAAAATTGGATTGCTTGTGGCTGTATCATTTGGTTCATTATTTTGAGTCCCAAATATTTCCAGGGTGCTTGCTTTTGCACCTTCTCTGGTGCTACCTGCAGCTCAAATGATTTTAATGCTTGCAGCAAGTTTGGCTGAATCTGCAAAAGTTCCCTTTTTGTTTGGGTTGTAATCAGAATGTCATCCATGTAGTGATAGCAGTATGCCCTTGGAAAGTGTTCTCTCACAGATGAGAGTGTCTGTGCACTGTACCATTGACAGATTGTGGGACTGTTACGCATCCCTTGTGGAAGTACATGCCATTGATAATGTTGCACAGGTGCAGCGTTATTAATAGAAGGCACTGTAAAAGCAAACTTTGGGATATTGTCTGGGTGCAATGGAATAGTGAAAAAACAATCCTTCAGATCCACAATCAGGATATCCCAGGAGGCAGGTATCACTGTGGGAGAAGGCATACCAACTTGTAAAAACCCCATGCCTTCCATCACTGAATTGATCTTTCTTAGGTCATGGCGCAACCTCCATTTACCAGATTTCTTTTTTACAACAAATACAGGTGTGTTCCAAGGGCTCATAGGTGATTCTATGTATCCTTGTGCTAGTTGTTCTTGTACTAATGAATTTAGGGCATCTAGTTTTTCTTCCTCAAGGGGCCACTGCAGTACCCACACAGGCTGAGTAGTAAGCCATTTCAGAGCTGGTGTGGGATACCTTATGCCCTTTAACACAGTGACCCCTGTTAAAAATCCGGACTCACCTGAACTCCCCATGCAGACAAAACATCCCACCCCCATAGGTTCAGTGGTGTAGCAGTGATGTAAGGCCAGATTGTAGCTGTTTGTCCCTCAGGATTTTTGATCAACACAGGATTGCTGCTCAAGTGGCTCTGTGTGGTCCCTCCAAGGCCAGCAACAGCAGATACCGCAGGTGTAGTAGGCCATGATGAAGGCCATAAATTGGAAAAAATGATGGTGGCGTCTGCCCCTGTGTCAATCATCCCACTGACCTTTATCTGCAAAGGCTTTGCCTTAGGCATTGCAACAGTACTCTCCATGTTAGGTCTTTGATTTCCCACGACCTTATTCCAGTTCATCTGGGGCTGTCCTGCTGATCCGAAGCCTTGGTCTCCTCACTCCCTAGAATCTGCTTTGGGGATATAAGACTCAAAAGGAATGAGTTGTGCAATTCTGATTTCAGCAGGAATAGTTATGGGTAGAGCAGTGGTTAATACCATGGCTTTTATTTGTCCTGTAAAATCAGCATGTATGACACTGGGGTACACATTGATGCCTTGCAACATGGCACTGGATGTCCCTATAAGGAGAGCACTCAGACCTTTCCCTATGGGCCCCTGGACCTCAAGAGGGATTTCATGTACCTGTAATGAGTTCATGGTTATTGTGACTGAGGTGGATACATCCATTCTGGTTGTCCCTCTTGTCCTGGCTGTGAGTTGGTCACACAGGCTTGTACCGGAGGGTGGGAAAATGCTTGTGTCATCACGCATTTCTCTGTCATGCTTGGTCTCCCGTTTCCCTGGTCCTTGAGAAATTGACCATTAACATGAAATGTGGACCAGCATTCTTTTGCTACGTGTCTGACTCTCCCACATAAGTTACAGTTTGCATTCATACCCCTCTGTTCTTGAAATGTCTCTTGTGGTGTGAACTGTTGTGGATAGTTTGCTCTCACGTGGCCTTGCTGTCCACATTTGTAGCAATGGGGAGTTTGTTTAACAGCAGCTGTAATGGTATTAGCTAGCATATCCATGTTATGAGATCCAGTCCCAACCTTAGCACATGCATTTATCATACCCTCTAGGGATGGATTCTCTTTTGGTATGGCATCTATAACCTTTCTACAGTCCACATTTGCATTGTCTCGTGCCAATTACAGTATTAATTGGTGCCTTGCTTTGCTGTTAGATATCTGTTTTTCCGTAGCATCTTGCAAATATTCTATGAATTGCATATACAATTTGTCAAGTTTTTGCCTTTTACTTGAATAGTTTTGTGTAGGTACAGACACATTTGTAATTTTTGTTAGAGTTTGCATTGCTAAATCCTTTGCTTGGGCTAGGATAAAGGGGTTCAGGCGTGCTTGGGTTTGTGGGTCTTCCATGGGGGGCAGTCCCATAAGTTGAGTGATCCCTGCTCCAAAACATGGGTCCTGCTGTGAAGCTCTTGAGTTTTTTAGTCCCTGATCTTCTGCATAAGATCTCCAACTCGATTCACGCATCATATATTGCACTGGAGTACAGAGCAAATTTGCAATCTGCTTCATATCATAGGGGGTTAATTCACTAGCAGTTATAAATTGAAATATATTTTCAACAGCAGGCAACCCTAGCCCATGCTTAGCAGATAGTTGGCTGAGAGGATTTGCCAATTAAAGGGAACATACTTGTCAGGGGTCATCCCATTACTTTAAATGACTGGAAATGCTGCAATTGTTCCCCCATCCTGTTGCCAGTTCTCTGATGATGGTGAATACATGGGTACAGAAATTAGTTCAGCCCCTTCTATATCTCCACATTCTATAGCCTTTTGTTTTACCTACATCCAGAAGATTACCGGGTCTTGGGTGGAGATGTTTCCTGCTTGGAACATCGAAGGGGCTGGAGCTGGCATTGGCAGGGTTGCAGGGGCTTCCTGGGCTTGTTAGGACCTTGACTGTAGATGACACAGTGCTGCAGCAGTGGCAGGTGCGTGTCCAGAGCCGGGCCGGGAACAGGGCTCTGCATCATGGTGCTGGAGCTTCCTGGTTCCAGTGAGTTTCTGGATGTGATGTAATGACAACATCCAGGCATTTGTAGCGACGTCATCTCAGGCTCCACCCCGGTGTTGCAGCAGCAGGCAGGCATGGTTTGCGAAGGCAGGGCTGTGGGCGTGGTTTGTGGGCTGAGCCTACCAGCTCCGGGCAGGGGCAGTCCGGGTGTTTCCATGGCAATGAGGGGTGTCCCAGCTCTGGTGGTGGCGGGGCAGTCCTGGGGACAGCATGGATCTGCGTCATGCTCACTGGCTGCCCAGCCGAAATGGCGGCTCTGTCCAAGCCCCTGCAGCAGCTGCGCAGGGCAGACACTGTGTGGCATTTTCGGGGTGCTGGCACAGGGGGCCCCAGCATCCCTGGGACCCCACCAGGCCCCCCCGTTTCCCTGCACGGTGGGGCCTCTCCATACTGGGGAGCTGCGGGGGATGGCTCTCCTGGGAACAATGCTGATGCAGGGGGGTGATTTAGTGCAGCTCGGCCACGTGGAGTGGCATGGCCAGCCACTGTGTCCTGCCACGTGCCTTGCGGGCTTAGAGAAGTACCCATGTCCCCCGAAAACTCATCCAGAGTGCTTTCTTCCCCATATAATTCAGTATTAATTAGTCTTATTAAATCCAAAATGAACCTCCAAGGTTTTATAACTCTTATTGTATTTTCCTCCCCCTTTGAGGCTGCTTTTAATATAAAGTGACCAGTTCATTCTCAGGTATTAAGGTCAAAAGCAGTTTCTTTTGTAGTGTCAAATCTGTGGGTTTTTGCCCATGTAATTAATGCAAGTAATGCTTCTTCATCATAGTCTATGTCCCATGCCTTAAAGAAAGTTTTCCATACCTTTAAAGTGGGGTTTTATGGTGTTGAAATCCAGGCTCCCATGGTCTCCTATGGGGTTTTTCTTCTATTTTCAGCTTCTCTGGTTTCCTTTCCACACAGACTTTGTGATTTTTTGCAACCTTTGTTGCAAAGTTTAATTCCTGCAGCCTTTGTTGCCTATTTTCGGGCTCTTTCCAGCCTCTTTCTTTTTCAGCTTTTCACTTTGTCTCTCTTCGCTGTTCTGTGGGTCCTTGGACTGTTCAATCCTCACATGGTGGCACCACGTCACATCAGTGTTCCTGTCTGAGACTTAACATACAACAAACCACTCGTGCTTCCTCAGACAAACAGCCTCGTTTATTGAATCCAACACCCTTTTAATAGACAATTCAATACTCCCGGTGCTATGCAGACATTGGCCTGTTTCTGTGTGCCCCCAGACTCTGAACCAACCAAATGCCTGCATGTCAGGAGAGCTGCCACTGGCCGAAGCGTCTGTCAGTCAGCCCAGAGGCTAGTCCACCGAGCTGGGCCAGACCTCCCATCCACAACTGGATCAATAATAAACACAGATCAGCCCGCAATGAAACACCCAACCACCCTCTGGGTGAAGAATCTTTTTCTAATATCCAACCTCAACTTCCCCTGACATAACTTCAGGCCATTTCCTCGGGTCACCACAGAGGAGAGATCAGTGTCTGCCCCTCCTCTTCCCCTTACAAGGAAGTTGTAAACTGCTATGAGGTCTCCCCTTAGTCTCCTCTTCTCCAGGATGAACAGACCAAGTGACCTCAGCTAGTCTTCATATGGCTTCCCCTCAAGGCCCTTTACTTTGTTGCTCTCCTTTGGATGCTCTCTAATAGCTTAATATCTTTCACATATTGTGGTGACCAAAACTGCACACAGTACTCAAGGTGAGGCCACCCCAGTGCAGAGTAGAGCAGGGCAATCACCTCCCTTGACCAGCTGGTGATGCTTTGCCTGATGCACCTCAGGACATGGTTGGCCCTCCTGGCTGCCAGGGCACACTGCTGACTCTTATTCAACTTTCTGTCGACCAAGACTCCCAGGGACCGGAAGGGGTTGGGGGAGGGGACAGGTGGGCAAAAGGGATTGTGGGAAGAAGAAGGGTAAGTTGAGGAGTCAGCCACACGGCTCTCCGAGAAGTGAAAAGCCTGATTGGACAAGTCAAGCAGGAATCAGAGGACTGGTTCAGTGGACTGTTCAAGGACTGGGGACTCTCGGGGTGGTGGACTTCTATAATTAAGACAATTCTGTTGTTTTTGTTGTTCTTTTTCTAGTCATATTAGTGTTCTGAATTCAACGTCCCATACTTTTAAAAGCTCTCAACGGTTTAGTCTCCACTACCTCAGAAGTCAACCACACAGAGTTTGTGGACCTAAAGCAAATTGACAGGCCCGCAAATCATGAGTGGTGGACAAATTCATAATCTGTAGCAGAAATAGTCAGACACTTTTCCTTTGATTTTTTTTAACAGAAATATATATATATATATAATATAAGCAATAAACTTCCTTAGTATCCCTTCCAATCCTATGTCTGAGTCATTTATGAAGATGTTGAGAAGCAAAGGACCTAAGATGGAGCCCTGTGGAACCCCACTAGTCTCTGCTGATTTTGGGGTTAGCTCAGTAGCAGTAACTCCTAATCCAAAATGGTTCTTGTCCTGGTTTACAAGACAGGTGTCTGCTAGGGAAGGCAGAAAAAGCCTCCCTTGGAATGGAGAATGTAAACCCCCTCCCTCCGAATTATTAGAATAGTGAAATTAAGGAGGATCTCAGACAAAGGGAAGGGAATAGGAATAACAGTTCTTTACTAGTATGTATAATAATAACTCTGGTTATACAGATCAGGTTATTGATCAAGGAATGATGAGGGGGACTGACTCTCAGAGTCTCTGGGCACGGGTCCTGGGAAGTATGACACAAAGATATCTGTGTGCAAACAATCTCTATATGCAGCAAACTCAGTGGAAGACCAGAGAACAAGGGATTCAATGCTTGAGGGAAATGGCAGTGGTGGAGATTGTCTTCTCAGATGATCTAAACACTGTAAACGCAGACTTGGTACCATGTACATCTGTGATGTGGGAAAAACTTGTATGACTTGGGTCACAAGAATATGCTCCTGCTTTAGCAATAATGAAGCAGGATGACAGCAAAGAGACCATGCTCAATATGGAAAAGAAACTCCGAGCATATGCAGATGCTGTGCATGGCCCAACACATGCAAGAATTGCAGCTTTGGAAACATGTATGCAGAAATTAGAAGATACGATAGAGGAGAATCACAAGAAACTCAGGGTGGAGATGAAAGAGGACCTTCTCCAAATCTCAGCAATACAGATCAGAGGTTCTGGTCCCAAATGCAGATATCCCCCAGATGAGGAGAGAAGGTACACTCCACGAGGTGAGCAGTGGTTCTTCCTGTGTGATTGTGAAGAAAACATGAGGAGATGGGATGGGAACTCTGCTGCTCTGGCACAACAGGTGCTTGAATTGACAGACAGCAAGACTCAGAGAGGAAGTTCCATCAAAAAGGAAGCAGCTCCAGTAGCCCGTAGCTGAAGTGCCAAGTATGATGATGGTGATGATATGTCAGATCCCCCTGAAGGAACCTCCAAGACATACCCAGGGAAAGAAGTATAACCAGGCTTAGAGGGGCCCTGCCTCTAGCCAGGTAGAGGCTAGGGAAAAGCGTGTTTTTTGGACTGTGTGGATTTGTTGGTGACTACAGAGGGTCTGAAGCCAACTATACTCCAACAGGGAAGGAAATTTTAGCAGCCTACGAAGGAGTCCTAGCCACCTCAGAGGTTATAAGCACTGAAGTATAACTCCTCCTGGCACCTCGACTACCGGTGCTGGGGTGGATGTTCAAAGCAAAGGTTCCCTCTACCCACCATGCCACCAATGCCACATGGTGCAAGTAGATTGCCCTCATCACACAGCGCACCCGTATTGGAAAACTGAATTGCCCAGGGATTTTGGAGATAATTACAAATTGGCCTGAAGGTGAAAACTTTGGACTCACTGGCAATGAGGAGCAAGAAGTGACATGTGCTGAAGAAGCTCCACCATATAACCAACTGCCAGCAGAAGAAACACCTTATGTTCTTTTTATTGATGGTTCTTGTCACATTGTAGGGATGAAACAAATGTGGAAAGCAGCCGTATGGAGCCGCACATGACAGGTCGCAGAAGGCACTCAAGGTGAAGGTAGATCAAGCCAACTCGCTGAACTCAAAGCTGTTCAACTGGCCCTGGACATTGAATGAAAGAGAGAAGTTGCCAATGCTCTACCTCTACACTGATTCATGGATGGTAGCCAATGCTCTGTGGGGATGGTTGGAGAAGTGGCAAAAGGCTAATTGGCAGTGTAAAAGAAAACCAATTTGGGCTGCTGATGAGTGGAAAGACATTGCTACCAGGGTAGAGAAACTACCTGTGAAAGTTTGCCATGTAGATGCCCATGTCCCCAAGAGTAGAGCCAATGAGGAGTACCAAAACAAACAGCAGGTAGATCAGGATGCAAAGATAGAGGTGTTAAAGATAGACTTAGATTGGCAAAACAAGGGAGAGTTGTTCCTAGCTCAATGGCCCCATGATGCCTCAGGTCATCAGGGTAGAGATGCCACCTATAAGTGTGTCATTGCAGGTGCCCAGCCAGGTGTCACGATCTGCTCATACAAGCGGTTTGTTTTACTGATCTCAGAGTGCAAAAACCACATGGAAAGGGGATTGAAGTATCAATCAAAAAAAAATGCACCTTTATTGAATGACCACAGACAAATGCATTGAAGGAATTGGGGAAAAGGAAAAGAATAGGGAAAGAGAGGGAGAAAGAGAAAGCTGGTATAGCTACCAAATATAGAAAGACGAAGTCCTTGAAGTCCAGTCAACGGCGTTACCTAGTCACGTCGGGGAGATCTCGAAAATCCTGGTTAACTCAATGTTCTATTATAGTCCATTGCTGGGGGCGGGGGGAACAGATCTTGAAATCACTGAGGGGGAACAGATACAGTAAAGAATAAGTCTATTGAAATCGCTGAGGGGGAAAAAGTATTGGAGATGGGTACAGACAGTCCATGTTCTCAGCAGGATAAGTCAATATCAGCAGTGAGTGGTACCCAGTGTTTCATGACTGGTTTCTATGGGAAACCAGTCTAGGTCCAATGAATACATCTGCAGGCAACACTTAGCAGGCATCCCGCTTCAGTCAGGCCAGCACCCCTGTATCAGAGTTACGGGGGTCTCAGTCTCAGTCCTTGAGAGGGGGATTCTATCATCTCAGTCCATCCATCACTGTGATTGAAAAGCAGATGAAGGGTCTTCCGTGGGGGGGACCACCAAAGGTTACCCCAGAAAAGTCCAACCAGGCCAAGAGGTGGGGAAATTCCTGGGCTATTGTTGTGAAACAGGTGCAAGCAGGTAGGGCGAGTCGCCCCCCTCCTTTACCAGGCTCAGTGTTCCATGGCAGCAAACACACCTGCAAACAATAGCTTGGCAAACCAGCAGGGTTCTCAGGATGGTAAACAACCATCTCAAGCAAGGCCAGAATTCCGACCGGAGTCTTTTCGGTGGTCCCAGTTTCTGTTCTTTCACGACAATCGTGAGGCAGGCAAGAGAAACTTTGGACAGAGACTTACACCGGGTAATAATTAGCATTGACTCCATGATTCCAGAAGGCTGATCAATCGGTCTATTATACTATATTATACTATACTTATTAAGAAGCTCATCACCCTACAGCCAGTCTGATACAGCTTTGACCTAATTGGTCAATCAATCCAAACACCATCCAGTGTTGAATTAAGAAATCACCCTTTGGTAAACAAATCTCCATAACACATTCCACATGTGCACAACAACAGGTGCAGCAAATTGAAATCACTGAGGCTGAAGAAAGGTATCGGAGATGAGTACAGACAGTCCACATTCTCAGCAGGATAAGTCAGTATCAGCAGTGAGCGGGACCCATTGTTTCAGGACTGGTTTCTATGGGAAACCAGTCTAGGTCCAATGAATACATCTGCAGGCAACACTTAGCAGGCATCCCGCTTCAGTCAGGCCAGCACCCCTGTATCAGAGTTACGGGGGTCTCAGTCTCAGTCCTTGAGAGGGGGATTCTATCATCTCAGTCCATCCATCACTGTGATTGAAAAGCAGATGAAGGGTCTTCCGTGGGGGGGACCACCAAAGGTTACCCCAGAAAAGTCCAACCAGGCCAAGAGGTGGGGAAATTCCTGGGCTATTGTTGTGAAACAGGTGCAAGCAGGTAGGGCGAGTCGCCCCCCTCCTTTACCAGGCTCAGTGTTCCATGGCAGCAAACACACCTGCAAACAATAGCTTGGCAAACCAGCAGGGTTCTCAGGATGGTAAACAACCATCTCAAGCAAGGCCAGAATTCCGACCGGAGTCTTTTCGGTGGTCCCAGTTTCTGTTCTTTCACGACAATCGTGAGGCAGGCAAGAGAAACTTTGGACAGAGACTTACACCGGGTAATAATTAGCATTGACTCCATGATTCCAGAAGGCTGATCAATCGGTCTATTATACTATATTATACTATACTTATTAAGAAGCTCATCACCCTACAGCCAGTCTGATACAGCTTTGACCTAATTGGTCAATCAATCCAAACACCATCCAGTGTTGAATTAAGAAATCACCCTTTGGTAAACAAATCTCCATAACACATTCCACATGTGCACAACAACAGGTGCAGCAAGTGGAGATAAGAATTGTTTCTCAATCTTTTCTCTGATCTTCTCACAGCCTTCCCCAAGAAAATGCCTGGGAAAGTCATGCCTGCTGCTCTCTATGGAGAGAGCTGCGGCTACATAAGTGGGCACGAGACCAAGGGGTGGATTTAACCATGAACAGTATTTCTCAGGTTATCCATGACTGTGAGACATGTACTGTAATCAAAGAAACCAAGCAGTTGAAACCCCTATGGTATGGTGAGCGGTGGTCCAAATATAAGTATGGAGTGGCCTGGCAGATTGACTACATCATACTGCCCCAAACACGCCAAGGTAAGCACTATGTGCTCACAATGATCCTAGCCACTACAGGATGGTTGGAAACCTACCCTGTACCTCATGCTATGACCCATAACACCATCCTGGGCCTTGAAAAACAAGTCCTTTAGAAGCATGGTACTCCTGAGATGATTGCGTCAGACAATAAGACTCATTTCAAGAACAGCCTTATCAACACCTAGGCTAAGGAACAGAGCATTGAGTAGGTGTACCATATTCCCTACCATACACCAGCTGCAGACAAAGTGGAGAGGTACAATGGACTGTTAAAATCCCAGTTGAAAGCTTTGGGTGGGGGATCTTCCAAAAATTGGGAGGAACATCTGGCAAAAGCCACCTGGTTAGTTAACACCTGAGGCTCTACCGAGTGGGCCCTGCCCAAGCTTAGCATTTGCATGCAATAGACGGAGACAAAGTCCCAGTAGTACATATCAGAGGTTTATTAGGGAAAACCGTTTGGATCCATTCTGCCTCGAGTACAGACAAACCTATTTGTGGGGTTGTCTTTACTCAGGGACCAGGTTGCACATGGTGGATAATGCAGAAAGATGGAACAACACAATGTGTACTGCAGGGAGATCTGATTGTTGGGTGAGAACTTTGTATAAATATCACTGTTTGCTGAATGTTACTGCCATTGTCTGTGTATAGCTGTATATTGGATGTATAATGTATATGTTTATAGAGTTAGAATATATATTAGTTTTAGTAGTAAGCTGATGATATGGGGATAAGGGGTGGAATGTCCTGGGTTGACTATATGATGCTTGTATCCCCAAACGTGTGTTCTGTTTATGCTAGATAATAAGTTTTGCACCTTTAAGACTTGTTCCGAGAGCAAAGGGAAGAGAGAAGAAGCGCGGAGTTTGTTTTCAGAAACTGCACTCACTCACTGCTCCACATTCCTGCTGCTGGACTGTGTTTTCTGTTAGTTTTAGCTAGCTGAGGCAAAGAAGTTCCCTGGACTGTGTTTTTTTTTTTTTTTCCTTTTCTTTGGACCTGTTTAAACCTGCTCTGGACTGAACACCCAGAAGAGCACCGTCAGCTCGCACCTGTGGTCCACCGGGCCTGGCCTGGGCTGCAGCACTTCCAGCGCCGGAGGGACTTATGAGAGACTGAGTAAGGGGACTTTCTGCATTTGTCTCGCTTTTGGAGCGGCAAGAGGTTTTATTGTTTAATAAACAGTTTTTTCCCCTTTTCTCCAAGGAGTTATTTTTCCTGAACTGGTTGGGGGAGGGGCCGATTGAATCTGCTTTCTAGAGGAACTGTTTCATGGGTTCTCTCCCAAATTTTCCCTGAACCAGGACAGAGTTTAATCCAGCCTCCTGTCTGAACGGCCCTGAAGTGGGGGGCCAGGAAGAAACCCATGACTGCATTCAAGTGATAAATCTCAAGACCTGGGCTAGGGAAGATTTACTATACTCCCTGGCCTCAGATAGAAAATGTGTTTATTGATGGGTCTTCAAGGGTGGTAGAAGGGAAGCAATTTACAGGACATGCTATTGCTAAGGAAGGGAATTAAAGGAAACGGGGGAGATTGCTGTCCACATGGTCCGCTCAGACAGCAGAGCTGTATGCACTTGTGCAATCCTGTGAATTATATTGGGACAAGACAGTGAATATTTTTACTGATTCTAAATATGCATACAGGGTGATACATGCATTTGGGAAATTATGGGAAGAAACAGGTTTATTAACCTGCAGGGGAAAAACGTTAGCTCATGAGAGCATAATTTCTCACCTGTTGGAGGGGGTGAATTTGCCAAAAGGGATGGCAATAATGCACATTAGGAGACACCAGGCAGGGTGCTCAGAGGAGGTAATAGGAAACCAACTGGCTGATGAAGAAGCTTGGAAAGCTGCATTGTTGCCAGAAATCTCCAAGATCCTCCCCTTGCTCCCAGTAACCCCACCACTGCCAGAGAAACTGTCTTTTTCACCAAAGGAACTTGACATAATTAAAAAGAGTGGGGCAGAAGAAAGAAGGGATAATTGGTTTACAAGGGATGGTAAGCAGTAGATACCAAAAGCTCTGGCCTTATGGATATTAAAACAACTCCATTAAGGGGGCCATTGGGGCTCTTGAGGATTTGCAGAAGCCTTCCTCAAAATGCATGTTACTGTGGGTCTTTTTACACTGGAAAAGTGAGCCCTTGAGTGCCGTTTGATTTGTGCTAAAACTAATGACAGGGTTGCAAAGAAAATTGCCAGGGGAGGGAGGCCTTGGGCTGTACGTCCCTTCCAATGATGCCAGATGGATTTTACCAATATGCCTTGAGTGGCAAGGTTTAAATATCTTCTGCTAATAGTGTCAGCTAACAGGGTGGCCAGAAGCATTTCCAACTGTTTCAGCAACTGCAGGGTCAGTTATTAAAGTATTTTTGGAACAAATAATTCCAATATATGGGATTGTGGAAGCAATAGACTCAGACAGGGGAACTCATTTTACAGGAAAAATTCTTCAAGGGGTTATGACTGCTTCAAGAATGCAATGGAACCTCCATACCCCCTGGCACTCCCAGAGTTCGGGCCGGGTTGAGAGGACGAATGGAGAAATAAAGAAACACCTTCTGAAGCTGGTGATAGAAACTAAGATGCCATGGGTATGGCTCTTTCCACTGGCTTTAGCAAGAATAAGGGCCAGACCCAGAGAAGATATTCAATTATCTCCCACTGAATTAATGTTTGGAATTTCTTACCTTTGTAATTCTCAGTCTAATAGGGGGATGGCAATCAGTGATGTATATTTAAAACAATATGTGGCCAGGATATTGTCTCTTGTGAAATCTCTTTAACAGGAAACTGAGCTGACACAGACCCTACCTTTGGACTTTGCTGTTCATAACATCCAACCAGGAGATTGTGTCCTAGTTAAGGAGTAGAAAGAAGCACCCCTGGTGGCGAAGTGGCGTGGACCTTTCCAAGTGTTACTGACCACAGAAACAGCCATCAAGACAGCTGAACACTGGTGGACCCATCACACTTGGGTCAAGGTCTCTGAAGCCCTAGTGATTTGGATATCTCAGTTGGAGGAGAAGAACAGGAAGCCCTGATTGACACTCCGCAGGGACGGAATGGAGCAGTAGCTAGTGCATCGACATCAAGGGAAGCCCTGTGTGCCTACCCACAGACTAGCTGCTGAAATAGTCTGTATAGGCATGCCTCCTTTCAGATCTCCAGTCATTGGGGGGCTAATACTTACTGTCATTGTTTTCTTTATGTTGTTTCTGTGCCTTCACTTGCCACAGGTGATGCAGAAGACCATGTGAAAATTAGATTAGAAGATTAGATTCCACCATTATAATGTTTTCTTAATAATCTTACTTTTATATTCTCACTTAGGTTTGGGCCAGAGGTGAGAGAATTGTTTTTTTAGTCCTAGGGCAAGAAGTAGCAAAAACTTTTAACCACAGCAATTGTTGAGTCTGCAGAGGGCCAGGAGGATCTGAAGACTGATCATGGGTGGCCAGCCCAGTTGAACGTAGTTGGTGGGTCAACACCCTGAGTGAGGTCCATAATGGAATGGGATTTTGGGATGAGGAAGGAAGTCCATGGCAGCTTCATTCTTCTGAAAGAGGCATTTATTGTCTAAATAGAACAGGAAACCTATATGTGGGAAAAAGCATTTGTGACTAGACTTTATCTTTGGGGTTAGATTGTTGCACCCCCAACTGCCCTCCTTATGATTGCTCCAAATAGCGAGGCAGATGGAATCAAACCCATGTTAAGGCCACTGATGGCAGCTGGGTAAGGTGTTCCTACCATAATTACTGAAGGGATTTTGAAGGCTGTAATGCAGTGTGGAAAGACAGTTTTTTTGACCCCTTATTTTTAAGCTGCATCCAAGATAATTCCACAAGTAGGACGCATGTTGTCCGTGACTATCAGTGGAAGTGGCAACACCAGAACAAAACTCGAACCCTTTTTAATAGGTTCTGGTCCAGATCTAACAAAACATCTGGGATGTAACTATAGGTGGAAACCTCAGGTGGGAGCTTGGAGATGCAAATATTGTGGTTCCTATGGCGGGGCAACCATTTTCAGGGGACCATTCAAAAAATCTGGGAAAAGGCAGGGACAAAAAAGAAACAGCATAAAGAAAACTACCAAATTGCAAATCAAACAATAAACCTACTAATAAAACAAAACGCACATTACAACAAATGGGGAAAGAGAGAAGGGAAATACGGCTGGGAAATTAGGATATAAAGGAAGGCTGCATCCTCTAAAACTTTGAGAGACCCCAGGGATAATGCCCTGTGGCCTCTCCCTTTATGCGAATAAAGTAAAAGGACTCCTCTGTCTCTTTTTTGGACATAAACCTCTGATGTTTGTGGATTAATTTTCCTAACATTGCCATCCGACAGCCTGGGTTGTCTGAGACAGGTAGAAAAAAGGCATGCACATGTGCCCCTTACATGGGGCAATTAGGAATGGAAAAGCTTGTTGCTGGGGGAGGTGCGGCATGACAACACCTGACCATCCAATCAAGTTGCAAGAAAGCAGTCTCCACCAATAAACGGCAAAGAAGAGTTGACTGACTGACTTTGGGAGGGGCCAAGGTTGGCTGATGCAACCCCCAGGAGTATAAAAGACGAAGCACCCATCTGGAAGATGAGCCAGCCACGTAGTAGGCAGCCATGAGGGCAGCTTCCAAGCCTGCTGTTCCTTATTTAGTCCTTTTGCTGTATTTTTATTAAGGTTTAAAAAACCTTTTGAATTTTTAAAGTGAACAGACATTTCTCACATGAGGATGGCTGGGGATTGCAGGGGGACAAGCCTGGCATGCAGCAGGGCTTCAGCTGTGGCTTCTGATATTTGGGGTTCTGCTGAACCACAGCTTTTAAACTGCCACCAGACCTGCTGTTGGGGTTTTAGGAGTTCTCCTTTTGGGTTTTTTTTGGGTGTTTTTTTTTTTCCCTCTTAAGGAATTTTCCCCTATCCGTGTTGCTAGGAGACAATAACGACTGGATACTTAAGAGAGACAAAAGAAGTTGTCAAAACTCAGGGGAAGAGTGCAGCAGGCTACTCTCTCTTTAACTGGGGTTTCTCGTGGAGGGAAGAGATACCATGAGATTTTTAGACTGGGAAATAGGGTTGGGTACAGCTCCTCTCTCTTGTGCTCTAAGCATTCCGAGCAGGGAGAGGCTGCGGTCACTGTGGGGAGAATTCATCACCACTGCAGGGATCCACCTCCTGGTGCCTTTCTCCTACCGTGAGTGGAGCTCTGATCGTGGGATCGGCCATTGCGCTGTGTTCTAGATATATATTATAATATTGGCTTTTTGCAAATATTAAAATGAATGCTGTTAGGGATATGATAGAAATTCGTGCCAATGGATTATAGATATATGTATCAAACATGCTATTAAAGGGGGGACCAGGATTTAATCCTAGAGTGACGAAACCTCAGCTGGCTGACAAGGGTGGAACTTGGCATTAACATACGAAGGAAAACTGCTGCACAGGAGATGGTTGTTCATGGTGGCATGTACCTGAGGACGCCCAGTGATGATGGCCCATGAAGATACACATCTGAGATAACCAGGGCCATCAACACCTTCCACCGAATACAGGATTCCGGGAATCGGAGGAGGAACATTTGTCTCTTCCCGGACGAGGTTTTGTGCAGCTTTGAGTGAAGAAAGAAACCAACATGAATATGATGAACTTTGAAAGGAGACAAAAGGACTCTGCTGTGGGCAAGAAAGAGTATAAGAACTGTCCCTGCTAAGCAGCAAGTGTGGACAAAGGGGGGTTCGGTGCAATAGAGGCCGGATCTGCGTCCACCCAGCCTGTACTGGGTCTGCACTGTCATTTTTTATTGGTGGCTGTCGGGACTGTAATACGGTGGTGAATAAATTTTTATTTTTTTATTTTTGTTATGATTGGGTCAATTTTTATTTTTACTTATAACAGATGCTATATGTATAATGTTAAAGTAACTTTGCTGTAAAGATGTAGTTTATAATTCTGTTCTTAATTAAGCTTAGACATAGTATTGAAATAGCTGATATAGATATGCTTGTGTTAAAATGCCTGCTTGGTTGGGATAATATTCAAGGAACATATTATGAGGACCCCTGCTATTGATATGACTATCAACACTTACCATCAGTAGAAAATATGGACCAAAGCCCATAAGTGGAGGTGATGATAAGAATGGACTAAAACCACAACCAAGATATACGCATGGTCTAAAAAGGTGGACCCAAGGAGGAGCCATGATAAACAATTCTTGGAACATGTAAGCTAGTTTGGGGAAAAAATTGTGAAAAATGTTACTCACTTTCAAAAATTTAAAAAAGGTTTATTAAAACCTTATCAAAAATTACAACAGAAGACTGAATAGAGAAAATAAACACAGCGCCAGGAACAATGGATTTTTTTCCCTGTCATGTGCTCATCCACACAATGGATGTTCTGCCTTTTAACCCTTTGGCTCCTCCCAAAGTTCTGTCCATCGACTCCTTCTTCGCTGTCCAGTGGTGGAGATCACTTCCTGACATCTTGATTGGAGGTCAGGTGTTGCCATAGTAACTAGCCGAGCCTCCCAAATGCCCCGGCTTCCCCAGCCATCCTCTGAGAACAATGCAAAAGGGGGGAGGGAACATAAATATAAATCTATAAAACTTCTCTTAGCATATACATGATATTTGCCCTTTAATTGTGAGACTTAACCATTTCATTACTCATTTATCACAAGTTTAATATGCATAATTGTTTATGAATATGTAACAGGCTGGTGCAATAAAAATGGCATATAAAAGGTGTTTCCAAAATAGCCAGTGTGCTCTTGGCTGAATGTCAAGAGGCACCTGGCCATATATATATCTTTGCTTTGTTGTCTTTGTCTCCTATTGTCCTTTATTAAACTTTTAAAATCTTTACAGGAAAGTGAACCTCGTTTTTCACAATTGGGAGCTCATTCGGGATGTTACACCTTGCTTCTGAGACCACCAGGAGATCCCAAGTGGGGGAGGCGTGCCCTGCTGAGTTCGGCGGCCTGCTCTGTTTTTTCTGGCACGATCGGCAGTTGCAGGTTACCACCCCCTGGACAAAAGGAGACATATAAAGCAAAGAAAAGGGAAAAGACTCCCTAAACCACAGTAGCTAGTCCCACAGTTCTTGTGCACAAAGTCACTGTGCCCTTGCTGCAACATGAGGTTGTGGGAGAGGTTCGTTAGCTAGGAAAATGAAGAAAAGATAAGAAAAGCCACAACAAAGTAGCCACAAGAATGTAAATGTAAACGTAGTTAGCTGATAAACAACTAACCAATAATAAACTCGCTTTTTGCAATATGCATTAGCCTTATTAACACTATTATAAATATGTGTGCCTATTCAATAAACTTTCGAGACTTGCTGATCACTCATATTGCATGCCGCATTTCTCCCGCCGATCTCAACAGGGGGGGAAGATACGGGGGATGAATGCTGTGTTATTCCAGATCAGCAAAGTGATTGTGGAGTTTCTGAGGGCTGCAGTACCGTTCTTTTGCAGAAATAAATGGCCAGCGAGGAAACAAAGTGAGAGATAAAAGGAGTGAGAGAATCCCCCGGGGTGACTGGGAGTGGGTCTCAGAGAAGGGGTGGGACCCCTTGGAGAAAGGGAGCCAAGGGTTTTCTAGCACAATACAGTAGGAAAAGGAACAAAAGTGGTGGCCTAAGAAAAATGCCAGATTGAGGGATACCTGTGGCAATGGGGGGGTTTGAAGATGTTTAATCTGTGTCTGAAGTTGTTTACCCCATCTTGCCATGGCAGTTAGAAGAATTCCAGATTTTTCCCTGTCTATCCTCAAAAATCCTGCCCCTTTATGTAGAGAATTCCCTGTCAGTTAGGATTTTTGCTTTCTGCCATTGGTCTGTGTCTTTCCTGCTCCAGGATGTGTTTACATTTGCCAATCTAAGCTAGCCAGACAGTGCCCTCCCGGGTTTCCACCCCCCTCCTCCATAAAAGCCGCTGTTTTTCTCTGCTTCCCTGCTCTTTTTGCCACTACCCCCCCCTTTGAGTCCCGCCATTCCTGCATCCCATCCAGCACAGCGCAGAAGCCAGCAGCCCCAGCTTGCCCCTCCACAGCAAGAGAGAAGAACGCCCGCAAGTGTTGCGTCACCTACCTCTCTTCGGCTCTGCTCCTGCAGCGGGAAAGAATAACTCCCAAGCGGTGCTGCCCTGGCACCGCTTATGCAAGGGAAAGAAAAAAAGGCAGCTTGGAGAAACAAGCATAGAGCCCTTCCTTTTCCTTTGTCCTGATCTTTCGGCATAGGTCCACATTTATCGGCCGCTTCTGGCGGTCCGGACCCCAGCCAGTGGCCGAACCTCAATCCTGCCTGCTGGCAGCAGAGGTAGGGCGCAGCCACACCTGGCACTCGTGCCGATCGCCTCTCGCAATCAGGGCGCAATGTCAGATACCCAAGAGAATCTGGGGCTGGCCAGCAATATTTGAGATTTTACAATACCCATGGGTGGATATTAACAAGTGACTTGAAAGGGAAAGGTACCTTATTGTTGTCTTGTTGTGAGTGAGAATGAGTGAGAGTGAGAGAGAGATATATTAAAGAAATAAAATTGAGTGTGAATGAATGAAAGTATATGTAATATAGATTGTTGATTTAATGTTTACTTTCTGGAGGGAGGTGGATTGTATTATATTGTTGTAGAGGAAGGATTTTCTGTGCTGCAAAGGATGGGTGGTGTTCAAGTTGTTGGAGGAATGGGTTGGAGCAGGGAAACAGAGTCCAGGGATGAACAAGTAAAATCCTGGGGAAATGGGACAAGGAACCAGTAAGTCGGGTTCAAGGAAAAAAGGGAGCACAAAGGTGCCAGCAGACATAACCCAAGATAGTCCTTTGGAGATTAAGCTAGCTGACTGGGATATTGATCCTTGTACAAAGGAAAGGATAAAGTAAAGATGATTCAGTATTGTATGACAGAATGGACAAAAGAGGAAATAAGACCCAATCACGTCTATTGGCCAAAACATGGGTATTTTGAAGCTTGGATTTGCCAAGCTTTAAATATATTTGTAAATTCAAAAGAACTGTGTGATCCAGAAGAAAAAGAATATGCCTCTTCTTGGACAGGAGACACAGAACCCCTGGGGGTAAAAGTTTTTAAGATATCAAAACCCCCAGAGACAGAGCAAGCAGAGGAAAAGAAAGAAAAGGGCTGGGACCCCCTGGAAATATTTCCTCCCCAGTCTGTGCCTAGAGCTTCAGCTCCTCTGCTTGTGCCTGGAGTCCCCCCTCCCCTGCGCCTGCCAGGGGATCCCCCGCCTCTGCCCTGCTGGGAGCTTCCCCTCCTCCCATGCCAGGGGCCACTCCTTTCCCGTACATGCTGGGTGCCTTTGTTCCTGCCCCTGCCTCTGCCCCATTGGTGGTCTCAGCTTCACTGCCATCTCCTGCCCCTGCCTCTGTTTCCCTGGAGATACCGGCTCCCGCTGTCCAAATGAAACCCCTTCCTAGCAGAGGGGCACCATACCAAAATACTAGGAGCTCAGTTAAAACCCAAAAGCAGCACAAAAATCCCTCTCCTATCACTACCCCAAAACAAGGGAAAAGGGTTATAAAGAATAAAGAACAAAAAGGTTGGGATTAAGAGATTAGTTTATTCCCATTACAAGAAGTACCTATGGGAGGGGTCCAAGGAGGAAGAGAATTTGGGATTTGTAAATGCCTCCCTGACTTCTTCAGAAGTCAGAAATTTAAAAAATAAATTAAAGGATTATTGGAAGATCCCATAGGAACAGCTGAGCAATTAGATCAATTCTTAGGTCCCAACATTTTTACTTGGGAAGAAATTCGGTCAATAATAAAAATATTTTCCCAAGAGGAGAGGCAGATGATAAGAACTGCTGGAATGAGAATTTGGGAGAGAGAGAATCAGCAAGGGCCACCAGGGGACCAGAAAATGCCAATAGCACCTCCTCACTGGAACCAAAATGAAGAGGCGGGGTGAGAACTTATGAATGATTATCATAATCTGATAATCAAAGGAATAAAAGAGGCAAAACCCCGAGGGCAAAATGTCAGAAAAAGCTTTCGAGGGATAACAGGGAAAGGAAGAAACCCCAACTGAGTGGTTAGAGAGGCTCCAAAAGACTATTAAACAATACTCCAGAATAGACCCTGAGACTATAGCAGGGCAAACCCTATTGAGGGTTAATTTTTTCGCTCATGCCTGGCCAGATATTAAAAAAATCTGGAAAAGATGGAGGACTGGCATGATAAGTCACTAAATGACCTACTAAAAGAAGCTCAAATGGTTTATGCATGGAGAGATGAAGAAAGAGCCAAAGTGGATGCAAAAATAATGATAGCCACTATGTGAGAGAGTAACTTCCAGAGGAATCTGAAGCCCCCAGGTACCACTCCCAAACATTCAGGTTTTAGAGACAGGGAAATGGGAAGAAGCAGAACCCCAGCACAATCAAAATCCCAGGAGCAATCTAAAAATGCCTGTTTCTATTGTGGGGAAGAGGGACACTATAAGAGGGAATGCCCTCACCTAAAAAAAGGACCTGAAAATATTCCAAGAGATACACCCAGAAGATGAATAGGGAGGTCATGGGCTCTATTTTCTGGGGGATAAATACCATCTAGAGCCTTTGGCAACTTTAAAAGAAGTCCCCAAGAGGAGGTATTTGAATTTATAGTTGATACTGGCGCAGAGAGAACTTGTGTAGTGAATATTCCAAGGCAATGTGATGTGAGTAATGACACAGTGAAGGTAACAGGAGCAAAAGGAGAGGGGTTTAAAGTTCCTGTCATTAAAAATGTAGTAATTGAAGGGAAAACCAGAATAAGGATGGGACATGTCTTATTAGTTCCTTGAGCAGATAGCAACTTATTGAGGAGTGATTTGTAGGTGCAATTAGGAATAGGGATCATACCAGAAGCAGGGAAGATGACAGCTAGTGTTAAAACTTGGCCAAGAAGATGAGGAAAAGATTGACAAAGAAGTTTGGGCTGGGGAAGGAAATAAGGGGGGACTGAATACTGACCCTATAAGGGTCATGACTGAGAGAGAAAAATGTTCCATACTTGTTCGTCAGTACCCTATATCCTTAGAAAGAAGTGAAGGCTTAAAGCTAGTAATAGAAGAATTGATAAAGGATGGGACATTAGAACCTTGTATGTCTCCTCATAATACCCCTATTCTTCCAGTAAAGAAGTCTGAAGGGAATTATAGATTAGTACAAGACTTAAGGGAAGTTTACAAAAGAACTTGGACTTGTTAACCAGTGGTACCCAATCCCTATACTCTTTTAAGTCCCACCCCAGCATCAGTGGTTTAGTGTAGTGGATCTTAAGGATGATTTTTGGGCTTGCCCATTAGCAGGGGAAAGCCAAAATATTTTTGCCTTTGGATGGGAGGATCCAAATACTGGGAGAAAGCAGCAACTAAGAGGGACAAATTACCACAGGGATTTACTGAGTCTCTGAACCTATTTGGACAAGCTTTAGAAGAAATATTACAAACTTTCCCCACTCCTCCTGGAATACAAATTACCCAATATGTGGATGATCTTTTACTATCAGGGGAAGCTGAAGTTGAAGTTGGGGAAGCTACTATAAAACTTTTGCATTTTCTTGGGGAAAAAGGATTAAGAGTATCAAAAGGGAAGCTGCAATTTGTGGAATCAGAAGTAAAATATCTTGGCCACTTAATAAGCAAAGGTAGCCGAAAGCTAAATCCTGAGAGGATTACAGGGATTTCATCTCTTCCCCCTCTCTCTACAAAGAAGGAAATTAGAAAGCTGCTTGGATTATTGGGATATTGTAGACTATGGATTGAAGGGTATACACAGGCAGTACAATTTTTATATGAAAAATTGACAGAGGGAGATGATATAAAATGGACCAGGGAAGATGATGATAAATTAGAAGAACTGAAGTTGAAACTAGCCTCAGTAACAGCTTTAAGCTTGCCCTCATTAAAAAAGCCCTTCCACCTGTATGTGAATGTGGAAGGTGGAGTAGCTCATGGAGTTTTAGTCCAGGAGTGGGAAGGAGTAAAGAGACCGGTAGCTTATTTATCACAATTGTTGGATCCAGTGAGTCTTGACTGGCCAGTATGTATTCAAACTATAGCAGCTACTGCTATTTTGGTAGAGGAGAGCCATAAACTTACTTTTGGAAGCAAACTAATTGTGTGTACACCTCATGCAGTCTGAAATGTGTTAAATCAAAAAGCCGAAAAATGGTTAACAGACTCTAGGATGATAAATATGAAGCAATATTGATAGACAGTGATAACTTGACACTAGAAGTAAACAAAAGTTTGAATCCAGCACAATTTTCATATGGAGAACCAAAAAGTAACTTAACACATAATTGTTTAGAAATTATCCAATACCAAACTCAAGTTCGGGAAGATCTAGTAGAACAAGCCCTCCCAGAAGGGGAAAGAATACATGTTGATGGTTCATCCAGATGCAACCAAGGGTAAAAAAATGTCAGTATATGCCTTGGTTGATGGGCAAAAGACAAAGACTATTGAAAAAGGAAAATTACCTTCAAATTGGTCAGCTCAGTTTTGTGAATTATATGCTCTAAAAAGAGCACTGGAATATTTGGCACACGAGAAAGGAACCATATATACTGATTCAAAGTATGCTTTTGGGGTAGTACACACTTTTTGGACAATTTATGAAGAAAGGGGGTTACTAAATTCAAAAGGGAAGGAACTGGCACATGAAGGACTGTCGGGACCCAGGACATTCCTCTGGCTGCCCTGGGTGATTCAAGACCCTGGCAAGGGGCTCAGAGACCTTGGCACAGAGTCAAAAACACCTGTACCTTCGATTTTAGTCCATGGAAAAAATTACCAACTTTGTGTGAAGATTTACAAGCCACAAGAGTTTGAGTAGAATGATAGTTAATTTGTCACAGGGTGGAAAAGTAGAATTTTTGGGGTTTAGAATGGGGGTTCAAGATGGAGGAATCTGGGTGTGTCCTGTCCTTCTTCTCCTTCTTCTTGTCCACCATCTTCTGCTGTGATGGTGACACTTTTTGATTGGTTTAGAGTAGAAATAGACTGTCTAACATAGGTGATAGGTATTGGAAAAGTATTGTAAATAAAGTACACGTAGTTATTAGTATAAAAAGTTAACACCACCCCAAGGGCAGGCGCTGTGCCACAACCCGACCTACTGGACAGATCTCAGCGGGTCAGAGAAAGAATGTAATAGATAAGAAAAAATAAACCACCTTGAAAAGCAGAACCGATTAATCTCAACTTCTTTGGTCACGGGACTGGGAAAAAAAAGACTTTCTAACACTTTCTCAACCACAGAAACCCGTGAAAGGACTGGCGGTTTCAGTTTGAAACCAGGCAGAAACACTAATTTTGTGTAGTAGTTTTGGTTTGCCAATTTGAGACTTCGCCAACTTTGAGATTTCCCAGCGAATGCACTAAAGAGTGTGGTGGGTTCAGTGCTAGCCAATCACCAATGCACTCACTTCCTGCTGTGAGGTAGGATTAGGAGAAAGGCAAAGCAGGCTCAAAACTTTATAAAGGGTATAAAGAGAAATTTATTAACCATAACTAAAGAAAGAGTAATAAGAATCAGAACAAAACCTTCAGAATACTTCTCCCCCCACAACCTTTTCTTTCCCACTGACAATGTAAAAAAACAAAATCTAAAATTTCAATCAGTTTACCACCTCTAGAATAGTCTTTCTTCAGTTCACTTAGGGAGAGAAGTCCCTCTTGTTAATGTTATGGAGACTTCTCCACAAGAAAAAACAGTTGTCTCATGGCTCTCTCACTATAAGAGGGAATGCCCTCACCTAAAAAAGGATCTGAAAATTTTCCAAGATATCCACCCAAAAGAGGAATAGGGAGGTCATGGGCTCTATTTTCTGGGGGATAAATACCATCTAGAGCCTTTGGCAACTTTAAAAGAAGTCCCCAAGAGGAGGTATTTGAATTTATAGTTGATACTGGCGCAGAGAGAACTTGTGTAGTGAATATTCCAAGGCAATGTGATGTGAGTAATGACACAGTGAAGGTAACAGGAGCAAAAGGAGAAGGGTCTAAAGTTCTTGTCACTAAAAATGTAGTAATTGAAGGGAAAACCAGAATAAGGATGGGACATGTCTTATTAGTTCCTTGAGCAGATAGCAACTTATTGAGGAGTGATTTGTAGGTGCAATTAGGAATAGGGATCATACCAGAAGCAGGGAAGATGACAGCTAGTGTTAAAACTTGGCCAAGAAGATGAGGAAAAGATTGACAAAGAAGTTTGGGCTGGGGAAGGAAATAAGGGGGGACTGAATACTGACCCTATAAGGGTCATGACTGAGAGAGAAAAATGTTCCATACTTGTTCGTCAGTACCCTATATCCTTAGAAAGAAGTGAAGGCTTAAAGCTAGTAATAGAAGAATTGATAAAGGATGGGACATTAGAACCTTGTATGTCTCCTCATAATACCCCTATTCTTCCAGTAAAGAAGTCTGAAGGGAATTATAGATTAGTACAAGACTTAATGGAAGTCAACAAGAGAACTCGGACCTGTTACCCAGTGGTACCCAATCCCTATACTCTTTTAAGTCCCACCCCAGCATCAGTGGTTTAGTGTAGTGGATCTTAAGGATGATTTTTGGGCTTGCCCATTAGCAGGGGAAAGCCAAAATATTTTTGCCTTTGGATGGGAGGATCCAAATACTGGGAGAAAGCAGCAACTAAGAGGGACAAATTACCACAGGGATTTACTGAGTCTCTGAACCTATTTGGACAAGCTTTAGAAGAAATATTGCAAACTTTCCCCACTCCTCCTGGAATACAAATTACCCAATATGTGGATGATCTTTTATTATCAGGGGAAGCTGAAGTTAGGGAGGCTACTATAAAACTTTTGAATTTTCTTGGGGGAAAAGAATTAAGAGTATCAAAAGGGAAACTACAATTTCTGGAATCAGAAGTAAAATATCTTGGTCACTTAATAAGCAAAGGTAGCCGAAAGCTAAATCCTGAGAGGATTACAGGGATTTCATCTCTTCCCCCTCTCTCTACAAAGAAGGAAATTAGAAGGCTGCTTTGATTATTGGGATATTGTAGACTATGGATTGAAGGGTATACACAGGCAGTACAATTTTTATATGAAAAATTGACAGAGGGAGATGATATAAAATGGACCAGGGAAGATGATGATAAATTAGAAGAACTGAAGTTGAAACTAGCCTCAGTAACAGCTTTAAGCTTGCCCTCATTAAAAAAGCCCTTCCACCTGTATGTGAATGTGGAAGGTGGAGTAGCTCATGGAGTTTTAGTCCAGGAGTGGGAAGGAGTAAAGAGACCGGTAGCTTATTTATCACAATTGTTGGATCCAGTGAGTCTTGACTGGCCAGTATGTATTCAAACTATAGCAGCTACTGCTATTTTGGTAGAGGAGAGCCATAAACTTACTTTTGGAAGCAAACTAATTGTGTGTACACCTCATGCAGTCTGAAATGTGTTAAATCAAAAAGCCGAAAAATGGTTAACAGACTCTAGGATGATAAATATGAAGCAATATTGATAGACAGTGATAACTTGACACTAGAAGTAAACAAAAGTTTGAATCCAGCACAATTTTCATATGGAGAACCAAAAAGTAACTTAACACATAATTGTTTAGAAATTATCCAATACCAAACTCAAGTTCGGGAAGATCTAGTAGAACAAGCCCTCCCAGAAGGGGAAAGAATACATGTTGATGGTTCATCCAGATGCAACCAAGGGTAAAAAAATGTCAGTATATGCCTTGGTTGATGGGCAAAAGACAAAGACTATTGAAAAAGGAAAATTACCTTCAAATTGGTCAGCTCAGTTTTGTGAATTATATGCTCTAAAAAGAGCACTGGAATATTTGGCACACGAGAAAGGAACCATATATACTGATTCAAAGTATGCTTTTGGGGTAGTACACACTTTTTGGACAATTTATGAAGAAAGGGGGTTACTAAATTCAAAAGGGAAGGAACTGGCACATGAAGGACTGTCGGGACCCAGGACATTCCTCTGGCTGCCCTGGGTGATTCAAGACCCTGGCAAGGGGCTCAGAGACCTTGGCACAGAGTCAAAAACACCTGTACCTTCGATTTTAGTCCATGGAAAAAATTACCAACTTTGTGTGAAGATTTACAAGCCACAAGAGTTTGAGTAGAATGATAGTTAATTTGTCACAGGGTGGAAAAGTAGAATTTTTGGGGTTTAGAATGGGGGTTCAAGATGGAGGAATCTGGGTGTGTCCTGTCCTTCTTCTCCTTCTTCTTGTCCACCATCTTCTGCTGTGATGGTGACACTTTTTGATTGGTTTAGAGTAGAAATAGACTGTCTAACATAGGTGATAGGTATTGGAAAAGTATTGTAAATAAAGTACACGTAGTTATTAGTATAAAAAGTTAACACCACCCCAAGGGCAGGCGCTGTGCCACAACCCGACCTACTGGACAGATCTCAGCGGGTCAGAGAAAGAATGTAATAGATAAGAAAAAATAAACCACCTTGAAAAGCAGAACCGATTAATCTCAACTTCTTTGGTCACGGGACTGGGAAAAAAAAGACTTTCTAACACTTTCTCAACCACAGAAACCCGTGAAAGGACTGGCGGTTTCAGTTTGAAACCAGGCAGAAACACTAATTTTGTGTAGTAGTTTTGGTTTGCCAATTTGAGACTTCGCCAACTTTGAGATTTCCCAGCGAATGCACTAAAGAGTGTGGTGGGTTCAGTGCTAGCCAATCACCAATGCACTCACTTCCTGCTGTGAGGTAGGATTAGGAGAAAGGCAAAGCAGGCTCAAAACTTTATAAAGGGTATAAAGAGAAATTTATTAACCATAACTAAAGAAAGAGTAATAAGAATCAGAACAAAACCTTCAGAATACTTCTCCCCCCACAACCTTTTCTTTCCCACTGACAATGTAAAAAAACAAAATCTAAAATTTCAATCAGTTTACCACCTCTAGAATAGTCTTTCTTCAGTTCACTTAGGGAGAGAAGTCCCTCTTGTTAATGTTATGGAGACTTCTCCACAAGAAAAAACAGTTGTCTCATGGCTCTCTCACAAATAGTGGCCACCTGGAGAAATCTGCAATCGTGAAGTTCCTCCCATTTTCAACAAGCTTTTCCCACAGCTGTGTTTATGGGCCATGTCAACTTATGGGTTCTGTTTTAAAGATGAGCTGTTAAAAGGCAAAAGTTTTCATTATCTATGTCTAGAATCGTCTTCATCTCTGGGAACAGAGGTCTTCTTCTCCTGGGGGCCCAGGACTACACATGTCTCCTCTGTTCAAACTTCTCATAGGAGCACAGCTACTTTAACATCTGCTTACTTTGGCATGGAGGCCTTTGCTCGATATCAAATTGAACCCTTCATCTCCCCATGGCTTTCCTGTGTTACAGGAAAACAGTCTTTCTTCATAGCTATTACAAGAGGACTTCAGCCACAAGATCAAGGCATCTCCTCATCCTTCCCATCTGGGACTTGACTTCTTCACTGACCTCCATGTCTTCATGTTGCTTCTTTACGTGCTTGCATCTTGTTCCTTTCTCTCACTCAAGGGACGACTGAAGCACTGAAAGAGTTAACATCTCGCCCGGGACCTGCAGATGGTCACTCAGTGCTTGCAGCAGAAACTGCAGCTGGGGCTATGTCAGGATCCAGCTGCATGGCTGGTCTTTGATTTTTCCTGCATTCAATTCCAGATGCAGGGCCACTCTGCATGGGCTACAGGGCTGCCTCTGGTCTCAGCCACATGATCTCATGCAGCAGCCGGGCTGGGGGGAGGGGACCTGGTGGCAAGATGTTAACAGCCACGGCCCAGCCCTGCCTTGGCCAGGGCCGCCTGCAGCCTCCATGCCTTCCTGCCTGGCAGCTGCTGGGCCACTCCCCATGGCAGAGCCTGCCCGGCCCAGCCCAGCTGAGACAGGAGCCAGGCAGGCCTTGTTACCTGTTCCCAGGCCAGAAGGAAAAGAGAAAATTCCAGGGTTTCTTTTGTCTTTTACATGTGTTTTTCACAGAGGCCTGTCCAGCTTTCCAGTGGCTGGAAGCATTGCATCACTTCCCTAAATGTCTCCCGTGCAAAACCATGACAAGGACTCATTTTAGAGGTTTTAGTGGTGTTAAAATTGCCTGAAGAAATAGCTATAGTACATTGTCATGGATTGACTTAGGCACAGTGCTAGAGCCTTCATGAAAGGTATATTTCTAAAATGGTTACTGTGAGATGTGATCCGGAAACAGAACAAAGTAGGCTTTAACTTGGGAATGGAGGGAAAAAACAACACTTTATTAATCTACGACATAAAGACAAGAGGGAAAAAAAAACACACACACACAACAATCTACAATGGAACACCTCTAAAACACTCCTCCCCCTACTTCTTTAACACCATCACACAATATGACAAGACTGTAATTCCCAATCCAGCTACCACTCCTCTAACACTCAATTCTCAGTCTAATACCACCTTTCACACAACCTCCTCCCAGTTTATCAGGAGAGAGGAGTCTCTCTCTTGCACCATGGGCTTCTTCAGGAAACACAGTTGGAACTTTCTGTGCTTCTGTGTCACACGTGGCAGCTGCCTGAAGAGAATTTGTCGTGGTGACTATCTTCTTTCTATGTCTAGTGCTCTCACCACTGTCTATAGATCTAAACTGCTTTTCAGGTCTTTTTAAGAATGCCTTGCCTAGTTCTAAGAAGTGGCAGCTTCACACCATTAGGACACTTATGCCCCCCATATTTACTCCCCTGAGGCCTGAGAGTTTCAGGAACAGAGATCCTTCTCTGCTGAAGGCAGAGGGCTCCACCACACTTTCCCCATCTGTCTCTATTCCTTCTACTTCTTCTCATAACAGCTTTGTCACTCTTGGCTTCTAGCTAACCGCCTCTCTCAAAGTGCAGTCTCTACATTACAGGAAAAAATTGGTTCCGACTCATGGCCATGTAAGAGAAAAGTCTAGCCAAAAAGCTACTCTAATCATCTCTTCTATCTAGGGCGCTTCTTATCTGCTGACATTTCTTCACTTACTCAAGCCTTCTTTTCATTTGCCCCATCTTCCTTCCCCTCTCAATTCTTAACTAAGGAGGATCAGTGTTTTTTACAGCTTCTATTGTCTTATCACCAAAAGAGTTAAAACTTCAGCCGCTGTCTACCAGCAGCTGGGCACCTTGCCCCCCTCCTTCTTCTCTTGGCCATGGTGCTCGCGCAAGATCAAATTTCAAGCCAGCACAGATTCTGTATCACTCTCTCCCGGGGGGGGGAAGGGGGAGGGGCTGCCCAAAACATCCCAGATCTCCTCCACCCCTGCTTCTTGCAGGGGCTTCGGCCTCCCTTCCCACAGGCCGCATGGCCTCCCCCTCCCCAGATGCAGCTGGGCAGGGGAGCAGATCAGATGAACTCACTGGCCGGACTTAAAAGAGAAAGTCCCTCAGGGAATCTTCTGCTTTTAACCCCTGTGTGTTCTCAGAGGTGTATCCAAGTCCCCAGTGGCCACACCAAGTGCCAGTTTTCAAATCTGGCTGCTGATTAGTTTGGCTACAACTTTCCCAGAAACTCACTTCTTGATCAAACCATGACATACATGTTAAAGGACACCAAAGGGGAATGACCTCAGAAATAAGAAGGAATAATCTGGCAGATCAAGAGGCTAGACATGCAGCAGAAAATGGGACCAAAAGGGTTATGTTAATTTTGACCCCAGACAAGAAAGAATTGGAAGTTTCAAAGTTTAGTGAAGTAGAAGAAAAGGAATTAAGTAAGATATGGGAAGAGAAAGATCAGTTTGGGAAATGGAAATGGAAACTTCCTGATGGGAGACAGTTACTTAATAAGCCACTTACCCGGAAAATATTAGAAAACATGCATCAAAAAACTCATTGGGGCACTCAGGCTTTGTGTGATTGCTTTTTAAGGAATTATGGGTGCACTGGAATTTTCGATTGGCAAAGCAAATAACTGAGAAATGTATAACTTGCCAAAAGGTGAATAAAAAGGTAATGAGAAAAACATTAGGAGGCAGCAGGTTAGCTCTGCAACCGTTTCAAAGTATCCAAGTGGACTTTACTGAACTTCCCCAAGTGCAGAGGTGGAAGCTTTTATTAGTAGTAATAGACCATTTAACTCATTGGCTAGAAGCAGTTCCCACTGTCAGAGCTACAGCTAATGTGGTATGTAAAACCCTTTTGGAACAAATTATTCGCAGGTATGGAATAGTTAATAGAATAGACTCAGACAGAGGAACACATTTTACATCAAGAGTCTTACAGCAAATAACTCAAGCCTTGGGAATAAAATGGGAATTACATACCCCATGGCATCCACAGAGTTCGGGATGGGTAGATAGAATGAATGAGACTTTAAAGAGAACTTTAACAAACTTCATGATTGAAACCCAAATGACATGGGTAAAATATTTACCTTTGGCTCTATTGAGGGTCCAAACACAACCCAGGGCAGACCTGGGAGTGTCACCCTATGTGATGATGTTCGAATTGCCCTTTCTGAACACCCAAAATGAAACTGCTACTTATGATGTAGGACAAATGGGTGTTAGAAAATATGTCACAATAATTGCAAAAATGCTTGAAAATTTGCGGTTAAAAGGGATAATCCCTCAAACTACACCTTTAGAATTTAAAATCCATAATATTCATCCAGGGGAATGGGTATTAGTAAAAACATGGAAAGGGCAATCTTTAACTCCACAATGCAAAGGTCCTTTTCAGGTACGACTGATGACTGAGGCAGCAATCCAAACCAGAGAAAGAGGGTGGATCCACACCAGCAGAATCAAAGGACCTGTGAAGGAACCTGAGGAGTGGACTATAACATCTAAACTGGGTGATACCAAATTGACTCTCAAGCAGGGACGGGGTGGTAATGAACTGGGAAGACTTAAATGATAAAAGGAATGTGCAAAGAATCACACTTAATTGGGAAATAAGGCCAAGCTTATATCAGTGGTTTCAAGTGCCACCTGGACAAGTTCTGAGACACCTCCCATACCCTTTGGGAAGGAATACGTCCACTTCAAACAGAAGGATCGGAATTGTTTCGGTCAGAAAGTTCTCATATTCTGGCCTTAGCCTGTGACTTATATAAAGAGGAGTAATTACAACTTCCATCAGTGCCATACCATACACCCTGTCTGATTCATCCCAACACCAGACATGCTAGCTGGGTTAAATGTAAATGTTTAAATTGTGGAAAAAAATGGTATTGTAGTTCACAAAGTTGACGCTCGCGTTGCATGAAATGTCAAGCACCACATCTATTCCCTATCCAGAACTAAGAACAAGTGAAATAAAAACTTTGCTTTGTGGATGGAAATTATTAGTGCCTGTTGAATGGGAGATATTTGAGGAATGGTGGGAAACTACCGTTAAGGAGTGACAAAAACTATTTGCCTGGAAATTAGCAAAAAGGAAGTGACGAGGAAATAGAAAGCAAGCCCAGATTGTCCGCTGTACTCGCCACCAAGAAGATCAAATACACCTGCTATGGGCAGCAGCCCAACAGGCATGGGAAATGGGGGTACAAGCCATACCGAACCTCTGTTATTTCTTTTTCTGTTACTCATTTGTTGTCTTTTCCCTTTTGGGATACCGGCAAGATCTGTCACAAATGCTACTGGAAGTTTTACATGGAAAGAAACCAAGGTTCCTTTTTTATTATTCACACCCATGTCAACAGTCACTGCTATAACTGTTGAAGGTTGGGTCTTCTTTTCTGTTCATTCCTTATCACCCGGGTGTGAAAAATGCCATTCTGACAGTCACGGGTTTTTCTTTAGTATCTTTTTAGTATAGTATTTCTTTAGTATAGTTTTAATATAGTATTAGTGTAATATAACCTAGCTTAATAAAGCATTGTTCAGCCTTCTAAATCATGGAGTTGGAGCGCATTGGGGGCTCCCAGCAACGATACAGGGACAGTGATAAAAGCAAGACAATACTATATGAGCTTTTGCCATCAGATTTTCCCAAAACTTCCTGGGTTTAGCAAAAAGCTTTTTTTCACAGCCGCCTCTTCTTCTTTTATCCAGCTGTGCCAACAGCTGCAAAGGCAAATTCTTCTTTTTTTGTGAGCTACAATTAGTTAAACAAGAAAGGCCAGGCCGATGTAAACACAAGATGAATCACATCTATTGCTTTTTACCCTTTGGGCAACATTTAACTATTTTGGCATTACAGACCCATTCCTCAGAACAAAAGCCTCCTCTTCATAACAGCAAGAAAACAGAAAGAAAAAAGAAATCTTGCTTTAAAAAAATAAACAACTTTGTGAGGTTTGGAGAGCCAGCGAGAGATTAAGGCTATCTCTGCCTTGATCTTATCTCTTGTGCTGGCCCCTCTTCCTCTTTTCACATCAGTGCTTTTATCACTGTCCCTCGCCCTTTCTCCCTGCCACCACTTTACTGCAGTCTCTTCCTTATAAGTTGTCACCTGCCCCAGGAACTAACAGGACATCTCCTATCTAAATTCTAGTTTCTCTCTCAATTACCACATCTTTAATGACAGGAACTGCAAAACTCTCTCCCCTTGCCCCTGCTACATCCACAGTGTCCCTACTTACGCTACAGTCTTTTGGAATATTTAATAGGCAAGTCCTTTCTGCCCCTGTGTCCACCACAAATTCTAATTTTTCTTCTTGGAGACACACTTTTAAAGTTATCACAGGCTTCAGATGGTATTTGTCCCCCAGAAAATAGACCTTATGATTTCTGTATTCCTCCTCTGGGTCCATCTCTTGGAAGTTTTTCAGATCTTATATCCAATCAGGGCAATTTGTTTTATAATGTCTTTTGACCCCACAGTAAAAAACAGATATTTCAAGAATGCTCCCGAGATTTGGTTTGTACTGAAGTTCTGTTCTTTTCCTTTCCCCTGTCTCTACGACCTTCATGTCCAGGAGTGGTGCCTGGGGGTTTTAGATTCCTCTGGAAATTACTTTCTCGCATAGTGGTTACCATAATTTTTGCTTTCACTTTAGCTTTTTCTTCATCTCTCTGGACATAAATCTTTTGACCCTCTTTTAATAACCCGCCTAGTGATCTATCATGCTAGTCTTCTATTTTCTTCTAGTTTTTTCCTAATATCTGGCCTGGCATTAGTGACAAAATTAATCCTTAACAGAGCTTGTCCCACAATAGTCTCAGGGTCTATTTTAAAATATTGTTTCATATTTCTCTTAAGTCTGTCTAACCATTCAGTTGGAGTTTCTTTTTTCCCCTACTGTCCCTTAAAAGCCTTTTTAGCATTTTGCTTTTGGGGTGCCTCCTCTTTTATTCCCTTGATTATCAAATTATGATAATTATTCATGTGTTTCCTCCCCTCCCGAGAAAAAACTTTTTTTATTATAGAATGTATTTCTTTTAAGTAAAAATGTTTGGACTTAAGAATTGGTTTAATTGTTTAGCTGTGCGTATGAGATTTTTCCCTTTTTTTGAGGAAAGATTAGGGGAAGGCTGTCTTTTTGGCTGAGCTTCTTGTGTTTCGATAAGGTGCTTCTTCTTCAGGGAGAAAGTTTCCTCGAACAGCAGGACCTGTCATTACCAAGGGAATGAGACCCAGGGCATGGACAGATGGAAGTGTCGGAGGAAGGGGGGTGAGGGGAGAGATTCGCAGCAAGGCTTGGTCCTTCAAGGGGAGGGCATAGGCAGGGTCTGCTGACGGAACCACCAAAGAAGGGGCGTCTTCCGGTGGAAACCAAACCGGAGCGTGGATATCCCGCACATGGTTCATGATGGCTGGCTCGGCGGATCAAAGTGCAGCCGGCATAGACAAAGCAGGCAGGGCGGGGGCGGCAGCAGTGGTGGCCCCCAGTGCAGTCGGCATGGACAGAGCAGCTGGGCGTGTGGCAGTGGGGACAGCCGCTGGAGAAGCGGTCAGGGATGGGACGGCCCGGACAGACAGGACCCCCGGCGCAGTCAACGCGGCAACCACAGACCACGCGGCAGGAGGGACACTCGGCACGGCCGGCGGAGTGGCCGCGGGCCAGGCGGCCGGGACTGGAGTAGACTGTTATGAATAAAAAGTTATCTATGGGGTGGGGGGGGGGGGGGGGGGGAGGGAATAAAATGGACTCCCATGCTAAACAATGAAGAGACTTGTCTCATCTGTTTCTCCTGCTGTCAGCTGTGGCCTCCCTGGACACGATCTCGTCACTGTAGCCGCACACTGCTACAGTTTAATAGTAATGAAAATAGTAATAAAAATTAGGACAATAAGAATTATGGGTGTCTGGGTGCTTTGCTCTGCCACAAAGCACATTTTCCTAACAAAGGATTAACTCTTAAAAGCAATAGCTGATTGCATATTCATATATCCCATATATTATTCAAACATTCCTTTCAAAACTAAGGGTGTTTCTGATTAATGCCTAGTTCCCCCCTTCATCTTATAAATCAGTCGCCTTGGTCCCTCGAAGTCTGAGTCATCTGGATAAGGAGGCAATAATTCTCTTGGGATCTTGGTGTCTCGTTGCTGTTATCTCCGTGCAAAGAATTTCTTGATCATCTTATCCATTCCTTGAGCTAGTTACAAAACGTATCTTACGTCACAAAGTTTCTATTTTAATATTATGCTACAACCTAAAAGCTATATTTACCACATTACTTAAAAAGATTAATACAGCATAACTTTCCAACATAACACAAATAGTATTCATTTTAATATTTGTGACGAGCCAATCATATAATATTCATTTTTCATACGGGGAATTTCTTCCCATTGAGTTGCTGATGGGAGCTGATTGCTGGGTGCTTGGGACAAAGGGGGAACTCTGGTTTTTTGGGAGTTTTCCCTCGGAGGAAGGGGCTGGGCTAAGCTTCTGGCCCTCTCTCAGGTTTTTTTTTTTCTCGAAGGAGAAGGATCAGAGCCTCTGCTCTTGGAAAAGGGAGTTTTCACTGCTGCTGCCAGAGTCCGGCCCAGAGCTGCTTCTTCTGCTGTGGGGTGAGCATCTGCTTGTGAAAACAGCCATTGAACTGGGACCTTATTGTTAGGAATATAGTTAGTAATTCGTGGAAATAAACGTTGTATAAAAATATGTGTATAAAATAAATTGTGGGGGGGGAAGAATCCCTTTTTCCTCAGGATGGGGAAAAAAAAAAAAACCCTAAGCGGGATGATGAAATTATGAAACCACGAAACCGCGGCAGATGGACACCATGGCATTTGCCTTCGAAGGGAGCCTCGGCTACACGGGATCACTGGATCTTTAGAGGAAGACTACACCCTTCTACAGGATCACTGCTTCAACAGAACTCCATCTGCTACTCCAGGAGGACTGCAGCCACCATTCCAATTGGACTGCTACCAGCACCCTGACCCACAGAGTGTCAGGTTGTATTCTGACTCTGTCAGTGTTGTTTTGTTTTACTGCATAGTTTATTTTATATTTATTTTCTTCCCTAATAAAGAACTGTTATTCTTCCTCCCATATCTTTGCCTGAGACCCCCCTTAATTTCAAATTTATAACAATTTGGAGGAAGGGGGTTTACAGTTTCCATTTCAGGGGAGGCACCTGCCTTCCTTAGCAGACACCTGTCTTTTCAAACCAAGACAGGATTAAACAAGGAAGAATTATCAAAAGAGTTGTAACACATAAAAGGAAAAATTCTAATTTCTTCCACCATCCTATCCCCAATACATTACCCCACCAGCTAGTTTTTAACATTGTTTTCCAATTTTAGACTGCTACCTGGGTTATTTTTCTGATATCTTTTGATTTTTCCAGGATGACATCCCCATTATCATTTATTTTCAACAATCTGATAGATTAAACTTTTCACAAACACCCCCTTCTTCAATAAATAGTCTAAAGCAAACCTATTCTGATACACTACGGCTTTTGTTTGGCTTTGCTGACTTGATATTAATTCCAATGCCTGAGCAGCTTTGTTTGTTATCATCTCTATAACTGCTTGGAGTCTTATAATACAATTCAGCATATAATTTGGGGCCAATAGAGAGTTAGATTGCTGTGCTCGTTTTACCTTTGTGTTTACTAGTTGTTTTTTTACTGAATCTTGGATTATATCCCTAAGATCAAATGTAAAACAAATCCATCTCTCTCCTTTTGGATATTTAATTCCCTATTATCACTTTTTCCTAAGTTTCTTGCAATCCAATATTTTTTCTCGTTTTGCCTGCAGGTACTTAATTTGGATGGGTTATAACAGTGACTGTTGACATGGGTGTGTAATAAAAGAGGAATTTTGTTTTCTTTCTATGTAATGTTTTCAGTAGCATTTGTCATACGATCTTGCCAATATCCCGAAAGGGAAAAGACAACAAATGAGTGACAGAAAAAGGAATAACAGAGGTCCAGTATGGCTCATACCCCCACTTTCCCTCCTATGGGGTTGCAACCCATAGCAGATGTATATGATCTTCTTGGTGGTGAGTACAGTGGTCAACCCAGGCTTGCTTTCTTTTTCCCTTGTCACTTCCTTTTTGCTAATTTCTAGGCCAATTGTTTTTGACACTCCTTAACTGTGGTTTCCCACTGTTCCTCAGGTATCTCTCATTCAACAGGCACTAATAATTTCCATCCACAAAACAAAGTTATTTTTCAGTTGAGTTCTATTGGGATAGGGGATAGATTTAGTACTTGACACTTCTTGCAATGAGAGCATAGATTTTGTAAACTACAATATCAATTATTCCCACAATTTAAACATTTACTTATAACCCAGCTAGTGTGTCCAGTACTGGTATGAATCAAATAAAGTATACAGTATAGCACTGATGGAAATTGTAATTCCCCCTCTTCCCTGTAGAAGTCACAGGCTAAGGCCAGAATATAAGAACTCTTTGACCAAAACAGTCCTCATATCTCTCATGTTTGAAGTGGAAGTATTCCTCCCCAAGATGATGTCAGAGGTGTCTCAGGGCTTATTCAGGCAGTACTTGAAACCAGTGATGTAAGCTTTGCCTTATTTCTTAATTAGGTGTTATTCTTTGTACATTCCTTGGATCATTTGGGTTTTTTCCCAAACCATTACCACCCAGTCCCCGTTTGAAAGTCCATTTGGTATTATCCGTTTTAGGTGTGATAGTCCATTCCTCAGG